>NW_023270709.1:5466901-5515848 GCF_011800145.1 Mirounga leonina | reverse complement strand
TTCTCTGGCCCCTCTCTTCTGGCCCCTGGTCTCTGGGCAGTTCAGAGCACAGTGTCAGCCTGCAGAGGGCCCCTTCGCTCCCCGACCCCTGCCAACTACAGAGTAGCCTGTGACAGGTGAAGAATACAGAGCAGTGACTAACCTTCCAGCAGGAGTTGATAAGCTGCTGGTGACGTCAGAGGACCAGGGCCAGCAGGTAAGCATGTCAGGAAGCCACAGGCCAAAGACACAGGTTATGACCAGATGTGGGGCCAGCTGCTTGGAGCCCATCTTCTCTTTGGATCATATTGTGCCCTTGCCCTTGACTGTTTATGGTACCTAATGTAAATATTTACACAAGATTCCTGTTCCTAGTTTTAAAACCAGTTGGGTTTTGGGATGCCTGGGTGTCTCAGTGGGTTAAGCGTCTGCCTTCAGCTCAGGTCATGATTCCAGGGTCCTGGGATCGAGCCCCGAGTCAGGCTGCCTGCCCAGCAGGGGAGTCTGCTTCTCCCTCTGCCGCTATTTATGCTCTCTCTCTCACTCTCAAAACAAAAACAAAAAACCAGCTGGGTTTTGTCAAACCATCTTCCCGATCAGTTAATAACTCCATCTGAACTAAACTTGCTTTTTATCCTATTATGATGTCCAGTGTTTTTGAGGATCATTGATGTATAGACAATTTTCCATAGGTAAAAAAGGTATCTAAAAGAGAAGAATCTGCAACTCTTAAGATTAGTCTACAAATGACAGAAATCAGAATTCCTAATGTTTTAGTGTCTAATATTCTCCTTTCCCTCTGGCAGGCCAGAGTGGCGCGGGCAACAACTGGGCGAAGGGCCACTACACAGAGGGAGCCGAACTCGTGGACTCGGTCCTGGACGTGGTGAGGAAGGAGTCGGAAAGCTGTGACTGTCTGCAGGGCTTCCAGCTGACCCACTCGCTGGGGGGCGGCACGGGGTCCGGGATGGGCACGCTGCTCATCAGCAAGATCCGGGAGGAGTACCCAGACCGCATCATGAACACCTTCAGCGTCATGCCCTCGCCCAAGGTGTCCGACACGGTGGTCGAGCCCTACAACGCCACCCTGTCGGTGCACCAGCTGGTGGAGAACACCGATGAAACCTATTCCATCGACAACGAGGCCCTGTACGACATCTGCTTCCGCACCCTGAAACTGACCACCCCCACGTACGGAGACCTCAACCACCTGGTGTCGGCCACCATGAGCGGCGTCACCACCTGCCTGCGCTTCCCCGGCCAGCTGAACGCCGACCTGCGCAAGCTGGCCGTGAACATGGTGCCCTTCCCGCGCCTGCACTTCTTCATGCCCGGCTTCGCGCCGCTCACCAGCCGCGGCAGCCAGCAGTATCGGGCCCTCACGGTGCCCGAGCTCACGCAGCAGATGTTCGACTCCAAGAACATGATGGCCGCCTGCGACCCGCGCCACGGCCGCTACCTGACCGTGGCCGCCATCTTCCGCGGCCGCATGTCCATGAAGGAGGTGGACGAGCAGATGCTCAACGTGCAGAACAAGAACAGCAGCTACTTCGTCGAGTGGATCCCCAACAACGTCAAGACGGCCGTGTGCGACATCCCGCCGCGCGGCCTCAAGATGTCGGCCACCTTCATCGGCAACAGCACGGCCATCCAGGAGCTGTTCAAGCGCATCTCGGAGCAGTTCACGGCCATGTTCCGGCGCAAGGCCTTCCTCCACTGGTACACGGGCGAGGGCATGGATGAGATGGAGTTCACCGAGGCCGAGAGCAACATGAACGACCTGGTGTCCGAGTACCAGCAGTACCAGGACGCCACGGCCGACGAACAGGGGGAGTTCGAGGAGGAGGAGGGCGAGGATGAGGCTTAAGAACTTCTCAAATAAATCGTGCATCTTTAGTGAACTTCTGTTGTCCTCAATCAAGCATGGTCTATTTGTATACTATGGTGCTCCGTTTTGCCTCTGTCAGAAATTCACTCTGTTGATGTAATAATGTGAAACTCCTAAAAAATCACAGTATTGTCTAAGATATCTATACTAATAAAAAAGCATGTGTCCAAAACTGTGTGGTCTCCTTAATTTCATTTCAGGCCATTTTTATTCTTTCACTGAATGCTTCTTAAATATGTTTCTGGGTTTAGTGACTTTAACAAACTAGGATTTCTGCTTTAATGTTTTTAATTAATAGCCTTTTCTGCTCTGTTAGTGAAGACAGATAAAAAGACAGTTCTTCATCTTCACGGGCCCCGAGTATTAAAGTAAATGAATCCAGGAAACATGTGGAAGAAATAGAGATTTAAGGACAAAGCAAACCTTCCTACCTTATTTACTGTAGTTCCAGCAACTCTTGTGAAAATGTGGGATCAAGGGCCCTAGGCAAGGATTTTCTTCTGTTTCTCTACTTTGAACCATGATAAATTCAAGTAAAAAGACCAGCGAAAGCTTGTACCTCTCAGATAAAAGGGACAGCATAATTCTAGATTCAGGATACCCTGAAATCACAGTCATAAATACTCCAAATGCTTCAGCTAAGATTCACTGGCGAGAAAGTAAAACAGAATCAGAATTCAATTTTTAAGCCAATGGTAGACATTCACAACTTCACTGTTAAAAAAAATCAGCTTTAATTTCTGTAGCACTTAGAGCTGGAAGACGTTTTAATATGAATTACTTCCTTTTGGCCGGGAGCAGTCTGCGGGGAGGAGGAGAAAGCATGGGAAGGCAGGGGAGCTACGGAGGGACTGCAGTGCGTTTCAAAGGCAGCAACAGGCTCAAGCCCCACAGTGAGGAATCCCCAGGTCCCTGCCGTTCTCAGGGGCCTTTGCCCTGTAAGAAGTCTTCTGCTAACTTACTGAATTCATCTGCAAAACGTAAATGTAGGTTGTGCTTGCCTTCTCGTATCAGATGCAACCTAAAAAAAAAAAAGTTTATGATTAATGGCACACCATTTAAAACTCACCCTTTCCAACATTTCATGAAAATCTGAAGTGAAAACCTGCCCCATCCTTTTTTTTTTTCATGATGACTATTGGGCAGGAAAGGTAAGGTACATAATACAAACTTTCCCTGATTATAGGCGTAAGGGTGAGAGCTGCTTGGGGCGTTTACAACCAACCTGGGGGTTGACTTAACAGCACACACATTGTATTTACAATCTGGAACTGTATCATGTAACACATGGTTTGACTTTAAATCTGATTGAGAGTGGGGGATGTGATTTGGTCATTACTTAGGGGGGGAAAAAAAAACCCATTTTAATAAGGTTGATTTTAAGAGAGAAGGTTGGAAAGCCAAGAAAAATACGAAATGTCCAGAATCCACTGGATTGGAACAGGTGAGCTTCCTGAGGTATCCTAGAGTGAAAGCCCAAGTCAGAAATCACAGCCCCCAGCAGCCTGTCATTTAAGATTCAAAATCACCTTGTCACTTTTGGAGGATTGAAGGAATCTGAATATTAGCCAGCAGACAAAGGGCACGTAAGTGTTCCTGGGGACCTTGGGGGCAGCTGGAGCTAGCCTCAGCAACCCTTTGTGCATGTCTTGTGGCAAACCTCACTACTCCTAAGACTTCTGTCATAAGCTTTTGGTCAAATGTGGCTGGTTTGCAATTTCTTGAATATAGGCAGTCTTCTTTGAGTTCTACATTTTCTTTAGTGGCTGTAAAAGTGCAGAAATAAAGTGTTAAACAAAGCTTCTAGGATATAGGCACAAGTTCAAGCTGTTTTGTCTATAATAACAACTGGACATTAAACGGTCCTATCGGGGCAAAATGCCAGTTACTACACCGCCTAATTCTCTGACCTTTCAACAACTGGGGGTTGAGAGCTCTAAGAACTTGAGGGAGGATTTGTAGGGAAAAGGAGCTGGGGGAATAGAGCTGTCCTTGGACAATGTCGGGCCCCCTGCAACTCAACCACGTGGGGTGTGGGGCAGGGGTACCTAGATACACCTGATAATCTACTTGAAAGAAGGATATATTGTTGGCATCTTTCTGAGGCCCTTGGGAAAGCTAATAATGCCATTAAAAATAGCCAGAACACTCCAAATTCAATTTTAATGCTGTTCACAAAAAAAAGGATCAACTGCAGCAACTCCAAAGATAGGATCCCATTTGCCCCACAGAAGGAGCAGGGCTTGCAGGGATGCTCAGGGCCTCCATTTTTAGAAGGCAGAAAATAACCAGCAGCAGAGGATACTGAGAGGTCATAGAAGGACGTGTTTAGGCTAACCTGCATCCCCTAATGTGTGCTAAGCTGAACTCTGAAGCAGAGGGACCCTGACCTGCCAAAGTTGGACGTCCTCTTTGTGGGTAGCCACAATGGTTATCATAGGGCCTACCCCATTTCTACAATTTGCTCAGATTCCCAACAAGGAAGGAGAGACACCAGCTGTGCATCTCTTCTTTTTAGCCTCAGTGTATCTGCACTATTCCTATGGTAATCTCTAGGTCTTAGGGAAATAAACACTAGGTCCCCTTCATTAAAAATATGGGAGGCCTGTTTTCAGGCATCTACATTCAGAACTGCACTGGACTGTGGATGGATGGATGGAATGATGGATGGATGGATGGATGGGGCTATAAAGAAAATTGCTCTCCTCCTTGATATGTTTTGGGGGTCATTTCAAGGTCCTTAGTATAATCCTTTAGGATTCACTATACTTGAAACCTATCATGTGTTCCGCTTTGGGAACAGTCCTCTGGACAAGCATAAATATACAGCTGTCAGGGCTATGAAGCAATATACTGCTGATATAGATTCTCACCCAAATAACAAAAAGAACTAATCACATGCTCCATGGAGGGTGGTTTTCAAACAATCACATTTTCCAGGAAAATCAGTAGCAAGTCCCCCACCGTCAGACACATAGTGCAACTGGAAGTGTAGGGGCCTCTGAGGGGGCAAATACAAATTCCTCTTTCCCGGGGCAGGTTCCTGCCTGCATTTGGCACCTTCAGAAAAAGAGATTTGATTCTAGATCTTTTGAGGAGCTGAAATGTGTCTGATCCCACAGTGTAAATTCAATGGTCACTTTACCTCTGCTTGGGAAGAGTGCTTCTAGGATGCTCCTTACAGATGAGGTGGCCAAGGACAAACAACACACCGGCCCCACCATACTACCTCTCCTTCCTCAGTCTAACCTTCAACAGCTTTCAAATTAAGCTGTGAGAACTACAGACAGGAGCAGCCCATAAGTAACGTGCCGTAGCATTTTTTTCTTCACTTTGGATGTGATAAAACTCTAGTGGTATATGAACCCCTAAAGTTGCTAGTCGAGTCTGTGAGCATTTTTGTTTTAGTTGAAAACCAAAGTAGGCTGCTGGTTCTCTGTACCTGGATCTCTTCCACAATGACAACTGGACAGCCATGTGGCTAACAGGGAGGCCTGGTCACTTTCAGGCATTCCTTCCAAGGCCATCCAGACCTCGTTGCCAACAACATCCCCTTTTAATTCTTTATTCTCAGGCACCTGGGTGGCTCAGTCAGTTAAGCGTCTGACTCTTGATTTAGACTTAGCTCATAATCTCAGGGTTGTGAGATGGAGCCCTGCGTCAGGCTCAACGCTGGGCATGGAGCCTGCTTGGAATTTTTTTTCTCCTTTTTCCCTCTGCCCCTTCCCCCCACAGTCACTCTCAAATAATTAATAACTTATATTTATAATTTATATATATATGTGTGTGTGTGTGTATGTATATATATACATATATATATATATATATATTCTTTATTCTCTGCTCCTTTCAGAAAGCCCAGTGGGTGGGCCACAATCCCCTTCAAGCTGGTAAAATGGGGGTGTAGAGCACGGCCTCCAAGCCTGCATCCTCTCCAGCAGGCTCTCCCCCTCAGCCCGAGAGCCAAGCAGATGTTTGGGAAAGGGAAGTAGACTTCTGAGAAGTTCTTTCCCTCAAATGCAATCATATCTCAAGCATTAGAAAGAAACCAAACTGCCTCAGTGGCTGC
This sequence comes from Mirounga leonina, assembly GCF_011800145.1. Classification (NCBI taxonomy): domain Eukaryota; kingdom Metazoa; phylum Chordata; class Mammalia; order Carnivora; family Phocidae; genus Mirounga; species Mirounga leonina. The sequence continues at coordinate 5,509,912 of NW_023270709.1, read as the reverse complement.
TTTTCTGATAACACCACAGCTAGGAGCGGACCCCCTCTGGGCTGTCCGGGTCTACCAGACTGATGCTTTTAACTCGTGTGCAGAGAAGCAAGTCCTGCCAAAACTGCGGGACGACAGGGGCCATGTTGGGGCCTTCTGACCGGACTGAGAGCTCTGAGTCACAGCTGAATGTAATTGGAGGTGATACCACAGGGTTAAAGGCATGGGCTGTATGGGGTCAGGATGTGTCCAGTCTAATCAATGTGGGATCCATGCTGGCAAGTTATTTCATCTTCCCAGGTCACACTTTCTCACCTGGAAAAGGGGGACAAGTAACAGCATCTACCCCACAGGATTACTCCAAAGACAAAACGAGATAAGGCACACAAGCCACATCGTACAGGACCTTTGGGCACACAGCGAACAATAAATGTTTTCTATTATTTTCTTATTCTATTTGAGTTGCCCTTTACAATACGCAAAAGTCCTCGCAATGGTTCTAATTATGGACAGCATCGTTAATGAAATGCTCTGACTTGGGGAGCACAATTTATTTACGTTTGGCTAACATAATCTACTCCAAGTGGAAGATTCTCAAGAGAGATTTTACAAAACGTCATGGGTAAGGTTTGTCTAGAAAGGAGGAGACCCCACTCTCTCTAAAATACAAAGGATTCAGCTTTGTAAGGACGAGGCTAATCCTGTTTGGTGTTCGTCCTGTAACCCGACCGTAAGTGGGGTCTTGAGCTGACTGCTTTCCCTTCAACCACAGCAGCAAGCAGCTAGGGATGAGGAACTATAAGCAGCGGCTGGGAGGAGGAAGGGATGGGGAGAGGTAGAGAAGTCACCTGGGGCAGTTAGGAGAAGGGAGGGCAGATCTTCCCTCCCCCGTCCCAAGGCTAGAGTTGGTCCAGAAATGGAAGTCAAGGCAGCCATCCCTCCTGCACTGTCCACCTCCCCCCAGTAACCTGGCTCCCTCTACCACAGAGCTGAAAACAATCCTTTGTCATCAGCATGAACTTTTGTCACCTAGGTCAGTTCATTTCAGTTCCTCCTGGCCCACACCAGAGGCCCTGGGCCATCTTACCTCTGGTGATTGGACCTGAGGAGCCCAGGAAGCTGCAGAGAGAGGTCCTTCCTCCCTTCCATGAGTCAGACAAAGAACTCACGGCACCTGGCCCACCACCTAGACAGCCTAACCCTCACTACCAATGTGTACCCTCGCTACTACCCTGCTGGAACATGCTCCAGGGAATCTACCAGAGGCCAAGACCTCTATGGAGAGTGACCTGTACCTATGCTCTCCCCATTGTGACGGCTGGTTTTGTGCATAAACTTGACTGAGCCATGGCTGCCCAGCTATTTGGTCAAACATTGTTCCGAGCATTTCTGTGAGGGCAGTTTTTGGATGAGATTCACATTTAAATCACTACAATTCCATGAAGCAGACTGTCCTCCCTGATATAGGTGGGCCACATCCAATCAGTTGAAGGCCTGAATAGAACAAAATGGCTGACCCTCCCTTAGGAGGTAAGAGGCAATTCCTCCTGCCTGACTGCCTTCAAACTGGGACATCAGCATTTTTTTTTACCTTTGGACTTACACGGAAACATTGGCTCTGCCCGGTTCTCAGGCCTTCAGGCACACTGGAACCACACCATCAGCTCTCTTGGGGCTCTAACTTGTTAATGTTCCAGCTTGCCCACCGAAGATCTTGGACTTCTCAGCCTCCATAATTGCATGAGCCAATTCCTTATCCCGTAAAATAAATCAACCTTCACGTGCGTGCGTGCGTGCATGCATGTCTGTTGTGTGTATCCTATTGGTTCTGTTTCTCTGGAGAACCTTAATACGCCCTGACAACAGTCTGAAAGTCGGGTCAGAGAGCAGCTTGCCACTGACCTCCTATCAAGCAACACCCCAGCTGCCTCCTGGGACCCCTGATCACTTGCACCCACCCCAGCATTCCAGCCACGGAAGTGGCAGCTACTGTGTAGCTCTTACTAGATCTACAAACTATTCTGAAATGATACGTATCATCCCCATTTTACACACAAGGAAACAGAAGTACAGAAATACATGCACACTGCTGAAGGGCACACTTAGGGACAGCGCCAGCACTCAAACCTGGGTCTGAGTCCCTGTCCGTGCTCTTAATCCCCGCTGTGAACGCTGCTCAGGATCCCAATGTACCAGTCCTGCTCTCCAGCAAGACTCCACTTCCCACCGCTCCCCGTTAGCTCACACTGAACCCCTGGTGCCAAGTCTTTGCACACATGGACTTTACCCCTCATTCTTTCCCACCTGATCTGGCTCTCTGGCCCGGGCCCCAGAGCACACAGTTGGGACTCCTCACCACACTTTTTGGGACTGAGTCACCGGTCAATGGCCCCTGTGTGCCTCTCATACTCTCTTTCAAAGTGTAGCAAGCACTTTAAAATGCACTAGACCACATCCTGGGACCGATGTTGACATGCTCAACAGGAAGAAAATTAAATTCATATGCTCACAACTGTTAAAAAGGACCATGCAGTCTCAGAACGATGAGTAACTGGCGAAGGATACATTTGAGTTGCTACCAGAGGGATGAGTCCACTTGGCCAGGCAATGGGAGGTGGTGGAGGGAGGGCCATGGAGAGGGATTCCAGGCATGGTGCTGGTCATCTGCAGCTGGGTCTGCAACCCAGGTCCTGGTCTCTGCTGGTCCTCCTATTCCTGAGATCTGAGCACCTCCATAGAAACATGGGCTCATGCACACTGAATTGCACGTCCTGCAAATCCATATGTTGAAGTCCTAACCCCCAGCATCTCAGAGTGTGACTTTATTTGGATATAAGATCTTTAAAGAGGTGACTAATGAGATCATATGGGTGGGACCTAATCCAATGTGACTGGTGTCCTTCTAAGAAGACGACTATTTATAAGCCAAGGAAAGAAGCCTAAGAAGAAATCAACCCTGCTGATACCCTGATCTCAGACTTCTAGGCTAGAAGTTCAGTTCTCCAGAACTGAGAGAGGGAATACGTTTCTACTGTTTAAGCTGCCCAGCATGTGATATTTGTTAGTGGTGCTAGCTGACCCATACACGTGGCTCAACCAGCTGTGAAGTTACATCGTCTTCTGAGCTGGCTCAGCCCCACTGCTTCCCGAGGCTTGTCCATGGCAACCCCAAAGGGTCTCATGGGTGCTGGCCTCTGATCAGCGCAAATCCTCTGAAAGCGAGCTGGGGCTGGCCTTAAGGGGATGCCCAAGGAGCAGCCAGATAGCCAAGGGGTGAGCGGTCAGGGCTTTGCAGTCTAGGAGGGAGGGCTGGATGAGCAGGGAACGCACAGGGGCTGGGGCAGGACAAGGAGAATCGAAGTGGCAAGGGCGCCCCCCTCCCCCCGCTCTAATCAGAGTAGCTCTTATTTTATGTGTTATGTCTTGGGCTTCTGCATCAGAGTTTGTTAGGCTGCCTAAAAACAAGTTTTAAAACCACTGAACTTGAATGATCCTTAAGGCCTCTTCGCTTCCAAGAGACTCTACCACTGTTTCTCACAAAGAGAAGAAAGAGAGACAAATTAACACAGGCCTGTTTAGCAGGCCTGAACAACCCCTCCCTTCATTGGGCCTCCTTCTGAGGAGAGAAAGGCATTTGTCTCATATGTGATTATCTGTTTGTTGGTATAATCTCTGAAGGGATAGACTGTATCCTTAAGTTTAATTATAAATGTACCTGGCAAGGTAATGAAATATCAAGTTCACTGGAAACTTGCCACTCTACCTTGCTTTCCTGTTGTCACATGGCCTGCAGCGCTGAATCTCAGTAGGACTTTGGTGCTCAAGGAATCCACCTTCCTTTTCTGGGGTCTGAAGTAACCCACCTGGGTTCTAGGTGGGTTCAGGCCGAACACAAAGGGCTCTTACAGCATAGCAATGCAGGTGTAAAATGCAAGCCAGTTTAAGACAATCATCGCCAATAATACTTTACCTTCCACTCATTTGTTCCAAAGAACACTGCTCTAAGAAAACAATCTTCCATAAAACAGTCTCCTGAAATAATTAACATCTGAACAGGAAGGGACTATTTTTTTCCCATATTGATGTATTCCGTTGCTAGGAGATGGGTTTGGAACAGAATTCCTAAATTAAACTTCCTTGCAGACTGACTTGTATTGAACCTGGCTCTCTAAGAGAACACACTGCATTTATCATGAGCATCAGTGTACAAAAACCTGTCATTTCTGAAGCTAGGAGACAATTAACCAGGTCAGCAAGCATATAATCCAGGCATCTTACCATCATATTAAAATAAGGGTATGTTTATGAGAGGCAGCTGTGCTGTGGGGGGAAAAGTGCTATATTAGGAGGGAAAAACATCCAGGATTTGTCATTTACTAGCTCTGCAACCTTGGAAGATTACTTAAGAACTCTCAACCTTGATTTTCTCATCTATACATGGGGACAATATTTTTTTCATAATTTTGTTATGAAGTGTAGTTAGGTATTGTATGTAAAATGCCTTTTAAAATATAAAATGCTATATGGATATAAAAATTATACAGGCTGATAATAATTATATTTTACTGTAGAATAAGAAGCATGGCCCCCACATTTAAAAATTCTCCTTTTGTTTGTTGAAATTTATCATGGAATAATATGATTAAGAAATAGTGCAGGGGCCCCTGGGTGGCTCAGTCAGTTAAGCGTCTACCTGTGGCTCAGGTCATGATCCCGGGGTCCTGGGATTGAGACCCACATTGGGCTCCCTGCTAGGGGGAGCCTGCTTCAGCCTGCTTCTCCCTCTCCCTCTGCCCCCACCCCCTGCCCCCACTTATGTGCTCCCTCTGTCCCGCTCTACACTCTCTCTCTAATAAAGAAAATCTTAAAAAAGAAAAAAAGTAGTGGATGGCTTACACCATACACAAAGATAAACTCAAAATGCGTTATGAACCTACATGTGAGGCCTGAAACCATAAAACTCCTAGAAGAGAACACAGGCAGTAACTTCTTTAACATTGGACATAGCAACTTTTTTTCTAGATATGTCTCCTGAGGCAAGGGAAACAAAAGCAAAAATAAGCTATCGGGACTTCATCAAAATAAGAAGCTTCTGCACAGCAAAGGAAATAATCAATAAAACTAAAAGACAATCTATTGAATAAGAGAAGATATTTGCAAATGACATATCTGATAAAGGGCTAGTATCCAAAACATGTAAAGGACTTATGAACTCAGCATCCAAAAAAACAAATAATCCAATTAAAAAATAGAAGACATGAATAGATATTTCTCCACAGAAGACATCCAGATGGCCAATAGACACATGAAAAGATGCTCAACATCACTCATCATCAGGGAAATGCAAGTCGGAACTACAAGGAGATATCACTTCAGACCTGTCAGAATGGCTAAAATCAAAAACACAAGACAAGAGTTGGAGAGGACAGAGAAAGGGGAACCCTCCTACACTGTTGGTGGGAATGCAAACTGGTGCAGCCACTCTGGAGAACAGTATGGAGGTTGCTCAAAAAGTTAAAAATGGAACTACCCTATAATTTGGTAATTGCACTACTGAGTATTTACCCCAAAGAATACAAAAACATAATTCAAAGGGATACATGCACCCCTATGTTTATAGGAGCATTATTTACAATAGCCAAATTATGGTAACAGCCCAAGTGTCCACTGATAGATGAATGGATAAAGAAGAGGTGGTATATATACAGACAGGAATATTACTCAGCCATAAAAAAGGATGAAATCCTGCCATTTGTAACAACATGGATAGAGCTAGAGTATAATGCTAAGGGAAATAAGTCAGTCAGAAAAAGACAAATACCACACGATTTCACCCATATGTGGAATTTAAGAAACAGACAAGTAAAGGAAAAAAAAAAAGACAAACCAAGAAACAGACTCTTAACTCTAGAGAACAAATGGATGGTTAGTAGAGGGGAGATGGGGGCGTGAAATAGGTGATGGGGATTAAGAGGACACTTATCATGATGAGCACTGAGTAACATGTTAGACTCAACATAAGAATTGTTGAGTCATTCTATTGTATACCTGAAACTAATATAGCGCTGTATGTTAACTATACTGGAATTTAAAAAAACAGTAGTGGAACTGTTTCTGAGTCTGGTTTCCCTGCTGGATTGTGTGAGCTCTCAGGACAGGGACCAGCACTAACCATGCCAGGCAGTGCTGGCCCATGAGGCATCAGAAATCAGCTCATAGAGGGAAAGGAGAAAAGGAGGGAAGCAGAGAGGAAGGGAAGGAGGAAGGGAGGGAGGATTTTCTTAAGTCATTAATAAAGCCAATTTCAAAAGAATTCCTTAGAATTCCAAAGATGGAAAAAATATATAGTCTCTGAAGGGGTCAAGGCTCACTTGAATATTTATCCTCTGGTATGTTTGTTAAAAAAAAAAAAAAAAAATCAGGTCACTACCCCCTGGGCACACCTCACTTTCTCCTTCAGAGTATGCATCCATTTCAGGGAAAGAAAATGCAAAATTTATTCAACTTTAAATTTTCATCTTGATATAAGTACCAGGGAAAGCTGGCTCCTGCGTTAGCCAAAGTACTTAAAAGATAAATTTCTATTCCATACAAAAATGCATGGGCTTAAAGAACAGAATTTCTGCTGACATGTATAATAAGCTTCTTCGATGTCCAAGGCTGCTTGGCAGAAACAAGAATGCAAAGAACAAGTAACATGTATCTGCTGTTTAATCGAGTGAGCCACCAACATGGCTTGGTATATGTTGATATTTTGTGATTCTGAATAACAGGCTTCCCATCTGATGTGTACATATTTAAGGCTGAAATAACATGAGAAGTTTACAACATAATTTTAAGTGGAAAAAAAGCAGGATTCAGAATTGAATACAGAATATAATTATATTTATGTTTAAAAAATACTAGAAAGGAGAAACATTAAAATTGCTAATAGCTGGGGGCGCCTGAGTGGCTCAGTCGGTTAAGGGTCTGACTTTTGCTCAGGTCCTGATCCCAGGCTCCCTGCTCAGCAGGAGTCTGCTTCTCACTCTGCAACCCCGCCCCCACCGCCGTGTGCTCTCTTTCTCCACTCTCTCTCTCTGCGCTCTCTCTCAAATAAATAATATCTTTAAAAAAATGCTAATAGCAGAAGTACTTAAATGGGTGGCAAGCAGCAGGCAATCTGTTTTCTTCTTTTGATTTTACAAATTTTCTTTCCTGGGTAGATAATACTTTCATAATGATAAACACATCTGAAAATTTTCAAATTACATAAAACTGTTTTAGTTAACACTGATGGCTAGAAATCTAAACTGTCTGCAGTGTTACAGAACTTGGTACCTATTAGCAAATTTGCCGTAAGACGTCCATCTAAGAATTCCTTTCCTTCTGGTTCCCGGTTACCCACAAATCCCAGCTCCTTGCGTTCGGCATTTCCCTGGAACCCCAAACAGAGCAGTACTATTTACTGACACTGGCAAACTGGGAAGGGGGGGGGACACCTTAAAAACTCCCAACCCCAGCGGTGCCTGGGTGGCTCAGTCGGTTAAGCGGCTGAGGTCAGGACCCACAGGGTCCTGGGATCGAGTCCCGCATCTGCTCTGCGGAGAGCCTGCTTCTCCCTCTGCCTCCCTCCCTCTCTCTGTCTGTAATAAATAAATAAATAAGATCTGAAAAAAAAAAATCCCCATTCCAATATTTCCTTTCCTTCCACGCTCCTTCCACGCACGCACGTCCTGAGGCTGTGAGGCAGAGCCCCGGGGCAGAGACGGCACTTACCGCGACCCTCTCACGTGTTTGTGTATGAAGTCGGCGTGGAACCGTGGGACCAGCGGATCCTTCTCTCCGTGCACGATTAAGGTGGGGCACTGAATCAGCGGCAGCAAGTGCCCACAGATATTCCCTGCAAGACAAACAGCACCGAGGATCTGCTTCCATGTGACCAGCATGCCGAGGGAGTCAGAGGAGAAGCAGGGGGCTGGGGCCTGTCCTGCCTCCCTTCAGACCTCGGTGCCCCTGTCCCTAAAAGAGGTGGTCTGCATTAGATGGGGTCCGAGGGGTCTCCTAGCTCTCACAATCTGTGGGCCTCCTTTTCTGGTTCTCTGCTTTTTTTTTTCTCCTTCTTGGAAAGTTCTAGTAAACAAGCAGTTTTGCCTGATTATATGCATAATTTATGCGAAACAGGAAAATAAACACACACAAAAACCCCACAGCTCTTTATATTATGGAGAAGAGTCCCCAGTTTGCAAAACACTGGTAGGTGCTTGGCATCTGAAAAGCTTTTTCCTTGAAATAATGTCTTACGTGGTCCCCGGGGCCCCAGCTACCCTCAGAGCTTCTATACCTCCTGTGAAGTTATAACTTACACATAGCAAATGAGCTTCTCTTCATTCCTCCTGCCTCCATGACATTCCTGACTGCCATACTCTGGAGACGATAAGGGCCTCACCTCCATTGTAACAACCTTCCTGAGGCGGATGAGGAACAACCTGGCTCTGGTCCTGTCCTACTGTTTCCCGCCGGGGAAATCTTGGTGGTTCCTCAGTGAGGAGTTTCAGCCTCCTCCCTGGTCAAAGGGGATAGTTCCAGTTCTCTGGGGTGGCCGTGAGGCCAAAAAGAGGTGTCCTATCTACAGTTCTGGGCAGCAGGCAGGTACTCCATAAAGTGAGCTCCTTCCTCCTCTGCCTCCTCCCGGCCTCTGCAGGGGTCACTGGGGCCCTGAGAAAGCTGGGAGCCAGCCCACTGGGGTGCTACCCAGGGACCTGGCCTACCCCTCCTCCTCAGTGGCCGGGGTTGGGGGCACTGCCTGCTAAATGAGAAGGGGACGGGTTGGCCAGAGAAATACTTCTCTAGGTCTCAGAAGCTGCCATCTCCTGTCCCTGGGATGACACACACGTGTTAACTGCACAATCAGAGGACGAAGTGAGCAGTGTCCTGAGCACTGTGGGTCAGACGCTGTTCGCGTGGGTTCATGCCCGTGACACACTGCCTTACCTGCTGTAGCTCACTTGGTCTGACAATCATTGGTAGATACCATACTTTTCCAAAAAGAGTCCTAATAACCTTTTATCAAGCGCTTACTCTGTACTTGGTACTGCACCACAGCTGAACATGCAAAACCCTGTTTAGTCCTCAAAACACCTTAACGGGGTAGTCATCAGCTGCTTCGGCTCGCAGGTGGGGAACAGCAGCTTAGGGAAGCTGAGTAGTCTGCCGATCGCTCTGACAGCAACCAAGTGGCAAGGCCAGACTTCACACCCAGGCCCGTCTGACTCCAAATCTGTGCAGCTAACCCCTATGCTAAACCGAGCATCTACCAACATGCACAGCGTACAATTATGAAAAAAAAGGTGTCCTGTGAAATTAATGAGTGTGGAGGGGAGATAAGTAGTTTATTAACAGTCTTGCTATAAGAATACTGCTATAGTTCCTCTATATTTTGACATTTTCCCCCTCCCTTTCTTTTTTTTAAAAACTGTATTTGATTTTTTTAAATTTTAGGTTTACAGCAAAATTGAGTGGAGGGTTCAGGGATTTCCTCTGTACCCCAGCCCCCCACATGCACAGCCTCCCCCACTATCAATATCTCCCACCCAAGTAGGACATTTTTACAACTGATGAACCTACATGGACACATATGTCCTCATCACCCAGAGTCCAGAAATTACATCAGGGTTTAGTCCTGGTTGTTGCACGTTCTGTGGGTTTGGGCAAGTGTATAATGACATGGAGCCACCATTATGGGATTACAGAGTATTTTCACGGCCCTAAAAATCCTGTTTTGGACCTTCTAACAGGTGAGTGTTGGGATCTTGTTATTTGGCTCATCTTTTAATCAGGTTTTCTTCTTATTGTTCAGGTTTAAGAGTCTGTTGCACATCCGGATAACAGTGCTTTATCAGATATGCCTTTTGCAAATATTTTCTCCCAGTCTGTGGCTTGTCTTTCCATACTCTTGACAGGGTCTTTCGCAGAATGGAAGCTCTGGATTTTAACAGATACAGGATGTATGTTTGAGCTGCAGATTTAATTCTGCTTCTGCCTCTGAATCTTCCTACCCCGCTCTCTAGTCAGGAAAGCACAAAAATTTACATTTCAAGAATGTGCCTTCTTTAATGGAGAACTGTCATAGACATCTTTATGGCATTTTTGTTTTAAGAGCTGAGGGAGACACATTTTCAAAGATCTATTTCTTTGGGTGGGTACTGCACTGGAACAGGATATATTTGCTGTTTTGAACTTGAACCAGAAAAGTAATAGTTCCAAATGTCCTTTTCATTGTGAAAGTTTGGATAGGTGACTCACTCTGGAAATGATTACCTAATAGATCAAACTGCTCCTTCAGCTGCAGCCATTTTGTCACGAATGTGCTCCCAGATTTGATCTCAGCTACCCTCTATTCTTTTAGCAGTTAAAACAGAAGAGTGAGAGATTAGCAACGTAAATAGCTATTGAAAAACAGACTTCAATTCAGAATTTCTCTTAAAGATGTCAGTTCTTCCTGTTAGTGGAACTCTTGTTAATTTTTCCGATAAAGACGGAATTAGAGTCACATAACTAAGTTCTGAAGGTGGGAAATAAACTGAACGCTCTTCCTCAGGCTAATTCTGCTGTAGCTGAAGGTCATGACACAAAGGCCCTTCTTTTTTATCCTGGTAAGAGAGGATGTAACAGGGTCACGCATCTAACTGTGAAAAAGAAAAAAATATGGTACGCGCGACAGCTTGTTTTCTGATTACCCACTCTAGAATCAGAAAAAAACAAACACTATTTGAGGCTTCTGGAGAATTATTTTGTCATCGTACACACAAAGGATTAGGAGGAAAAAAGAATAGTCTGCTATTAAAGACTTCACACTGTGAACCCTGATACACAGAGTAGCTGTATACACAGTATCGCTTAAGGCGGATTTATTATACAAGAGCGTGTATGGTATACAATCACTAGCTTCCTCTGTTCAAGCATTAGTGTGAAAGGACAGTGGGTGAGTGCATTCATCACCAGGGAATTCTGGAACACCAGGGGAAGAACGCAAGCAGCCTTTCTAATCAGCAAAGGAACAGCTAAACAGTTCACATAACCTACCATCTGGAAGACGTTTAAATTGTTTTATGCCATCCACCCACTTCTCACAGGTTTTGGCAAAGTAGTCATAGCCATATAAGGTTTCTAGAGGTTTTCTTGTTTTCTCACTCCATTTAGAAACATCTCGGATACCTGAAAAATAGAAGTATTGACAAGAACAGGTTTAGTCTAGGGGCACCCGGGTGGCTCAGTCGGTTAAGCATCTACCTTCGGCTCAGGTCATGATCCTCAAGCCCTGTGTTGGGCTCTCTGCTCGGCAGGAAGCCTGCTTCTCCCTCTCCCCCTGACCCTCCCCCAGCTCGTGCTCTCTCTCTCTCAAATAAATAAATCTTTAAAAAAAATAAAACACATGAACAAATTCAATTACTTAGCCCACTCCTTTCCGTATTTCTTTAAACACACTGATAATTCTAATGCTTCTAAGCATATTACATCTTGCTTAATAACAGCTTTTAACACAGTGCTTCTGCTGCACAATACACCTCAAAGAAAACATGACTAATGACATGAACTCATATCGAACAATAACCCCTCCACGGCACTCCCAACAGTGCCAGGGCCCTGGCAGGCACCCTGTATGTACTCGGTGAATGCAATTACAGAGTGGAGGGAAAACTGCTGCTTACAAGTGCAACTGCCTTCCAAGGCGGGCGGATGCTGTGACAGACAGTGCCGGATCCTTTCCGACCTGCACAGGTAAGCCCAGAGGTGCACGTGGAGGCTGGGAGAGCTGACCTGCTCGGCACAGGAGTGAAAAGACTTCACAGAGAGGTGCAGAGAAGTCTGGAAATTAGGGTTCAGGGATTTCCTCTGTACCCCAGCCCCCCTTCTCTGCAACCTTCCAGAGAAGTCTGGAAATTAGGAGGAGATCTGGGAAGAAGAAAAAGGAGAGTTGGAAGAGGGGAAAGGAGAGAGGAGCCAGCAAGAGGTCATAAAGATGGCCAATAAAAAAAAAAATCTCCTACAGATATTTCTACTTTGGGCTCTGTTGCAGACCACACCCTCTGCAAGGTACCCTTGCAGTGGAAAGACTAGTTGTTTTTTTTTTTTTTCTTAAGTAGGCTCCATGCCCAGCGTGGAGCGCAATGCAGGGCTTGAACTCGTGACCCTGAGATCAAGACCTGAGCTGAAATCAAGAGTCAGACACTCAACCAAGTGAGCCACCCAGGCGTCCCTACGACTAAATTGTACCTAAAACATATTCTTTGTTGCATTGTTGGAGTTGCAGCAATTAATGGAAACTAGGATATGAAGGTGTGTGTGTGAGAAAGAGAACCTAAAAAGAGAGCAAAGAGTGGTAAGACTACTCAAAAGGCAGGGTGGCTTTTGGGGGAAATGTAACTGGTAGTTGGGGGTGGGTGGGTAGAGCTGAACCCAAGATTCCTAGATTAAGTGGAGATGAAAATGGCTCCAAACTGGTATGATCCTGTGCTTCCCCAGAGTAGCCAATGTAAATCCTCTCTGAAAGAAAGCATCATCAATTTGTATGCACGGTCTTGTGTGTGTGTGTGTGTGTGTGTTTTCAGATTAAGGGTAAGCAAATATTCGCTCCTAATCACAGGTCACAACACAATCAGAATCTTTATAAAGCTAATGAAAAAGCTAAAACACTGGAAGAGAAAGCTTAAGAAACGATGCAGACCACCACACAGAGAGACAAGAAAATGAACAAGAGACACGGAAGATGGGAAGGCAAGGCCTACAAAGTCCAATCAGTGCCCTGATGGATGAGAGGAGGGGGAGAGGAGAAGAATGGAGGAGAATGGACGAGAAGCAATATGGGAAGGAGGACACGGGCAAGAATGGTTTTCAGAACTGATCAAAGATAAGGGTCCACAGATAAAAACTGAAGGTAACCCAAACTGGATAAATAAAAAGGAATTCGCATCTGGACACACAACAGTAAAATAGCAATACATCAAAGAGAGAGAAGAAACCTGAAAAACAGCCAGAGCTGAGACACATTCACTCCAGAAGGGGGAAAGCTACATGGGCAAAACTTCTCAACAGTGGTCGAGGAAGGCAGAAGACTGTGGAATGGCCGAGTAAATAATCTGCCATTTACATTTCTGCACTTAGCCAAACAAGCTTTCAAGAATGAGCGTGGAATAAAGACAGTATGAGGTAAAAACGGAGCTCACTATTAACAGAGCTGCCCTTAAAGAACTTCTAAAAAAATAACTTGAGGAGAAAGAGAAGGGAGCTTGGGAGGAATATCTGAGATGAAAGAAGGGGAGTAAAGAAACTGATGGATGTGTCCGTAAGTGTGAAAACACAAAACTTGCCAAGCTAATGAGAAAACAGAACACTGGAACATTTTTTTACATTACAATTAGTTCTGTCTAGAAAGGAAGCGAAAGGACAAGCCACAAGCTGTGCAGAACAACTAACTCAATTACTAACCAGCAAGGGGGTAATAATCAGACTGTCAAATAACAAACACCCTCAGTTTTTGTTAACTGCAAATCAGTAACATCGTAACAACACTGGAAGTGTTCTAGTCTCGGGTGTTTGTTCTGTTGATAGACTTCACACAGTATGCCTGTTAAACCTATCGTTTTAAAACTTTTATGTAATCTTTGATACATATAAATCAACAAAAAGACATGAATAGGGACAATACAGGAGAAGAAACCCCAGTGGCGCATAAATCTGTAAAAAGATTCTCAATCTTATTAGAAAGAGGAAGATGCAAATTAAGTCCGCCAGTAAGATACCATTTCACATCCATATGACTGGCTGGGACTAGGAAGTCTGATGATTCCAAGTTTTTGTTTTGGATGTAAATTAAGGAATCTATTACGCTGGTGGTGGAAATGCAAATTTATGTAGTTGGAAAACAGCTGGTCACTGGTAACACGGCATATTTGCATACCACAATATTCAGCAAATCTCACGTTTGGGCCTATACCCCAGACTGACACCACTGCTCATAGGCCCCAGGAGACATGTACATGAATGTTCGCAGCAACAGTGAAAACAGACCTACAGTCCATTGATAAAAGAGAGGGAAAATAGAATACTTTTGCCCAATGGAATACGATACAGCATTATCATGAATGAATCTTAGAAATTCAATGTTCATTGAAAACAGTGAGTCATAGAAGATGATCTATGGTATGAAGGCACTTTGTATGACTCAAAAACAAATAAAACTAAATTACATATTGTTTAGGAATATAAACAGATGTGACAGAAGTGTTTTCAAAAAGGCATAGGGATGATCGTAGGACTCAGGCTAGAGGTAGAGGTGCACTGGGGAGGAAGCACAAGGAAAGAGTGAAGGTATAGACAGTGATCAATCTTCTGTTCCTTGGTGAACTCGTGGGTGTCCGTAATTTACACTGTCACATGTGTTGCATTATATGTATCAAATATTATACAATTAAATAAAATTCAATTATAAAATAAATTTAAATACAATATTATATTACAAAATAAAATTTAAATATATATTATATACCTTATATAATATATAGTATAAATATATATTATTCATGTTTAATTCACATATTTAAAGATACACAAATATATTTAATATAAGTGTTTAATTTACATATATATTATAACGTATTTTATTATTATATTGTTAATAGTATTATTAATATATAACATAAATGTAACATTTTATAAAATTTTATATACTTTTATAAAATTTTAAATAATTTTTAAAAAATTATAAAATTTTGTAAGATTTTTAATAAAATTATATATATTTTTATAAAATAAAAAAATTCCCCTGTGACAGGAAGGCCAAGATCTTTTAATCCAAGTTGGCTAATGTTCAATGTGAAGACATTTTTCTTGCTAACATGTGAATTCCTCTTTGGGATAGCGAGAGATTTCTCAAAGTGAATTAACTCAGTCAAAGCAAGCATTTAGAGTGAGAGGTATCTATTAGTATGTAAACTCTGGGGCATGGCTTTAGACTCTCTGGGAAATATTATCTAAATCTCAAGGGGCAGAAAAATCCAGTGGTAGCTGGGGCAAGCCAGATGTTCACACCAAGCTCTGTGGTTAAGCACACAGCCTCAGAAGTCATACTGGCTGGGTCGCACCTACTAGCTCTGTGACCCTGAGCAAGTTCCTTAACCTCTCTGTGCTAGTTTCCTCATCTGAAAAATGAGAATTATAATACCACTCTGAGATAAAGAGTAAATAAGTTAGACATGAAATGTGCTAACAAGAGTACCCAGCATATAACAAACACTGAAAAATATTCTATGTATTTATATACTTACTTCTGTTAACTTTTTTCAAGAGGAAGCCAGTTTTACCCCAAAGCATAATTTCCACCAAAAAATAAGTAGCAATTATGTTTCACAGTTAAGTTCCTAAATTAACTATTTGAATCAAATTATTTGCTGATGCGAAATAGATATAATTTGTATCCCCCCCCAAACGGATACATTTATTTTTTGAGCATATAATTTGTGCTAAGTACCAGAAGAAAACTCATTGGCTCACCATTAATTAGTGAATTAATCCAGTAAACATTATTTGAAGGCTGCTGAGCGTTAGTCACAGCACGTACAAACTTGAATGAGATTTGGTCTTTGCCCTTAAGGGCCTTATTGTTTAGAGTTGTAAATGACCTCTGTAGAAGAGTGGGATAGATGTCGTGGGAGAGGCTGGGGAGGACAGAGGAGGGTCAGTGAGCTTAGAGGGGCAATGGCAGGAAGTGGCAGTGGTGGTGGGCTTCCTGGAAGAGGCACTGCTGGGTCTAAGTCTGCAAGAACAGAAGCCAGCAAGCAACTACGGGAGCCATTCCATCTATTGCTAGAACTTCAGGAGTTTCCAGGTGGCCGAAGAAAGAATGGGCATGTGCGGGTAGAGGAAACAAAGTGGCTGCAGATGGACCTAGAAAGACGGGGTGTGTGTGGGGGGTCCCAGCTCACTCAAACTTTGTGAGCAAAGCAGAGGAGTCTGAACTCTACTTATCTGGAAAGCTATGCGAGACTTTGGAGGGTTTTCAAGTAAGATATAATGAGATTTACATCTTAGCAAACTACCATCCAAGCAGTTTGGAAAGTAGACTGAAAGGAGGTAAAGACAGGGCAGGTTGGAAAATGCTGGTCGATCTAAGTGAAGACAGATGGGGAGGCCTGGACCCGGGGTCTGGCAGGAGGAACGGAAAAGGTGAGATGGATCCAGACAGAGCCCAGCAGAACGCAGGAAGAATGCGGAGGGCTGGGGCGCCTGGGTGGCTCAGTTGGTTAAGCGACTGCCTTCGGCTCAGGTTATGATCCTGGAGTCCCGGGATAGAGTCCCACATCGGGCTCCCTGCTCAGTGGGGGGTCTGCTTCTCCCTTTGACCCTCTTCCCTCTCGTGCTCTCTGTCTCTCATTCTCTCTCAAATAAATAAAAAAAATCTTAAAAAAAAAAAAAAAGAATGTGGAGGGCTGGATCACTATCCTGCAGACATGAAACGTTGGGCTTTACTGGCCGACCTTCCCAGCTGTGCCATCACAGGTTTCTTCGCTTGTTTGAGCCCCGAGTTGAGTCATAAACAGCTATGTTAATATTAGCTCATGGCAGGCATTCAATAAATCATAATTAAAATATTCTTTGTGGAAAAAAGAGTATATTCCATCGAGTGTCACTTAGCAACGTGAGAAATATGGCAGGAAGACCAGGTGTGGAGAAAAGATTCTGAGCTCGACTTTAGACACGCTGAATGTAAGGTGCCTGTGGGGCAACCAGGTAAGAAAAATGGACACGAAGTTGAATATCTGGAATTCGGGAGTTTGAGGACGCCAAGCGACGAGGGAAGCTCCTTGGGTGTAAGAATGAGAAGAGGAGCAGAGAGCTAAGGATGGTGCCCGGCAGAGCAGAGCAGGGAAGGTGTCAAAGACAGAGACTAAGCAGAGATAAGGGGAAAGCTCTGGACGTGGTGGCAAGAACTCCACGGCAGAGAAAGCTTCGAGAAGAGGGGTGTGTATTTTCAAATGCTGCAGCATGACCATGGAGCCGAAGGGCGATAAAGCATCTGCGGGGCTTGGCAGCACGGAGGCCCTGGTTCCACGAGGCCGGTGGGTCGCCCAAGTCGCGAGAGGGGGCCGTGACGGAGTGGGCCTGGGAAGGGCAGCCGAAAATGCGAAAGAGGAGTGTGAGGTGAGGAGGGAGCTTCTCGGGGTTTGTGTGCGTCGCAAAGAAGGGAAGTCAGAGTCACTGAACGTGGGGAGTTCACACAGTCATGACTGAGGGGAAGGTGTGACAGGGTGACAGCGCCCAGGACAATCGGGCGGGTGAAAGGGTGTGCGGAGCGCTCCAGCGCCAGAGGCACAAGCATCCGCCAGGACATGGGCTCCGGAACAGTGGCTGAAGAAGACGCATGTGGTGAGGAGACCCGGCTGGAGGGCAGGCCGCGCAGGCGAGCTCGCGAGCAGGTGCCGAGGCAGAGAGGCGCAAAGGAGAAAGCCTGTTCCAGGAGAAGCAGCTGTTCAGCGTGGGAGGTCGGGGGGGGGGGGGGGAAGGCGCAGGGGGGCGGGGGGGTTGGCTCACGGAGGCCGAGGGGGAAGGCACAGCTGGCTTCAGGGCAGGCCGGGCCCAGGTGCTTGGAGGTCACTGAAGTCACTGAAGGATTGTAAGTCACAGAATCCGGTGACCAGGTTTTTGCCTTAGTGAGGAAACTCTTTCGTGCAAGACCAAGTGCCCTCAGAGGCCAAGGGTCCGAAGCAGGAAAAATGGTGGGCGGGAAGAGAGAAGGGGTTATCTTTAGAGGTCGGCCCTGGAGGCCTCCCAGGTGGCCCGGGCCCCACTCACTGAGACAGAGATTACGGGCTGGGCTGTGGGAAGAGTTACGAGGTAATGAGTTCAATGCAGACATACTAGTTTTGACAGACTTACAGGCTATCCAGAGGAAGGTGCTCAGCTGGTAGATAGAAATCTGGCTCTGGGGCTCAGGAAGAGCCTGGCTGAATAGTAGTTTAGAGAACCTCACCCCCTAGTCATAGCAGAAGCTGTGAGACGTCTGCTCAAGTGAGTACCCAGTATCTCTTGGGCGTGGGTGCTGGCTAAGCTGGCGTGAGCCCCGCCCCACCACCACCATGGATCATAGCTGAACTCCAGACGGAACAAGGAGCAACTACCTGCCAAGGTATAAGAGCAGGAGGCTGAACAGTCAAACCTTGAATAATGACACAGAAAGGGGATGAGTTTCTTATTTCCCTTGTCTTCCTTGGAGTCCCAACTTTGAAACACGGAGTGGGGGGTGGATCACACGTGGTTGGGGGATGCGGAGAGTGGAAACACATGTGGTTGGGGGATGCGGAAAGTGGAAACTTCAGGAGAGGACCCCTAGAGTTAGCCAGAGGACCTGGACCAGGCTGCCCTGCTTGAGGAAGACTCTCTCTCTCTCTCTTTCTCCCTATCGTAGTCCATGTTGTGAAGGTGCACAGCCATGGGCCTGCACTACTAGTCCAGCAGCAGACAGTCCCTAAAACCCCAAGAGAAGGCTAGCTTTCTGACCGAAGGTACCAGAAAAAGGGGCCCCTAGTGTCTGAAGATTGTGGGCGAAATCCCTGTTAATTCTTCCATCTCTTTTCTCTGGCTGCTTTGCCCTAAAGATGGCTCCAGTTGCACGAAGCACAACAGCGGGGGGGTTGCTGAAGCCTGTCTTTCTGAGAGAAAGCTGTTTCTGGTCATAGGAGCTTTGAAGGGGGTCCCTAATTCTGCATATGAACTAATGAAATGATTCAAGTCCTGGGATCACCCCTGAGCTCTCCATGCATGGGGAAGATCCAAAAAAGCACACAGCATAAGCGTCAAGAACTGAACTACCATATAAACCACCACCTACATCCCAGCATAGCCTGAGTGGGGTTTGTGTGGGGCAGACATGAGGAAGCATAGCACAGGCTTCGAGAATGGACCCGATGCTGGAACTACAGCCCACAGAAGGCTAAACAGAATTTACAGTATGAACCTAACCAGGCCGATAGCATGCCAAGAAAAAAAAAATCAACAATTAGAGTTTTAACAGGATACCGAGTCTCACAACATAGCACAATAAAAAAATCCCAAATTAACCAACATATAAAACCAACAAATAAATAAATGAAAAAACTCTACAATCCCCAAACAGGCAGATCTGACCAATTCTCAAGGGAAAAGACAACCAGCAAATGCTGACCCTAAGATGACCCAGACATTGGAATTATCAGACAGAGAGGGCAGTCATTGTCACAGGCATTTCCATTCCATTTACAGTATTTTCTTTCCTGTGAACCTGGTACGGATACAATAAGGACAAGCAGGAGTACCGATTAGGATGGGTGACTGCCTCAGACTCATCATTTAAGAGGTTCATTGTCCTTTCCCAAACAGTGCAAAGAACTAAGATTCTACAACAGAACACTGCCATTTAGTGGCTTACTTAAATCAGGTGAATTGCAGAACTAACTGAATAAAACTAGACTTGTCATATTCTAGTGCCTGGGTCTGCAAATGTTTTCTGTCAAGAGCCAGAGAGTATTTTTGGCTTTGCAAGCCAAGAGGCAAATCAAAGGTATTAGGTAGGTAGATTTATGGTGAGAGACTTCTGACCCACTTGACCCCAACTGCCTGGACCAGGCCATCTGGGATCCAGGAGAGACATACTTGAGATCAAAAGCCACCAGACTGAAGAAGAGGGTCCTGGTGGGTCAGGCCGGCAGGTGGTGGGGGGGGGGTACCCCAGGGCAGTTTTGCTTTTTGCCACACCCCCAGATCCCGATGTGTCCTCCTCTCCTCCCGAGAGCCAAGCAGTTTCAATTTGGTCAGCTTGCTGGAGGCTAAGCAAGTCCTCAGTTGCTGCCTGCAATCCCATAGCTGGGCGCCTGGGAAGAGCCAGCAGTCACCAGTTTGTAAGCTGCTACCAGCACATGCCCTGGGCAGCAACTCTGGGCACAGAGGAGGAAATGGGGACGGAGGGGGCGCCCCGCTTGATCTCTAGGCCTGCCGCTGCTGGCCTTCTCCATCTGTGCCTGGCCTTACAAAAACAGATGGGCTGGATTTGGCCCACAGGTTCTAAGTTTGCTGGTCCCCGTTCTTCTGCCTCTAAAACCTTCAAAGATAAGCTTCAAGGACAACCTTATGAAATGTGAACAGCACAGAATTTCTTTATCGAAATATAAGGTTTCAATACAATATTCCTTTTTACGCTCCCATAATTTTGAATACACTATTCCTTTGAATATTCAAACAATATTCCTTTTTACGCTCCCATAATTTAAAAAGAGGTTATGAAAAACACTTTCCATCAAGCCCTCCCTCCTTGAAGTTCACTACCAGTAGTCGGAAATGTGAACGCGGATTTTCTAGGACCTTTTCCTGAGTCACGAAGGTGTCGCTCCTGCAAACAGGAAGCGTTAAAACACAGGCTGGTTAAACTGTAGGACTTCTCTGAGAACTCATGGCTTTTCCTACCTCAGAGCTGAGAACTGGATGCAGACAAGACAGGATTTGTCAATATGGATTGAAGCAAGTCCTGAGAAGGGGAGAGCAAAGGTACCACTTGTCATGACATCTCCGATTCGTGAGACCTACCCTGATAAATCTTCTCATCTTCATCAGTCACGTAGGCATTGGCTCCCCAGATCACCATCTTGTTGATGAACGATGGATATTTTGCAGCTGCAATAAGAGATGTAATGCCGCCATCACTCCAGCCCAGCAGGGACACCTTCTTAAACTTCAGCGTCTGCGAGGAATACAGTGAAATGCACATAGCACAGCTGATTGCTCCTGCTAAAAGAATCCCCTGACAGTTGTCAAAATCAATACAGCTGTGAGGTTTGGAGCAGTTGTTGGTAATTAAAGAAAAATCCTAGAATCCACCATTTGATGACACAAATGTTTTTTTCTCCATTAGTTTTGGTGTAAATCTAAGTGTCGTAAAATCCTAAGTACCTCTGAAACTAATAATGCAGTATATGTTCATTAAATTGAATTTAAAAAAACCCCTAAGTACATAGTATTGTTTTGAATTAATGAGGGAACTACATCTTCTGGTTGGACAGACTCTGGAAACAGTGGCGATCAGCTGTCCTTGGAAATGACAAGTAACATGTGCATGCACACCCACGCCTGAGCGAAGGCTTTGAGAATAGTAATGCAGATTAGAGAGGGAAACTTGATATTTACTGGATGGAATGAAGTCACCACATCTGATAAAACCACTGACTACAACTGTGGGAAGAACGGGCTGGAGGAGAATGGTGTCACGGGGAGGTTATGTTAGTCCTTAAATCAACCAGGCTCTGAAAACATGTTAGGGAAACTGAACAAAGATGACATCGGAGAGATGCTGCCTAGAAGTAAAAACAGAATGACCTGGAATTTGAAAGATTTAACAAATATCAGTCCAAGATACTGATGGGACTATACATGGCTGTAAGTAGCATGGATAATAATTTGGCACTATCTTGTAAAAGGAACATTTGCATCTTCTATAACCCAGCAACATCCCCTAATATGTATGGAACTCCTGCACCCGTGCATCCGGAGACAGGTCCAGGGGTGTCCACACCAACACTGTTTATAAAAGAACTAAAATGTCCATGGACAAAACAATGTTCACTGCACTGCTATTTCTAATAACAAAAAAAGGCAACGTAAAAATTTGATTATTTATCTACCATTAGAGAGAGGTGAAATAAAACAGTACATCCCTACAATGGAATACTGTGTGACTATTTTAAGACTTAAATAAACTTATTATTTATTAACATGGAAGTATCTCCTTGACAAATTGTTCAAAGAACAGTAGTTTGGAAAAACATTATGTATAAGTATGATGCCATCAATACAAAACTGTGTATTTATATATGAAATAAGATTGACTGGAGGGGAACCCTCTTGCACTGTTGGTGGGAATGCAAGCTGGTGCAGCCACTCTGGAAAACAGTATGGAGGTTCCTCAAAAAGTTAAAAATAGAACTACCCTACCATCCAGCAATTGCACTACTAGGTATTTATCTAAAGGATACAAACATAGTGATTCAAAGGGGCACATGCACCCCAATGTTTATAGCAGCAATGTCCACAATTGCCAAAATATGAAAAGAACCCAGATGTCTATCAATGGATGAATGGATAAAGAAGATGTGGCCTAAATATACAATGAAAGATCACTCAGCCATCAAAAATAATGAAATCTTGCCATTTGCAATGACATGGATGAAACTAGAGGGTATTATGCGAAGTGAAATAAGTCAGAGAAAGACAAATACCATATGATCTCACTCATATGTGGAAGTTAAGAAACAAAACAGATCAACATAGGGGAAGGGAAGGAAAAATAAAATAAGATGAAAGCAGAGAGGGAAGCAAACCATAAGAGATGTTAACTCTAGGAAACAAACTGAGGGTTGTTGGAGGGGAGGTGGGTGGGGGGATAAGGTAACTGGGTGATGGGCATTAAGGAGGGCATTTGATGTAATGGGCACTGGGTGTTATATGCAACTGATGAATCACTAAATTCTACCCCTGAAACTAATAATACACTATATGCTAACTAAATTGGAAAAAAAAAAAAAAAAAAAGATGGGCTAGGAAGGCAGAGTCTCAAAGTCATAGCAGCAGTCTCTAAATAGTTGGATTGTGAGATATTTCTACTTCCAAATTCATACCTATTTGAACTCCCTGAATTGTCTGTAGGAATTACACGGTATTACCCTTAAAGAAATTAAAAAAAACACAAAAACAAAATAGACGAAGACAGGCCCAGCCATCCTCCCTTCTCTGGGCTCTTCCCTAAGAGACCCACCTTCATCAAATCAACAGCATCTTTTGCATCCCTTTCAAAAAAGTCCACTGGAAAATCTCGATCTGGGGGTCTGGAGTGTCCATACCCTCGAGGATCCCACGCAACCACTGTGAAGAGCTTCTTATTTAGGTTCTTAATCTGGGGTCCAAAATCAGTCTCTCCACTTCCTAAAAAAAGCCACTCAGTTACCCTCAGGTGAATGATTTCATTATTTCAAGCACATTACAGTAAAAGCAGAAACAACTACAATTTTAAAACAAACTAACTAGTTTCTACTCAAAGTTAGACAGCAGGATGCAGTCAGCAAAGTAGCCTTGTGATGATAAATAAAATCCATTTACCGGGAGGCTGACTTCCTTTCCTGGCGTTCAGACCTGCCTTTTGTCTCCTCCTAGTGGCTACTTTGAGGATTCATTTGGTCCTGTATTACTACTTTTGATACTTTCCCAGTTAATCTTCCTTAAAAAAATTTTTCTTTTAATTTAAAAAAAGGAATTCATGAAACTGCATAGAAATTGACTTACTGATATGATATGTTTCTGGGTGATTTTTTTCTTTCTTTCTAAAAAGTGACTGTTACAAATGAGAGATATCTCAATATTATCTGTCAACAAATTTAAGAGATTTGGTCCAAGTTATTCAAAGTAGAATTCTAAATTCCCAGGTGTTTTTTGTTTTTTTGGTTTTTTTTGTCTTTAAGGTTTTACTTATTTATTTGACAGAGAGAGACACAGCGAGAGAGGGAACACAAGCAGGGAGAGCGGGAGAGGGAGAAGAAGGCTTCCTGCTGAGCAGGGAGCCTGATGCGGGGCTCGATGTGGGGCTCGATGTGGGGCTCGGTCCCAGGACCCTGGGATCATGACCTGAGCTGAAGGCAGATGCTTAACAACTGAGCCACCCAGGTGCCCCAAATTCCCAGGTGTTTTCTACTAGGCTAATGTGAACAGCCCTGGAGATTTATTTTCTGGTTATAAGTGAACACCAGAAAACTCAACTAAAACTCTAAAATGAGGGGGAGGGCAGGGTGTGGAGGGAAGAAATCAGATTAGCTTGTTTCAAACAGCAGCATGGTAACAAGCAGAACCACATTCTTGAGCCTGTAGTGGAACTGACTGGTAGTTCCCAGCCTGCCCACGAGGTCACGGCCACTGTGCGCAGACACCTACTTCGTGTGGCCCGGAAGGCCAGACTCTCAAGGAGCCCAGTCCAGGAGCAAGTCCGCATTTAGTTTTTAAAGTCCACTTAGTTTCTAAGGGCTTGTAGCTCAGGCCACCTAAACATCTTGCTTGATAAACTAGCTATTATTACAAAATGTTTTTTAAGATGGTACAGGATCATTTAACATTATCAAGGACCACCATTCTTCCTGGGAAGATCTACCTTTCTCACCATCAGGTAAATCATTCAGAAAACCTAAGGCAAAAATATAAATGGAGGGGTGCCCAGGTGGTTCAGTTAGTTTAGCATCCAACTCTGGATCTCAGCTCAGGTCTTTTTTTTTTTTTTTTTTTAAGACTTTATTTATTTATTTGAGAGAGAGAATGAGAGCATGAGATGGGGATGGGTCACAGGAAGAAGCAGACTCCCTGCCGAGCAGGGAGCCCGATGCAGGGCTTGATCCCAGGACTCCAGGATCATGACCTGAGCCAAAGGCAGCTGCTTAACCGACTGAGCCGCTCAGGCATCCCTCAGCTCAGGTCTTGACCTCAGGGTTGTGAGATCGAGTCCCATGCTGGGTTACACGCTGGGCATGGAGCCTACTTAAAAAAACTTATATATGTGTGTATATAATGTGTAATATATATATTGTGTATATATGTTTTTTGCACATATATATGTTTTTTACACACACACACATATGTGTATATAAGTTTGGAAAGGCATTTTAGCATTTTACTTTTAGAAGAAAAAAAATCATAAGGAAATAGTATATATTGGTATTATTTAACTACTAAAATCCTTAAAACCAAATTTGAGTGTCCTGGATCACTGGACATTATCGCCCTGAGCTGTCTACATGTAAATTACTTATCTGAAAGATAAAATTGGGATCCAGTCGGCTTTACTATGCTCCATTCATGCCAATCTAATTTTGACTTCCAAAAAGGCTTTAAATTAAGTCTTGTTCTTAGCTCGTATTTTAATTGAGCATATAATCAACTGCAACAGGGTGATCAATCCATCTTCCAGCACTGGAAATCTTGCGTCCTGGAACCCCTCAATTCCAGGCACACTGGGATGGTTGGTCAGTAGCTCGTCTCCTGCCTTTATCCATCCTTCTGCCCACACCCCTTTCCTTGAACCCTGTCATCCTCCCAAATTGTAGGTAACTACACAGTATAACTCTATGAGAAAAAACAAACAAACAAACTGGGTATTTAAAGGAATAAAGAATACATATAGTAGAAAGTTATCCTTCTTTTCTGAATCACTTAAATTTGTAGCAAATATTAAAGCATTTAGCAAAGCACTAAAATTAATAATCAATATTTGGCATCTAATAATGTGAATGCATCATAGACTACACAGCATGCAAATTCCATTAAAAACTTCCAGACCCAACATTCCAGGAAGCAGCAGGACTGCATGCTCTCCCTCTCCAGCCTGCTGATAATGCAAATGGACACCATTCACAGCCACTTTGGCAGAGGTTACGGAGGTGCTGAAAGAGAAAAACCCCACCCCCAAAGAATGACTACTAAGCAGTACAAACGTAATATGACCAAACTGCCCTCTTATATACCCGAGTCAACTCCAGTACCCTTCTCAGGCTTCTTGGATTCCTTTGAGTTGTGCTTAAGTTTTCCAAACCTAAAAGGGGACCGCTTACTAGACTGCAGATCTGAACTGTGCCTTCGTGTTTGAATGTCCTACAGCGCCAGCCCAGGGCTTATCCTACAGAAGTACTGAGAGGTTAATGAAATCAATGGCCATACACCCCCGAGGGCACATACCTGGTGAGCTGGAAGCCAGTGGTGCCAAGGTGCAGGCTGACACAAGAGCTTCACACAATGACATGTGAGGGTGAGCAACCAGGACACAGAGCCGGGAGCCACTTGTCAGGACCTTAGCAGATCTAGAGGGGCGACCTGGGCCTTCAGCTGCACTGGCGGTGTCCCTAAGGGTGAGGCTGGTCTCAGGAGTCCTCAGAAAAGGCCTTGGTGCCTAGGCAGTCCTTTAGGCACATGGCTTCTCATGTTCTCTGGCCAGCCGCAGGAGGGCTCTTGGCAGGAACGCCTGTCTGCACTGCTATGGCCAGCCTGGTTTTTAATACGTTGAAGTATTTGTGTTGTTAAACATGCAGGTCCATTAGCTTCAAGAGCCCTCCCTGTGCCACTGACCTTCCTTGGCCCAACACCTCCCATGA
Source organism: Mirounga leonina (assembly GCF_011800145.1). Classification (NCBI taxonomy): domain Eukaryota; kingdom Metazoa; phylum Chordata; class Mammalia; order Carnivora; family Phocidae; genus Mirounga; species Mirounga leonina. The sequence goes on along the minus strand of NW_023270709.1, from coordinate 5,483,753 downwards.
CACAGCACCTAACTGGACATGTTGGCACAGCAGAGTGCCGCAGGCAGGACTTCTGCCCTATCTGTTCTGCCTGATGCTCGCGCCAACCATATCAAGGGTCCTGCTCGGATGAAACTCTCCTCTGTGGCTCTTCCAGAAGCTCCAGAATGACTGTGTGGGGATCCACAGCGATAAGCACATACAAGCCTCCTGCATCAGGCTCTAACAGCCTCCCCACTAATTTCCCAGGTGGCTGGGTGACCTGCGGAAGGGACATTTTGGCACACCAGGACAGATGCTGGACGGAGGTGCTCCTCTGCTCCCGGCAGAATGTTAAGGAATTTAAATTAACCACTGCCCCCCTTTTTCTTTACGTACTCTCTACCCCTATTACCTCTCTGCAATTAGTCAAAATGGCTTATGGAAATGAAGCGTTTTTTAAAAAATGAGGTCCTTGGCACCTGGGTGGCTCAGGTGGTTAAGTGTCTCCCGGAGTCCTGGGATCGAGCCCCATATAGGGCTCCCTGCTCAGTGGGGAGCCTGTTTCTCCCTCTCCGTCTGCCCCCCACCCCCCACTCATGCTCTCTCAAATAAATAAAAATCTTTTTTTAAAAAATGAGGTCCTCTTCCCTCTTTGGTTTCCTCTTGTCACCAATTTCAAATGAGAATGCAGAAACGAATGTGTTGAATGCAGGTACATTAAGTCTTAACACAATTTCTGCAAAAATGACAGAATTGGGTGGTAATAAAGCCTGATCTAACTATAAGCTCCTTATCTATAGAAAGTCACGAGGAGCAAAAATAAAACCACTGAGCAAGAGTGGTATCATACGGACACTGCCAAGTCCTATTCTTTGGAGTCATTCATTTTGATTGTTAAGGTGACTCTAGGATCCAGATAAAGGCAAATAATACTCTGGTAATAAAGATTCATTTCTGCAAACATTTATTGACATATTTATTTTTGCCCACAATCTAGCAGGAGAGATGATAAAGACATAAGAGATTGGAAAGTTATGACTGAGGCCAGGAGCACAAGGAGCACGGCTGGAACTTGTTAGTAGGATTTCCCATATTCACCACACGGGAATGAGGCAGCTCCTAACTAGAGATGACCAGCATTCACATGGCTCATGTTAATGATGATGTGTACCTTTATTATACCTCATGCCCTGAAGATTTTTGAGGGGCTCCCTTCCTTGAAGCATTCAAGGACATGCTTGTAAGAATCATTTTGTGCAGTGAGGATGTCACATACAAAGAGAGGAACCCCACTCCCCACAGCATCCTTCTCAATGTCCAAGACAGTGGGTTTTCGTGGCTGGGTGTTGCTGACTCTCGCTGTCTGCAACTCTTCAGGGGCCCCAGGCGTCCTTTCCTTCAGCTTTCATGATCATTCCCAAGTCTCTTCTGCAAAAAACCTCTACTTCCCTTTGTGCTTTGCTGTATTTGTGTTTTGGTTCCCCATTCCAAACTTTTTTCCCCATTAACCCTATCCCATCTTTTGGTTGCCCAAGATGAAGGTAAAAACAAAACCATGTAGTCTAGAATTTAGCATAATGGGAGCTCAATGTCAGGGCAGGGTTACTAAGGCAGAAGACTTTGAAGATGGTTTTAGAGAGAGACAGAGACCGTCCTGCGTTGAGTAGAGGTATCTGGAGAAGAGTAAAAAAAGTAGCATTTGAATTGAACTTCCAAGAGACGTAAAATTTAAAAAAAAAAAACAAAAAACAATGTGGTGGGGAGGGTGCTTCTAGAAGAAATAGCATGATCAAAGGCCTGGGAGCAAGGGAGGTCCTCGGCACCTAGTGATTCAGTCGGTTAAGTGTCTGCCTTCAGTTCAGGTCATGATCCCAGGGTCCTGGGATCCAGCCCCGTATAGGGTTCCCTGCTCAGTGGGAGGGACAAGGCAGTGTTCAGCCTGGCAGGAGTGTGGGGGCAAAAAGGGAGCAAGGTTTGGGCTGAATGCTGAGGGGGTCTGCAGCTAGGGTAAAGGGAAAGAAGATGACCCCGGTGCCTTGTCATCAACATCCTATGTGTCCCCACACCAGAGGTTCCTGCCACTATCACATCAGCCCACCCCTTGGGGTTAATGGAGGCTGCCAAAAATCCCTTATCAATCTTCAGGTTGGGGAAACAGGACAGAGAACTGTTTTTGAACAAAAGTAAATCAAAGCAAATCAATTTCAAATGTAAGAAAAAAATTTTATTAAAAAAAGTTACTGAATGAAAAAAAGTTACTGAAACATTTACTGAATGATTCATTTATCATCAATAGAAGACCACTGAAATGAGTAAAGCATTCTTTTCTCCAGCTTAGCAAGGGACTCTTAAGACAGTAGTTCAAGCCTCATTATGTGTCTGTTGAAAGAAAATTGGGCTGTGGAGAGACCAGGCCTTCAGTGGCCCTGAAATGTGCATATTACTTGAGCCACAATCAAGATACCAAATTTCCCAAACTCTCACACAGGAAAGAGGATAGAAAACTTCAGAAAATTTAAAGACCAAAAATGAATCTTTCCTTTGGGGTGTCCATCCGTCTTTAGCACCACTTTCTCCCTGCTAATAATCACTTCACTTCTCTAACCCACGTGTTCTTAAGCAGGTATGCTTGTTAGAATCACCTGTGGAGAGTTAAAAATATACCTGCCTAGGACAACCCCGGAAGACTATCACTCAATGATTGGGGTAGAGCCCTGGCATGTGCTTTCTTTTCTCTCCCTTCCTTCCTTTCTCTTCCTTCCTCCCTCCCTCCCTTCCTTCCCTTTCTTCCTTTCCTTTCCTTTCATTTCCTTTTAAATATGGAACGCCTCACGAACTTGCAGGTCATCGCTGCACAGGGGCCGTGCTAATCTCTGTGTCATTCCAATTTTAGTGTATGTGCTGCCGAAGTGAACATGCCCCTTTTTATGAGAGCATTTCCAGCTTCCCACTATCTTAGTGGGAAGCTCAAATTTAGATTTAAATCATCTGGCATGCTTAAATCTCCAGATGCCCAGGGTGCAAAATCTCTGGGGTGGGACATAGGCATCTGTATTTTTTAAATTCCCTGAGAGATTCCAATATACAACCAAAGTTGAGAATGACTGTACTGAGTTAATTTCTTGTAGAAGAAAAAGAAAATCCTAACTCCCTATTAAAAACAGCCTGTAGGGGGCGCCTGGGTGGCTCAGTCGTTAAGTGCCTGCCTTCGGCTCGGGTCATGATCCCAGAGTCCTGGGATCGAGCCCCACATCGGGCTCCCTGCTCAGCGGGAAGCCTGCTTCTCCCTCTCCCGCTCCCCCTGCTTGTGTTCCCTCTCTCGCTGTGTCTCTATCAAATAAATAAATAAAATCTTTAAAAAATAAAAATAAATAAAAACAGCCTGTAGGAAGGCCTGCTCACCTAAAATTGCCTTACTTCATATTTGTCCCTTTCTTTTTCGGGGAAGCTGAATAAGCAATTTTGTGAAAGGGGAAGGAGGTCACAAGCAATACAATGATAATAACTTCCTGATTGAGGGGGCTGAGCTGCTCCTTTCCAAGAAGGAAAGTTTCCTTCAAGAATCTAACAACTTGGGGAAAACAAACTAACATTTAGTTTCATTATTAAGCTAAATAATGAACTCTACTGAGAGCTTACTTACCTCATTTGTTTTGCTATGTGATGTACATACACTTACCCTAATTTTACCATTGAGAAACCTGAGGATTAGAGTTTCTAGACAACTTGCCCCAGTCACATTACTGGTAATGTCTGACATCAGCGCCTTTGGCATTTTGCCCTTTGCTTAGAAATAAAAATGGAGCCAATTAACACAATACATCCTCACTTTGAAAGTCCTACATATTCTCCGTATATCTGATGTTCAGCTATTTTTTTTTTTTGTATATTTTTTCCAAAGTAACCATTAGCTACAATAAAGTAGGAGCTACCCATAGGGCTTGGAATTAAATGAATTTTGATGACTTACTTTGCATCTTTTACGCACTGCATTACTAATCTGTATCAGTACTAATTGTAGCTACGAATTAGTGAATTCTTATTATATTCCAGGCCCTTTACATATATTGTCTCTAATCCTCAGAACAATTCTGCAAGGCACTAGGCTCGGAGAGGTTAAGTAACTTGCTCACATTTGTGCAGCTAGGAAGTGGCAATGCAGCCATGTAAACACTAGAATCCATGTTCTTTCTGTTAGGTCAAGGCTGAACAAAGTCTCCCAATGAGGCTCTGGCCCCAGGGCCCCACCCACCCTGACTGCCAGACAGAAAGAAGGTGGTGGCAGGTGCCGGGGGAAAGGAGGGTCTCTGATTCTCAGGCAGAACAACCCAAGGTGAACTCAGAAGACATTTTTCTTCTGGCAGGTTGTTAGATTTTTATTACTATTATTTTTTTTACCTGATCCTGGAACAAAGCAGTTTACAGATTATAAAATAAAAAAGAGCCAGAGTTCCAAATTACAGACAAAACAAGCTTTTGGAATACAACTCAAGTGTAGGCTGGGTACTGGCTGTTTTGAAACAAAGGTCTTAAAGTGGTGCTTTCACCTACTTATATTGGGCTGCAGCTTCATTTCAGGATCAACCAATACCACTGCTGGTTTTCTCTGATTACATGTAATATCAACTTGCAACTGCATTTACAAAATGGCAATTCAAAATCCAGAGAAACCTGTCTTTCAGAGATACTTTAGGAAGAATGATTTGCACTAAATGGATGAGGCCTTCCTGAAACCATTAAATAACCTATCTTAACTTGGGTATTGGTACATAGTAACCTTATTTCAATCTCTTTCTGCAAATAGGAAACTGGATAAATTGCCATTTTTCAATGTTTATTTATAGAGCTGTGAACATTGACCTATTTTTCCACCTATATTAAAATAGTCCTGAAAATCTAAAAGTTCTAAAATAATAATAAAAAAGAACTTAAATCAAATACAAAACTCAGGAACTAGTTAATCACAACAAAAATTTAAAGCTGGTCAGATTTTTCCCTTCTCCTTCCAAATTAAATTTTCAAATGAGAAGTTTCCACATTGGATCAACCAAGGTTCTAAATACCAGGTACCCATTTGGGATTTGACTTTCCCTAGTCATAAATGGAACTGACTCATCACCAGTTAACTGCATACATGCCCTGTGTACGTTTGTGTGTAAAGTCTACAGGTAGGTGTATAGGGAATAAAGTAGAGCAAGCCTCATGCTGCTCTAACCACATTTTCTGCTTAGTGTCTCTTGGGACCAAGGGCACCCATTTTTAAGACAGTAGGTCTGAGATTAATCTAGTTTTGTTTTTTTTATCTCAAAGTATATGTGAGGATGGGGGATAGGGAGTCAGAAAAGAAAAAGGCAGATTCTTGGCCTTTCCGGCTACATCAGAACCTCAGAGTCAGGCCAAAATTTTGAATTTTCCCAGGTGCTCAGGATGGTCCTTTTGCACATTAAAGTTCAAAATCAGCAAAAAAAAAAAAAAAAAAAAAGACAACGCAGGGACTTCGGACCCGGGACTATGAGAGCTAACAGGTCACGGACATTCTCAGGCTGTTTTTTTTTTTTAATACAAGAAGCATGAGAGATCAGAGTCCTGAAGGTGTTTAGAGACTGGGCAGAGCAACGAATAAGAATGAAGAGTTTGGGATTCCAACCTCTGTCGTGAGAGTGTCTGTGGCTGAGAGCAAATTACGTTACCTCCCTGGGTCTCTTTCGTCTGCACAATGAAGGGCTTCAACTCCATCACCAAGTCCTTTAAGGCTCCAGAGTCACCGAACTGAAGCCGATGCACGGCTGAAGCGCTCAGTCCCGGAGCAGCAGAGGTGGAGGGCAGCCCCACCGCCTCCCGTGCACCCACGTCGCGCAGGCTCCGGGTCGCCGTGTAAGGGCAAGAAGGCGGAGACCAGGGGGCGCCTGGGTGGCTCAGGTGGTTAAGCGACTGCCTTCAGCTCAGGTCATGATCCTGGAGTCCCGGGATCGAGTCCCGCATCGGGCTCCCTGCTCGGCGGGGAGTCTGCTTCTCCCTCTGACCCTCCTCCCTCTCATGCTCTCTCTATCTCATTCTCTCTGTCTCAAATAAATAAATAAAATCTTAAAAAAAAAAAAAAGAAGAAGGCGGAGACCTTGCGTCCACTACTCGCACCGCCCAGCCTGCCCCCCAGCTAGCGCGCCCCTCTCCCGCCGCCCCCCAGAGCGCGGACCTGGCCGCGCGGGCCCCCGGAGGGAAGCGGGCAGCATTACCCGAATGCGGCTGCAGGCCCGGCACGAGGGACCGGGTTCCCGGGCTTCAGAGCTGACAGGAGGATCCGCAGACGCCGCAAAACCGAGCTGTTTGGCGCCGCATCCATGATCACAGTGGCGCCCAGCCTCGGAGCGCGCCTGCGCCGGGATCCGCCCACTGCCCGGGAGGGCCCGGCAGCGCCGCAGGAGAACAGGCCGGCGCCTCTCGGCACCCGCTGCCCTTGGCCCGCTGGCTGAGTCTCTGGGAAACACGCATGCGCCGAGGGCCCGCGGCGCCGCGCTGCAAGGGAACATGCTTGCGCCGGGACTTCAGCCGGGAGATGGGGACATTGGTCCCCTTCCGCCAGCCTACCGTTGTCAACGCTGAGGTGCTCGGCCGCGTAGCCCGCTGGGCTGTCTCTGACCCTTGACGGAAACGGGGCTTGGGGTCCCACGGGCACTGCAACACAGATCGTCTCCTCTCGGGGTGCCAGCGCTGGCTCACGAGGAGCACGTCCCAGTGGGCTCTGCCCCGCTCGTCGCCACGGTGACTGGTCCTTCCAAGGACTGCTCCCATCCGCCCATCTTTCAGGGAGTGGATGGTGAGGAGGGGCTCCGGAGGGATGGGTGAGAGAAGGGGGGCTTCAGGCTGGCAGCCATCGGTGAGGTGAAATGCATTTGCTTCTAAGAATGATGGGATTAAAATTTACCTTCATACCATCTCACATCCATTGGTATAGCTATTGTCAACAAACCAACCAACCAGAAAACAGTAAGTATTGGCAAGGATGTGGAGAAATTGGAACCGGTGCACCGCTGGTGGGAATGTAAAATGGTGCAGTGGCGGTGGAAAACAGCATGGTGGGTCCTTAAAAAATTACACCTAGAATTACCATAAGATCCAGCAATTCCACTTCTGGGTATATACCCTCAAGAATTGAAAACAGTGTCTCAAAGATATTTATACACCCATGGTCATAGCATTATTCACAACAGCCAAAAGGTGGAAAGCAACCCAAATGTCAATGAAGGGATGAAGGTATAAATGTGTATACATGTAATAGAATATTGTTCTTTAAAAAGGATGGAAATTCTGACATACGTCATAATATGAACATTGGGACATTATACTAAGTGAATACGCCAGTCATAAAAGGACAAATACTGTGTGATTTCATGTATATGAGGAGTAGGCAAATTCAAAGAGACAAAGTAGAAAGGTGGTTTGCCAAGGGATGCCGGAAGGGGAGGATGGGGAGTTAGTGCCTAATGGGGGCAGAGTTTCAGTTTTGTAAGAAGAAAGGAGTTCTGGAGATGGAAATGGTGGTGGTAGCACGAGGATGTGAGTGTACTTAATGCCACTGAACTATCTCCTTAGAAGTTAAGATGGTAAGTTTTATTTGTATTTTATCACAATTAAAATATTTTTCTTCTTCAGATCATATAATTGCAGCTTTCTAAAGATTTCTAAAGATTATAAACATTACCTGCAATTCACAATTCAGTGGAGAAAAAACTACCGCTGTAATTCTGGCTACCACTCTGACTTAACTGGAAATAACTGGCAGATTTACGGTCACTGTTTAGCCTTGGCTCCAATTATCCAGGATAGCTGAGGCTTCCTTGCATATCACATTCTTCCTCTTCCATGAGACCCTTCTATTGTAAATAGTCCTATACACACAGTGCTCTTTAAAGTGTTACAGCCATGGAAAGTTCTGATACCTGCAGTATCCCCACTGGCCATGAGTTTCTTGAGCGATAAAGGCAAGGCGGGCCTAAAAATGGATTATGCAAAAATATTCTCTCAACATAAATGTGACATATCAATTTCCCGCATAGAAGGAAAGAGAAATACATTTCAGCTGATTACTATCATCTGACTTTCAGAAACCTTTGGTGGGTCAAGGTTTCCTTCTTTTTTCCTGAGACGTTGATTTGGGATTTCTGGTCAGAGATCATGAGAGTAAAAATAATTGTACAATTTTAGCGTGTTATCCTACCGAGAAGCAGTAACGGTTAGCACTGTGAGGCTTTAGGTTATTGGTGTCACAATTGATTTTTAAGTGCACAATTGAGAACTAGTCCTTTATGTATAACACTATTGTACAGTTTTAAAAATAACTGTGCTGGGCACCTTATGATGCATTATTTTGATCCTCACATCAACTTTATTGCCCTATTACTAGAAGAGAAAATTGAGGCTAAGAGAGGTTAGGAAGCAGGCCCTCCATACACAGCAAAGGAGTGGCAGATGAGAATTTAAGCCTGCTTGATTTCACAACCTATACTTGGATTGTTATTTGTTATGGAATTCACTGGACTAGCATTAGGCCTTCAATGATTTCTTTGTAGTCATATTTCTAAAATCTTGACCACATAGACACCTAGTGTTTTGCTTTGTTCTTTTGTTGTTGTTGTTTTCTTGACTTCAATCCTTTGCAGTGAAATTGCACATTAACCCTGCCTGATTGCAATGGGTAAAAATCATTAATCTTTCACTTCCTGCCCCTAAAACCCTAAAACCTGATGGGTTAAATTTAAAATTTAAACCGCGGTGTTGTATTAAATTCAGTTTTGGCAGTTAGTGGATTTTTTTTTTTTTTAATCCTACAACAACAGATGTGACTAAAAGAATCGATCTTGTTGACATGGTTCTTTTTTTTTTTTTTAAAAAGATTTTATTTATTCATTTGTCAGAGAGAGAGAGCACAAGCAGTGGGGCGGCAGGCAGGGGGAGAAGCAGGCTCTCCGCTGAGCAGGGAGCCAGATGCGGGACTCGATCCCAGGACTCTGGGATCATGACCTGAGCCGAAGGCAGACGCTTAACCGACTGAGCCGCCCAGGCATCCCGACATGGTTATTCTTGTATGGAGAGAAACCAATACTAAAATACTAACAATATCATCTACCATTGCACATTCTGGCAAGGAAGTTTTTACATAAAGTCAGGTTCAGCTTGTTTTCCATTGTAGTGTCACAGCCTGCTGCTGACACAAAACATTTTTATCTGCAATTGGTTAAGTCATTTATCTTAGTAACACCTAGTTTTATTCACATTATTATAAAAGAAAAACGTTTGTAAATAACACACATTAAAATGTACATCGAAATGCTATTTAAAACATTTTCTGAGAAAGAAAGAACTATTCCTGAAGACCTAACTTCATATGATGGACCCCAAACAAATACTGTAACCACAGCAAGTGGAAAACCCACTGATTTCACAAGCTGTAAGAGTTGGAAGTGGGCGTTATTTACAGTAGAAATCTTAGGGTCTTTTGCAGAACCAAGTATGACTTCTCATTTTGTAGTCCGTGCCATCTCATTTAATTGATTTTCTGCCCAATTGATTTTCTTGTATTGAAACTCTTCAGATACAAATTTGGCTCTTTTCAGTCCAGTTTTTAGAGAGTGGGGGCTGAAAGAAAGACTTCTGAACCATGTTTGAAGGACAGCGGGGCTGCAGGCTCTCAAGGCAGCACATTTTTATCCTGAGAGCCAAAAAGCTGTCCAGAAGCTTCTCTTCTTTTTACTCTCAGCTTCCTCTTGGCTGCTAATAGCAGGAGGGTGAAAGGGAGAGTACGTATAGGAAATGCCAACCTAAGTGGAGAAGCCCAAATGGTTTCATTTATACAAACACATCATTTCAGTTGCTTATATTTGAGGTACAAAATTTTTTTTTTAAAAGTCCGTTAAAAATACCATTTTTGCCTCTTAACATTGATCATCCAATTGCTTTGGAATTTAGAGAATTTAAACACTTAGGATAGAGGTACAAGGGATACATTTAGAAAAGCAATCATCCACCCACTCCTCTCTACCAAAGCCTGGGACTCTTTCTCCATCCAATTTTTCTTTCGGTCTGTGTGATCTAATGCTATGTGGCAACTAAGTAGTGAGCCTAGATATGTGTGGGTAAGAGACTGAGGTTCATTACTTTGTAGCAGGGCTCTTCTCAACGGGGGCACCTGTGTCCTTCCAGGGAACATTTGGCAATGTCTCGAGACATTTGGCTTGTCCCAACTGGGGACAGGAGGAGGGGAGAATGGCACTATTCACATCTAGTGGGTAGAGGATACTTTCAGATAGCCAGATCCTACAATGCTCGGGACAGCCCCCACAACAAAGAATTATCTGGCCCAAGATGCCAATACTGCAGAAGTTGAGAAATTCTGTTTTACAGTCCCACTTCAGGTGTTGGGGTGTGTGTGTGTGTGTGTGTCAGCTGGGGCTAGCGGGATTTTAGAATCACCAACCACAATACTGTTATCAGCCCACCAGACCCTAGAATCTGTTCTGACATCCACAGTCGCCATACTGCATCCTTCTCTCCCTCCTTCCTGGAAGGGCTGAGCACAATGACACACCCTCTCTGTTTAGCCACATGCAGGCAGTGATACTGGATGGGCTGCTTGCCTTCAGTCTTCTAGTCTTCTGGTTCCTTTCACTCATTCCTGAGTTTCGGGTGGGCTTTGAAAGGTCCAGTGTTAGAGGCACAATTAGAAGACTTTGAAGTATCCTTTTTTTACATCACAGCAGCTCACAGAAAAAAATGAAAATATTTCTACAGTATCCTGGGGTAAGCTGAGGAAGCTGCTCAACAGTGATCAGCCCTGAAGCTCCAGTCACAGCCAGGTGTGAAGAGATCAATATTCCCTGCAGCCTCTGCAGGGCACAGAGGTTGGGAAAGTACATAAAGTATCAGAATGCTAGGAAGGAACTTAAAAACTCCATCAAGAATTGATGTAGTCACCACAATAAGTAGTAATTCCTTGCAACAACCACCTGGAAAATTCTGATATTTTTGTTCTCTTTTTTTTTTTCTGTTTTAGTACTCCTTAAAATCCCTCCAGTTAATTTATGGAGTGGAGACTGCATGTAATTCTTGAAGCCTGTGGTGACGGACACAACATTTGATACTGAAGTTAACAGACCTTAGAGTTTTGGAATGAACTGTGGTTAGAATACCAAAAAAAAAACTAGTTGAAGAGAACTCACAATTTCACTGTACTTTGGTGATAACAGGAGCCTATGTGGAGAAGAGAGCATAAAATAAGAAAGCTGAATTTTTTTTTCTCTTGCTGAAACAAAACTCCAGGAAATGAAATGAATGTCATTGCGGAAGGTTACGGAATGAACTGAAAGAAAATTATCTTCCTCAAGTATCTCTCCCTTTCAAAACCCAGTTAGGCTTCTTTTTGGAGTGGGTCTCAGCCATTAATAGGTCTTCCTGGTTCGTAGGTTGTTCGCTGTAGATTTCTTTCCCATGCTCCAGCTATGGAATGCGGGAGATTTTTATGCAGAGAACCTGTATCAGTGAGGAGAGAATTCTGAAGGATCCGAGGGAGCACACTTCCAGCGGGTTACTTACTAGGTGAGGAGATTACCTCATGCTGCCAAAGCCCCTTCTGGAGTTAGCTCTGGCTGATATGTACCAAATCGTTCAGGAGGTCTATTCTTGAACACTGGTAGAGCGCATAGGCCAGCTTTCCCACCGTGGCCCCCTTATTGCCTTCCCTCATCAGCCACTTTTGGAGCATCTGGTAAACCTTTTCTTTTAGTCCATCGCGCTCATAGTCATGGTCAATTTCCTCAATCTGAGGTTCAGTGAAGCCCAGCTTACGGGCACAGTTTTTCCATTGCTTCCCCAGATTTTCCCTGACTGGGTTCAGATGTTTATCAGTCAGACTAGTGATATTTTCTGCCAAACAGAAAAGAGAAGAAGGCATCAGGCTATAACCCATTTGAACATTCTAGTTTCAAAAACCTGTATAAAGAGTATCAGGAGACAATAAAAAAGATAACTTATTAATTATAGAGTTGCTGACCCATGAGGTGATACTTTACATGTCTGGAAGCCCATTTGGAATGTTTATGTGAGTACAATAGAGAACCTCTTCCTCTTAGCAGATACCTCTCCCAGCTACAGCTGATGGCATTGGGAATAAAAGCCCTGCTTGGCTACTAGGCTGTTCTATACAACCTTAGCCAGTGGCCCTGTTAATATCAGGCCTTCCTGATGTAAAGAGGGAAGAAAACACCATTTTTGTTCCTTTTGGCATTGTCTACTTATATCTGGCCAGAATCAAGGTCATTCAATTCCTGATCCCCTGCCCCCTACAGTTCACATTCCTCTTACTTAGGGAAACCAAGACCATCAAGTGCAAACTTTTCAATTACAGTGCCTTCCCTTATCTTTTAAGGAATGAGGTATCTACTTTTCAAGGTCTGTTTGGGACTCCTCTCTCCTTTACCCTAAGTGTTATCTTCTCCTACAGCCACAGCCTCCCTTTCTACTGGTTCCTTCCTCTTAGGCCTTCATAAAAATAACAAAAAGAAACTAAAGTATAAAATCACCACCACACACATTTTCCTTGATCCTCATCCCAGCCCAATAAGCTGAATATAAGGAAAAAGACATCTCATTCCCCATGCCCATTCTTTCCTTAGCATCCCCCCTCGCCCCGCAACTCCCATTCTTTCCTTAGCTCCCCACAATGCATTTCTGTCATCACCACTGGATGTCAGCAGTCCAAAAACGTCCCAAATTTTGTCAACACCTCTCCGGGAGAGGGACCCTGGGCTTCATCAGATTCTCAAGGGTACCTGTGTCACCCCAAGAGTTAGGAACCTCCTCTCTAAGGACTATTCTTCAAATGGATTAGGCCAGGGATTGGCAAACTATGGCCTCTGGGCCAAATCTGGCCTGCTGCCTGTTTTTGTAAAAAAAGTTTTACTGGAACACAGCCACGTACATATGTACATATTGTCCGTGGCTGCTGTTGCATTGCAATGTCAGGTGAGTAGTTGCAACAGAGACCTCAGGGCCAGTGAAACCTAAAACATTTACTCTCTGGCACTTGACAGAAACATTTTGCCAGCCCTGGGGTTAATCATAAAGCTGCGTTCTTAAATCCCATTGTTTTGGCCTCATGCCTGTTTCCCAGGTTGTGTTTTGGGATTAATGTTATGAGCCTGCAGAGTGGAACCCTGTAAGAGAAAGCTCTCTTGTTTTTATAACAGAGGTGCTGTTGAGGGCATAGTCTTCTATCTTTTCAGAATCCCTTTTGATGAAGACCTGAGGGACCTACCTCTCTTAGGTCTGAGTAGTGATATTGATCATGATGATGATGATGATGTGTTCAACACTTTCATAGATCTTACTATGTGTTAGGCAGTGTTCTAAGCTCTTTATACATATTGACTCATTTAATTTTCATAACAAATCTGTGAATTAGATATTGTAATTATCCCCATATTAAACATAAATAAACCACAAAAAAATTATACGGAAATTACAGAGACATTTTACAGAGAAAACATGGGGCAACTTTCAGGGAAAATAATTGGAAAAATTTCAGGATTCCACTCTATCCCTCTAAACAAGTAAGAAAGTTTCAGGTTGCTAGATGACAGGTCTTTAAAGGGCATCTTACCAAAGATATCTTGGTACTTAGAAGCTGGCTCTTTCAAGTTCATGTCTGGTAGCACTGAACTCATTCCACTAATCTCCATATAATTTTGGTCTCCAACCTGAATGCCAGCACTGTTGTATATGGTACATTTTGCAGACTCATCTGAATAGAGTGAAACACACAGGTAAGTATATCTAGACTGAAAGCAAAAGAAATAAATACAACATGGTAAAAGGGCAGAGCTTTACTCCAGATGTATAATTTAAATTATTTATCCTATGCCAACCTTTGAAATTTTCTTCTTTAAAATGTAACTGAACCAACCTCACATCCATCACGATGACTACTATAAAAACAAAAACAAAAACAAAACAACAACAGAAATAACACGTGTTGGCAAGGATGTGAATGAACTGGAACCCCTGTGTGCTGCTGGTGGGAATACAAAATGGTGTGGTAAACAGTATGGAGGTTCCTCAAAAAAATTAAAAATAGAATTACCCTAAGATCCAGCAATTCCACTTCTGGGTATATACCCAAAGGAATGAAAGCAGGGCCTCAAACAAAGATTTATACACCCCAGTCTATAGCAGCATTATTCACAACAGCCCAAAAGTGGAAGCCACCCAATGTCCATCAACAGAGGAACAGATAAGCAAAATGTGTTATATACTGACAATAGAATATTTTCAGCCTTAAAAAGGAAGGAAATCCTGATACATGCTACAACATGGATGAACCTTTAGGACACTGTGCTCAGTGAAATAAGCCAGTCACAAGAGGACAAAGATTGTATGATTCCACTTCTATGAAGTACCCTAGAGTAGTCAAATTCATAAAGACGCAAAGTAGAATGGTGGCTGCCGGGATGGGAGGTGGACTGGGGAATTAGTGTCTGATGAGTACAGAATTTCAGTTTGGGAAGATGAAAAGAGCTCTGGAGATAAATGGTGGTGATGGTAGCCCAATATTTTGGTTTCATCACAAATGGCAGTCTTTGGCCTATATAAGAATCAAAATATCCAAGACTTCTTTCTTAACCTTCAGAAAACAGCAAGCAAGTAAAAGAACACAAGCAGTGACCTTCACTTCCATCACAGATTGGGTACAATGGGACCACTGTGATGCAGATTAGAGCAGACAATGCCTACCAATTACAAGGAAGGACCTGTAATCCAACACTTGCAGGCAGCTGCAATGAATCCCACCTGAACTGAGGCCAAGTGGTCTGATGGAGATTATTCCACGGTTGCAAATTGCATCTGGCGGCTGAACACCACAAGCAACTCACCCTTGTTACCTTAGAGTCTACAACAGAGCTAATGGCTGCTTTATTTTCAGAAACATTTAAAAAAAAAATTGTAGCTAAAAAAACTGTTTACCTCTTGATAGGACGGAGATGAATGGAAGGGTGGGTGTATTTCCCAGTAGGTTGGTCTCAGGCACTGGAGTTTTATGCACGCTTGGCATATGGCTTGGATTTGGCCCATACCAAACTCTTGAACCTGCTGTTCCCAGATCCTGTGGTCTTGTTCCAAAAGGGAATGGATTGTACAGTCCATTGTTCCAGTATAGTACTTGGGGTTGGCTGGTTAGCCCTGTGGGTTGGTGTAGTGCATTACCAGGACTGGTTGCACTAGAATAAGGAAGGCCTTTTACTCCTGGGTTCTGAACATTCTCATAAGGTCTCTGCTGTGCAAAAGGGTCATGGGAGACCCTTCGTCTCCTTTCCTCCTCTCTATTATAAGCCACATTCTGTCTGAGCGGTTTTGTCTGCCTGTCCATGCGGCTGCCAAAAAGATGGTAGTTGGCTTCCTCCTGGAGTTTACTCTGCAAGCTGAGCTGATTCTCCTCCTGCTGGTTCTCTAGGGAGGGACCAAACCAGGACTCCTCCACGGGACCTATCCCAAGTCCCTGGGAACTGTGCAGCGAGCTGGGCTGTTCTGGGGCTGAGAAGAAATGATCAACATTGGAAAGAGTTTCAAAAAGCAACAAGAAGTAAAATAAAAGCTGAGCACCATCATACATCTGTATCTCAGAATAACATACTGAAACCTTTGCGAACAAATAAAAAAGCATTTACTTGATGGTCCTCTTCCTACCTATATTACCTATATAGGTAATTCGTAGAAGTACCTGCATGGTGGTGAGAGAGCACTAGGGAAATTTTAACAGGCAACAGAAATGTGAGTGTCACAGGAATGAGCAAGGAAGAGAGGGACTTGTGTTGTAGCAGAGAAGGTGGCTGTCTCCTTGATGGGATGCAGGGCTACAAAATAAGAACAGGAGCAGCTTGGTGTTAAGCACTTTCCATGGATTCTTTTATTCTTTAAAAGCCCTGTAGGAGTAGGAGCAATTATTATCATGACTTGATGGATGACGTTTACAAGAGGTTAATTTGTCCTAAGACAGATAGCTAATAAAGTGGTTTCAATATCCTATACTCTGTTTTTCCTTTAGTATCCCTCCTTGAATCTGAGATCAACCTCTCTGCTTGTTCTCTGAATCTGTCATCCCTGACCTCAAGGACCTTGCTTCCACACACATCCCCTCTTGTTCCTGAGCCGTCACTTTCTTCCTATCAGATATGTTAGGCCTCTTATGTTCAGGATGCTTTGTGATTTTGGTGAATACACTGCTATTTACTCTTTCAAATATATGTATCTTCACTCCCAAATATATTATAAATTTCTTTAAATATTTTATAGCTTCTTCTGTTTCTTTACGGTCATGAAAAGTATTTTTGAGAATAGAGTGAATGCATGAACAAACAAGTGAATACATTACTTTCAGTCATCGGATGTTACCTGAATTTGACCTGCTTGGAGGTATTGCTGTACAGTCAATCTGGAGAGAATGCATTCTCTTCACAATTAAATTTTGGGCTGGGTCTGGATACTCTTTCTGTAATTAACAGCATAAATGTACACCTTAGTAAGCAGTAGAAAATAGTTCCAGAAAATTATTATAAGAAAAACAAATCTTTTCAAATGGTAGAGATTTCCTGTAGCTCTTACAAGGAATAAATCTTTTTTTAAAAATAAACTTTTTTCCCAAATAGCCAAAACAACCTTAAAAAAGAAGAACCAATTTGGAGGGTTCACACTTCCTGATTTCAAAACTTACTACAAAACTACAATAATCAAAACTGTGTGGTAATGGTCAAAGGACAGGCAGAGACCAATGGAAGATAATAAGAGAACCCAGAAATAAACCCTTGCATGGCTAACTGATTTTCAACAAGGGTGCCAAGACCATGCA
>NW_023270709.1:5404043-5466891 GCF_011800145.1 Mirounga leonina | reverse complement strand
CTTAAACCACATAAACATTAGAAGAAAACATAGGGGGAAAGATTCATGACATTTGATTTGACAATAATTTCTCAAATAGGACACCAGTAACATAGGCAATAAAATAAAAATAAATAAACTGGACAACATCAAAATTAAAGCCTCTGTGCATCAAAGGACACCATCAAGAGAGTGAAATGGAATAGGAAGAAAAATATTTGCAAATCATATATCTCTGATAAGGGATGAATATCCAGATTATATAAAGAATTCATACAATTCAATAGTAAAACAACTCAATTCAAAAATGACCAAAGGGCTTGAATAAACATTTCTCTAAAGAAGATCTACAAATGGCACATGAAAAGGTGCTCAACATCATTAGTCATTAAGAAAATATCCATTAAAACCACCATGTAAGATATATATGACTTCACACTCATTAGAATGGCTATTATTTAAAAAACAAAACAAAACCCAGAGCATGAAAAGTGTTGGTGAGAATGTAGAGAAATTGGAACCTTGTGCATTGTAGGTGGAAATGTAAAATGGTAAGGCCATTATAGAAAACAATTTGATGGTTCCCCAGAAGTTAAACATAGTATTATCATACAACGTAGCAATTCCACTCTTATGTATATACCCAAAAGAATTGAAGAGCTCAAAAAAAAAAAAAAAAAAATCATACACCAATGTTCATAGCAGCCTTATTCACAGATAAAAGGTGGAAACAATTCAGTATCCATCACAGCTGAATCAATAATCAAACTGTGATAGACACATAAAATGGAGAATTATTCAGCCTCAAAAAGGAGTGAAGCTCTAACACATGCTACAACATGGATGAACCTTGAAAACATTACCCTTAGTGAAACAGGGTAGACACAAGAAGACAAATACTGTCTGATCCCCACATCTGTAAGGTACCTAGAAGAGGCAAATTCATAGACAGAAACTGGAATTAAATGTTAGCAGGGGCTGGGGAAAGGGAGGAATGAGGGGCTCTTATTTAATGGATACTGAGTTTCTGTTTGGGATTTTTAAAAATGGAAATGGATACTAGCTACGTTTGTACAACATTGTGAGTGTACTTAATGCTACTGAATTGTACACTTAAAAATGGGTACAATGGTGGGGCACCTGGGTGGTGCAGTCCTTTAAGGGACTGACTTTTGGTTTCTGCTCAGGTCGTGATCTCCAGGTCATGATATAGATAGAGCCCTGCGTCAGCCTCTGCGATCAGCACCCAGTCGCCTTAAGACTCTCTTTCACACTCCCTCTGCCCTCCTCCCATCCATGTGCGATTGCGCTCACTCTCTAAAATAAATAAATAAATCTTTAAAAAAGAAAAGAAAAAATGGGTAAGATGGTAAATTTTATGTTATGTATATTTTACCAAAATAAAAAAAAAAGAAAAAGAAACTCTTTTTTGCTATAAAAGTGATACTACTCATTATTGAAAATATAGAAAATGTACAGAATTATATTTAAAAAGAAACCTACACGTACTGCCTCCACTTCAAGCACAAAATTAACATTTTGGTATTTCCTTTAAGTTTTTTTCTTAGTCATATTTGCATTTTGTTTTAATATGTAGTGTTTTTGTTAGTCTTCAGTTTTAAGTTTTTCTAAGTTCCATTGTGATTTCCCTTTTTGATCCACAGGTATTTAAAAATATACTTCTTAACTCCTAACCACATGAGATTTTCTAATTTTAAGATTAATTTGTAGCATAACTGAAATAAAATCAGAGAAAATTCTTTATATGATTACAATCCTTTTAAATTGGTTGATAATTGTTTTATTTCCCAGGGCATGGTCAATTTTAAAGTGTGTTCTGTATGTTCTTGGAAAAGCCTTTAAAGGTAAGTATTCTGCAGTTATTAAATGCAGTGTTTTATTTCTTTCCATTCAGTCAAATGTTAATCATGTTCTTCAAATTTTCTATATCCTTACTGATTTTTTTTTTTGTCCAGTTGTTCTATCAGTGAGAAATCTATATTAAAATCTCCAATTTGTCTATTTCTCCTTTGAGTTTTGTCAAGTTTTGCTTTGTATGTATTGAGGCCATGTTATTTAGGGCATATACATATTTAAAGCTGTTATTATCTTCCTGGTGAATTGAACTTTTTATCATTATGAAATATTCCTGATTATTGTGGTAATGCTTTTTTAGCCTTAGTAACTATCCTTCCTGATGGCCTTTGGATGCCCAAGAACGGTTTCCACTGGATACCTCTCCTTTTAGAGTGTAGGTATCCCTCAAAAGTCTGGTAATTCTTGACTCTCTGGTTTTTTATCTTTATTTTAAAATCTCCATATGCCTTCCTGTTTTATTTACTGTAGTCTTCCCCTCATGTTGCTATAAGACTTAGGCCAGCAACTTGCTTTCTAAGTGTGTATGTAGGGAAGGTCTTTGTTTCTCTTGGTTACTTAGCTGGTATCAACCTTTGACATACCTCTTAGACCCCAGACACCAACTTCACTGCTTCAAGTTGAGGCAGATGCTGCTCTCATCTGTTGCTTAGTGCAAGGGAATCAGGGGGAGGAGCCAACTTTTGTAACTGGCACAACCATGGTTCCCGAATGACAATCTTATCATCAATGTCCCAGGTGACCATTCTGTTTCTTGTACACACGGACCCAAGGCTTGCTCCACCAGTTCTTCTTCAGCATTATGTTTTGGGTTAGCATTTTCTTCTTCTGTTCTATGACTTAGCAAATATAATTCTGTTGGCTTTCTATCTTTCAAGAATTCTTCAAAACGACTGATCCACCTACGGTACTTTCCATTCTATTCCAGTGACATTGTGCTTTTGTTTTCATATTGCTATATATAATTTTTCTCATTTCATTAGTTTTGATGGAGGAATGGGTCCAGTATGCCAACTTGATGATATCTGTATAAAATTGCTAATTTTCTTCAAGTGGTTATCAAGCTTGCTTACCTCAAATTATATTGCCTTGGTTTTCAAGATTGATAATATATATGTTTTGATATGTTATGCTTTGAGTACCTGCTAGGTTACCTACCTTTAAACTTGTCACATCGTCTTCTACATTTTCTTCTAATTGAACTACATAAAAGGGCCTAAATTTTTCTTCAATGCCTGTATAAAAAAAATAATACTTTAAATTTTCTAAAGTAAAGTATTTTCTAAAGTAAAATTTAAATATTAGCAATCTATTATTTTTGAATTACTTACCTTAATCTGTGGACAAAGCAGTAAAATAAAAATTTTAATGCCAAATCACTGACTTACATGTAGAGACTAGTAAGACCAATAAGTAGGTGGACAGAAGGAGGGACAAGATAACACTGAAAACCAAGGGCTACTGCCTAATAGCATGTTTCTCTGGCTGCAGCACAGAGCCCTATCTAGTATGAATTACTCTCCAAGTGAACAGGGATGGATGGACTCCTTGTTTCTATGTCTCTGGGATCAGAATTATTATAGGACAGAATACTCAGAATAAGGATTTGATATGAGTCAAGAGGTGCTAGCTTTAAAAGAAAAAGGCAACTTCCACTTTCAGGAAGATAGAGTAGACATACTTTTCCTCATTTCTCCCTCTAAGCACAAGAACTGCTAGATATCACATATAAAACAAACATGAAAAGAGTCTGAAAGGAGGAAAGAAAAGGCAGACCAACTACAGAGTTTGGGATCTGAGGAAAGTCATGGCGATGAGTTCACTAGGATTTCTTTTTGCCTTTTAGATCTCAGACTTAGCCTTAAGGAAGCTGGCAACCCACCCCCCCACCAAAAAAAAAAAGCCTAACAAAAGCCTCTTCTAGCCAAAGGACTAAGCAAGGGGCAGCCTAGCAAGACAAAAGACCTTTATTCAATAACCATTCTCCAGCCAAACATCACAGAATACACTGTGGCTCCACTCGCAACCTCACCAGCAAAGGCCAAGTAAGAAGAGCTAAGACTTCCAACCTCATGAAACAGTAACAGGGTACTCCAACATTCCCACCAGAGTGATCTCAGAGAAGGCCAAATAAGGAGCCAGGTCTTTCCTTCCTGCCAGATGGTAATCAATGGACTATGAGGGTAAACTGGACTTGCACCCTTATTTTGCAGTAATAAGGTGCTCCCACCCATTCCAGTGGAGAAGTATCAGGAGAGGCCCCAGTGGGAGTCAGAACTTTCACCTCCACTGCAGTGTCCATGGAGACCAGGTGCACTCCACTGGAACTTCCATCCTGACCAGTACAAACAAGGAGCCCCCCCCCTGGCCCCCCACCACCCCGCCTCAGGTGTCAACAGGGCTCAGTAGAAAACCTGGACGTCCCTCTACCTGTCAAACAAGGTGGCAGCCACCCTTCCACTGGCAAAGCCATGTCAGAAAAGGCTAGCTAATAGAGAAGGCTTGAAGAAGATCCAGAATCTCCTAACACTATAAGAAAATGTACAAGTTTCAAGAGAAAAAAATAACTCATCACATTAAGAACCAGGAATATCTAAAACTGGAGAAAAAAAGATAATCAATAGATGTCAACACCAAGATACCAGAGATAGTAGAATTCACTGTTTAAAGGTTTAAACAGCCATGATACAAATGCTTCAACAAGCAATTACAAATAAGCTTAAAACAAATGAAAAAACAGGGATGCCTGGGTGGCTCAGTTGGTTAAGCCATTGCCTTTGCTTGGGTCATGACCCCAGGACCCTGGGATCGAGTCCCACATCAGGCTCCCTGCACAGCCTGCTTCTCCCTCTGCCTGCCACTCCCCCTGCTTGTGCTCTCTTGCACACTCTCACTCTCTCTCCATCAAATAAATAAATAATCTTAAAAAAAATAAAGATAAAAAAACAGGAAGCCTCAACAAAGAAACAAGATATAAAAGAAAGTTCAATGAAATTTTTGAATTAAAAAATATAGTAAACCAAAATGGATGAGTTCAACAGCAGAATAAAGGGGACAGAGGAAAATCAGTAAGCTGAAAGACAGAATGATAGACATAACCCAATTTGATCAAGAGAAAGAAAATAAACTGAGAAAAAAAAAGTGTACAGAGCCTCAGGGACAAGTGAAACTATAACAAAAGATCTAGTATTTTTGTTATCCCTACCTCAGAAAGGAAAAAGAGAGCATGGCTGAAAAAAGTACTCTACGAGATAATGGCTGAAAGCTTCTCAAATTTGGGAAGGGACATATACCTACAGATTCAAAAATCAAAAGAAAACCCAAACAGAATAAACCCAAACAAATTCATACCATGACAATAATTAAACCTCTGAAAGATAAAGTTGTGAAAGCAGCCAGAGAAAATGCCTTACCTATAGGTTTAAAAAAAAGGATTTCTTAACTAAAACCATGGAGGCCA
Source organism: Mirounga leonina (assembly GCF_011800145.1). Classification (NCBI taxonomy): domain Eukaryota; kingdom Metazoa; phylum Chordata; class Mammalia; order Carnivora; family Phocidae; genus Mirounga; species Mirounga leonina. Next base: position 5,461,577 of record NW_023270709.1, on the reverse strand, counting down.
GAGTAAGTTGCATGGTATTTATTAAATCCTGAAAGAAAGGAATTGTCAACCCAGAATCCTACACCCAGCAAAAATATCCTACAGAAATGAAGGTAAGACCAAGACATTCTCAAATGAAAAAAACCTGATAATTTGTCCCTAGCAGACAACAACCTAAAAGAATGGCTAAAGGAACTTCCTAAACAAGAAGGAAATGATAAAAGAAGATACCCCAGGGCGCCTGGGTGACTCAGTTGGTTAAGCGACTGCCTTTGGCTCCGGTTTTGGTCCCGGAGTCCTGGGATCGAGTCCCACATCAGGCTCCTGGCTCAGCGGGGAGCCTGCTTCTCCCTCTGACCCTCTCCCCTCTCATGCTGTTTCTCTCTCTCTCAAATAAATAAATAAATAAATAAATAAATAAATAAATAAAAATCTTAAAAAAAAAAAAAAGAAGATACCCTGGAACATCAGGGAGGAAGAAAGAACACATGTGGTATAATTAAAAAATATTTATTCTTTTTCCCAGCTTCAGCTGGTTCATGGCATGGAGCTCCCCAAATCCCTGGGATCTCCTGAGCAGTAAGAATGTCTTTTCTATGTTAATGAGATGGCTCCTGGCTACAGGGATGAGGACAAGAAGCTAGATAGCTTCAGGATTGGAGCTGGTCACCAGAAAGACCTAGTTATGATTACAAGGCTGGCGCTTTCAGTACCAGCTGAGGGGAGAGGGACTAGAGATTTAGTTCAGTCACCAATGACCAGTGATTTAATCAATACTGCCTACTTAATGAAGCCTCCATGAAAACCCCTACACAATGGGGTTTGGAGAGCTTCCAGTAGTGAATACATTGAGTGAGTACATTGTTGGGAAAGTGGCATGAGAGCTCTGTGGCACACCACTCCCACCACCAATAACTTAATGAATCTCTTCCTTTGGCTGTTCCTGAGTTGTACTCCAGTAAATGTAAGTAAAATGTTTTCCTGAGTTCTATGAGTTCTAGTGAATTATTGAACCTTAAGGGGGTATTATGAGGACCTTCAAATTTGTATTTGGTGGAGTAGAAGTGTGGGTAGCCTTGGCATCCTATCTGCATCTGGGTCTAAAGTGGCGACAATCTTACAGCAGGCCTAAGCCCTTAAATCTGTGGAATCTGACAATAACTCCAGTTGGTTAGTGTCAGAATTTAATTGAATTCTAGAACACCTAGTTGTGACACATTTAGTGTCAGAAGTAATACTACAAAAAACACCCCACAACACAGAAATCAAAAATATGGGTAAATACAATAGGCTCTCTTTCTCTTTTTGAGTTTTCTAAACTATCACTGACAGTTGAAGCAAAACTGTAACAATGTCAATGTATTCTAAATATATGTAGAGGAACTATTTAAGGCAATTATATACAGAGGAAGGTAAAGGGAAGTAAAGGAAGTAAAGTTTTTATACTCCACTCAAACTGGTAAAATAATATAAGTATACTGTGATAAATTATGTACAGATAATGTAACACCTAGAGTATCCATTGGAAAAACTATCCTCAAATATATTATCCATAAATTCAGGGGAGCCTGGGTGACTCAGTCAGTTAAGTGTTCAACTCTTGATTTCAGCTCAGGTCATGATCTCAGGGTTGTAAGATGGAGCCCCACATTGGGCTCTGCACTGGGGCATGGAGCCTGCTTAAGATTCTCTCCCTCTGCCCCTCCCCAGCTCATGTGTGCATGTGCTCTCTTTAAAAGAAAGAAAAGAAAAGAAAAGAAAGAAAAAAATACTATTGATAAATTAAAATGGGATTCTAAATATGTTCAAGAATGCATAGGAAGGCAGCAAAAAGAAAATGGAGACATGAAAAACAGAAAGAACAAAAAACAAAATAAAATGGGAAATGTGAGCTCTAACATCAAAATTACACTAAATTAATATGGTCTAAAAACACCAATCAAAAGACAGGTATTGGCAGAATAGATTAAGGAAACATGACCCAAGTATATGCTGTCACAAGAAACTCACTTCACATATAATGATTATAGGCAATTTAAAGTAAAAAGACGGGGAAAGATATATCATATAAACATGAGTAAGAGAAAAGAAAGGTGGCCATATTAATATCCAATAAAGTAGACTTCACAGCAAAGATGATTGCTGGAGGTCACCTGGGTGGCTCAGTCATTAAGCATCTGCCTTCGGCTCAGGTGATGGTCCCAGGGTCCTGGGATTGAGTCCCACATCAGGCTCCCTGCTCAGTGGGAAGCCTGCTTCTCCCTCTCCCACTCCCCCTGCTTGTGTTCCCTCTCTTGCTGTGTCTCTCTCACTGTCAAATAAATAAAATCTTTAAAAAAAAAAAAAGATGATTGCTGGAGACAAAAAGGGACATTTATATAATGATAAAAGGATCAATCCATCAAGACATAGCAATCCTAAATATATATACACCAAACAACAGAGATGGAAAATCTATAAAGCAAAAGACGATAAAACTAAGAGCAGAAATAGACAAATTCTCAATTATAATTGTAGACTTGAACATCTCTTTCTCAACAATTCAAAGAACTAGACAGAAAATCAGCCAAGGCATAGAAGAACTCAACAACAGCATCAACAGGATCTAATCAAGATTTACAGCACACTCTACCCAAAGACAGCAGAATAATCCATTCCTTTCAAGTGTCCACAGAACATATCCCATGATACACCATATCCTGGGCCATAAAATAAACTTCAATAAATTTGACAGAAGTTAAACACACAGAATGTGTTCTCTGACTAAAATGAAATCAAACCAGACATCAGTAACAGAAAGATAACAAGAAAATTTCCAAACTTTTGAAAACTAAACAACATACTTCTAAATAATGCACAGATCAAAGAGAAAGTCTCAAGGAAATTTTAAAAATGCAATGAATTAAATGAAAATAAAAAACAATATATCAAAATTTGTGGGACATAACTAAAGCAGTGCTGAGAAGGAAATTTATGGCATTACATACACATTAGAAATGAGAAAAGGTCTCAAATCCAAATCAATAATCTAAGTTCCCACCTCAAGAACCTAGGAAAAGAAGAACAACACAAAAGTAGAAGAAAGGAAATGATAAAGAACAGGGATCTATGAAATGGAAAACATAAAAACAATAGGGGAAATCAATGAAACAAAAAGCTGGTTATTTGAAAAGATCAATAGGAAGACTGACAAAGGAAAACAGAGACATACATAACCAGTATCAGGAATGAAACGGGATATCACTACAAACACTGCAGGTATCTAAACAATAATAAGAGATACTACAAACAACTTTACACATATAAATTTGACAACTTAAATGAATTATCATTTCCTCAAAAAATACAAACTACCATAACCAGAACTACCCAACTATTTGATATACTACTCTGATATAAAACAGACTACTCTGATGTAAAACAGATCATCTAGATAGCTCCTATACTATTAAAGAAATCAACTTCAAAATTTAAAAACTCCCAAAAAAAGAAATTTCCAGGCCTGGATGGTTTCTTCAGAGAATTCTACCAAACTTCTAAAGAATTAACATTACTTACACTCATTCTCTTCCAAAAAATAAGAGGGAAAACTTCTCAATTTCTTTTATGGAGCCAATATTGATCCTGATATCAAAACCAGACAAAGACAATAAATACAAAAAGCATAAAGTTATAGACCAATATCCTCATGACTATACTTGCAAAAGCCTTAGCAAAATACTAGCAAATGGAATTTAGCAATATATTAAAAGAATCAAACACCATTACAAAATAGGTTTTATTCCTGGGATGCAAGGCTGGTTTGGTATTCAAAAATTAATCAATGTAATTCACCATATTAACAATGAAAAGAACAGAAATCACATTACCATACCAATCAATGCAGAAAAAGCATTTGACAAAATTCAAAACCAATTCATGATAAATTCTCAGAAAAATAAGATTAAATATGGTGAACTTCATCAAGTGATAAAGAGTATCTACAAAATACCTAAAGCTAACATACTTCATATGGAAAGTCTGAATGCTTTCCCCTAATATTGAGAAAAAGTGAGGGTGTCTGCTCTCACTGCTCTTATTTAAGATAATGCTAGAAATTCTAGCCAATGTGATAAAGTAAGAAAAGGAAATAAAAGTCATACAGATCAGAAAAGAAGAAATAAAACTCTCTATTTGGAGATGACATGAAAATCTAAAGAAGATACCCCAAAACTCCTAGAACTAATAAGTCAATTCAGTAAGGTCATAAGATACAAGATTAACATACAAAAAAAATCAACTATATTTCTATATTCTAGCAATGAACAAATGGACACCTAAATTTAAAATACAAAATACTTATAATTGCTCAAAAAAGAGAAATATATAGGACTTGTATGCTGAAAACTATAGAACACTGATAAAATAAATCAAAGAAGATATAAATGAAGAGACCATGTGTTCATGGATTAGAAAACTCAATATAGTAAAGATCTCAATTCTCCCCAAATGGATATACCGATTTAACACAATTTCTATCAAAATCTGGGTAAGATTTTTTTTTGTAGATTTAGACAAGATTTTTTCTAAATTTTATATGGAAAGACAAAGGAAATAGAGTAGCTAAAAGAATTTTTTAAATAAAAAAATGAGAGGAATCAATCTATACAGTTTTAAGACATATCACTATATTAAGACTGTGGGTATTGGCAGAGGGATAGATGCACACATCAATGGACCAGAATAGAGAACCCAAAAATAAATGCATAGAGATATCCCAATGATTTCTGCCAAAGAAGAAAAAGCCATTCAATGGAGGAAAGATACTTTTTTTTTTTTTTTGAAGATTTTATTTATTTATTTGAGAGAGAGTGCACAAGTAGGGTGAGAGGCAGAGGGAGAAGCAGGCTCCCCACCAAGCAGGCAGTTCTATGTAGGGCTTGATCCCGGGACTCCAGGATCATGACCTGAGCCAATGACAGACAACTGAGCCACCCAGGTGCCCTGGAAAGATAGATTTTCAACACACGGTGCTGGAACAAGACGATATTCATAGGCAAAAAATGAACTTCAACCTAAGCCACATATCTTATAAAATAATTAACTCAAGATAGATTGTGGTATTTTTCCAATAAAATCTAAATTGAATAACTGGCAAGAAAGACAACCAAATATTTAGTTCTGTGCTATTGTTCTTTGGTTATCAATTAAAAATTTTCCTTGACAATAATAGAAAAAAATACTTAACACAGTCTTAAATGTAAAACTGTAAGAATTTTAGAACAAAACATATTAGAAAATCTTTGAAATCTAACCCTGACAGTGTTTTTAGGCTTGACACCAAAGTACAATCCATAAAAGGAAAAATTAATAAACTAGACTTCATCAAAAACTTTTACTCTGTGAAAGATGCTTCTAAGAGAATAAAAAAAAAGCACTATATGTTGGAGGAAAACATTTGCAAACTACATATCCAATGAAGGAATACTATATGGAATATATAAAGAACATTCAAAATTCAACAGTAAAAAGAAACCAAGCAATCTAATTAGAAAGTGGGCAAAAGTTATTAAAGCAACATTTTACCAAAACAGAGAGACAGATAGCAAATAAGCACAAAAAAAGATATATTCAATATCATTAGCCATTGGAGAAATACAAATTAAAACCGCAGTGAGATATCACTACATACCTATCAGAATGGCTAAAATGACATAGTGATAATACCAAATGCTAGAAAAGATGCAGGGAAACTGGATCACTGGTGGTTCACATTGCTGGTAGGAACATAAAATGGTACAACTACTCTGGAAAACAGTGGCAAGAAAAGCCCACAAAAAAACAATCATGAAACTACCATACAACCTAGCTATCTCACTCCTGGGTATTTATTCCAAAGAAATAAAAACTTATATTCACACAAAAACCTGTAACATGAATATTTACAGCAGTGTTAGTTATAATAGCCAAAAACTGGGAACAAACCAGATTTCCTTTGAGGAGAGAATAAACAAACTGTGGTACATCCACACCATGGAATACTATTCAGCAATGAAAAGGAACAAATCATTGATACACAGAACAGCCTTGATGAATCTCTAGGGATTTATGCTGAGTGGCAAAAAGCCAATCCCAAAGGATTTCCAAAAAGTATTTTATGATTCTATTTATGTAACTTGTGAAATGACAAAAAAATGATAGAAATGGAGAACAGTTCAGTGATCCGCAGAGGTGAAGGAGGGGGGTGGGGTTGGGGAGGAAAGTGGGTGTGGCTATAGGAGGGCAACATAATGGACCCCTTGTGGTGATGGAGATGTTCTGTATCTGACTATATCAATGTCAATATCCTAGTTGTAATACTATACTATAGTTAGGCCAGATGTTATCATTGGGGTAAATTCAATAAAAGGATAAGGGATATTTCTGTTATTTCTGTTATTTCTTTTCTTTTTTCTTTTTTTTAGATATTATTTTATTTATTTGGCACAAAGAGACAGAGAGAGCACAAGCAGGGGGAGCAGCAGGCAGAGGGAGAGGGAGAAGCAGACTCCCCACGGAGCAGGGAGTTCTATGTAGGGTTTGATCCCGGGACTCCAGGACCCTGGGATCATGACCCGAGCCAAAGGCAGAGGCTTAACTAAGCCACCCAAGTGCCCCTCTTTTTTTTTAATTTTTTATTTTTTGTAATTTTATTTTATTATGTTATGTTAGTCACCATACAATACATCATTAGTTTTTGATGTGGTGATCCACGATTCATTGTTTTCATGTAACACCCAGTGTTCCATGCAGTATGTGCCCTCCTTAATACCCATCACCAGGCTAACCCATACCCTCACGTCCCTAAAACTCTCAGTTTGTTTCTCAGAGTCCATAGTCTCTCATGGTTCGTCTCTCCCTGATTCCTGCCCCCCGCTTCATTTTTCCCTTCCTTCTCCTAATGTCCTCCATGCTATTCCTTATGTTCCACAAACAAGTGAAACCATATGATAATTGACTTTCTCTGCTTGACTTATTTCACTTAGCATAATCTCCTCTAGTCCAATCTATGTTGATGTAAAAGTTGGGTATTCATCCTTTCTGATGGCTGAGTAATATTCCATTGTATATATGGACCACATCTTCTTTATCCATTCATCTGTTGAAGGGCATCTCAGCTCCTTCCACAGTTTGGCTATTGTGGACATTGCTGCTATGAACATTGGGGTGCATATGGCCCTTCTTTTCACTACATCTGTGTCTTTGGGGTAAATACCCAGGAGTGCAATTGCTGGGTCATAGGGTAGCTCTATTTTTAACTTTTTGAGGCACCTCCACACTGTTTTCCAAAGTGGCTGTACAAATTTGCATTCTCACCAACAATGTAAGAGGGTTCCCCTTTCTCCACAACCTCTCCCACATTTGTTGTTTCTTTCCCTGTCCATTTTTGCCATTCTAACTGGTGTAAGGTGGTATCTCAATGTGGTTTTGATCTGAATTTCCCTGATGGCTAATGATGATGAACATTTTTTCATGTGTCTGTTAGACATTTGTAGATCTTCGGAGAAGTGTCTTTTCATGTCTTCTGCCCATTTTTTGACTTGATTATTTGTTTTTTGGGTGTTGAGTTTGAGAAGTTCTTTATAGATCTTGGATACCAGCCCTTTATCTGTAGTGTCATTTGCAAATATCTTCTCCCATTCTGTGGGTTGCCTGTTTGTTTTGTTGACTGTTTCCTTTGCTGTGCAGGAGCTTTTTATCTTGATGAAGTCCCAAAAGTTCACTTTTGCTTTTGTTTCACTAGCCTTTGGAGACGTGTTTTGAAAGAAGTTGCTGTGGTTGATGTCAAAGAGCTTACTGCCTATGTTCTCCTCTAGAATTTTGATGGATTCGTAGTTTGAGTTTATCTTTGTGAATGGTGTTAGAGAATGGTCGAGTTTCATTCTTCTGCATGTGGCTGTCCAATTTTCCCAGCACCATTTATTGAAGAGACTGTCTTTTTTCCATTGCATGTTTTTTCCTGCCTTGTCGAAGATTATTTGACCATAGAGTTGAGGGTCCATATCTGGGTTCTCTATTCTGTTCCATTGGTCTATATGTCTGTTTTTGTGCCAGTTCCATGCTGTCTTGGTGATCACTGCTTTGTAATATTGCTTGAAATCGGGCAACGTGATGCCCCCAGCTTTGTTTTTCTTTTTCAACATCTCCTTGGCGATTCGGGGTCTTTTCTGATTCCATACAAATTTTAGGATTGTTTGTTCCAGCACTTTGAAAAATGTCATTGGAATTTTGATCGGGATGGCATTGAAGGTATAGATTGCTCTGGGTAGCATAGACATTTTAACAATGTTTAAGCCATGCATTAGAAGAGAAATAGTTAAGATTAGAACAGAGGTCAACGGATTAGAAACCAGAAACACAGTAGATCAGATCAATGACACTTGAAGCTGGTTCTTTGAAAGAATTAATAAGATCAATAAACCATTGGCCAGACTTAGCCAAAAGAAAACAGAAAGGACCCAAATTAATAAAATTATGAATGAAAGGGGAGAGATCACGACTAACACCAAGGAAATAGAAACAATTATCAGAAATTAGTATCAACAACTATATGCCAATAAATTGAGCAACCTGGAAGAAATGGATGCCTTCCTGGAAACCTATAAACTGCCAAGACTGAAACAGGAAGAAAATGAAACCTGAATAGGCCAACAACGAGTAACAAGATTGAAGCAGTGATCAAAAACCTCCCAAAAAACAAGAGTCCAGGGCCTGATGGATTCCCTGGGGAATTCTACCAAACATTCAAAGAAGAAATAATACCTATTCTCCTGAAGCTGTTTCAAAAAACAGAAACAGAAGGAAAGCTTCCAAACTCATTCTATGAGGCCAGCATTACCTTAATCCCCAAACCAGGCAAAGATCCCATCAAAAAGGAGAATTTTTTTTTTAAAGGTTTTTAAGTAATGTCTACACCGAACCTGGGGCTCAAACTTACAACCCCCCAGATCAAGAGTCCCACGTTCTACCGACTGAGCCAGCCAGGTACCCCTCTGTGTTTTTCTTACAACCACATGTAAATCTACAATTATCTCAAAATAAGAACTTTAATTTTGAAAAGGTGAAAAAGGCATGAAAGAAGAGAAGAGACTAAGTCAGGAGAAGATTGGCTGACTAACAGAATAAGAAAACAAGCAAATAAACCAAAGTAACCCTCTAATCCTTGGTAGCAGCGGTAGGTGGGCTTTAATTCTGTTTTCTCACAGCAGAAATAGGCTCCTAAGTGACTTCCTACTGTTTATTTTTTGCTCACTTGATTTTCTTTCCTCTGATTTCCATTCTTCCTCTGCCTCTAGGATCTTAGCAAGATCCTAGGTAACCTAGAGGAATGGGAAGAGGTACAAGGATGTGGCAAACATCCATGTCCCTTTCCCTCTCCCTCTCCTATAGGCCCAATCTAAATGACAACATACATTTCCAAAGATGTCAGCTACACAAGGGGAGAGAAAAGAAATAAGAGAAGCTAAGAAACAAAGAGGCCGGGGCGCCTGGGTGGCTCAGTCGTTAAGCGTCTGCCTTCGGCTCAGGTCGTGGTCCCGGGACCCTGGGATTGAGCCCCGCATCGGGCTCCCTGCTCGGCGGGAGGCCTGCTTCTCCCTCTCCCACTCCCCCTGCTTGTGTTCCCTCTCTCGCTGTGTCTCTCTCTGTCAAATAAATAAATAAAATCTTTAAAAAAAAAAAAGAAACAAAGAGGCCAGTGGAAGCAACCCAAGTATCCATCAACAGATGAATGAATAAAGAAAATGTGGTCTATAAATACCACAGAATACATACCATTCAGCAATAAAAAGGAAGGAGCTTCTGACACATGCTACAACATGGAGGAACCTCAGACATTATGCCGACTGAACTAAGCCAGGCACAAAAAGACAAATCCTGTATGATTCCACTTACATGAGGTACCCAGAGTAGTACCTTTCTATTTATGTAATAATAGACATAATAGAATAAATTCAGAGAGATGAAAAGTTAGAATGGTGGTTGCCAAGGGCTGGGGGAAGAGGAATGGGGAGCTGGTATTGAATGGGGAGCTGGTATTTAACTGAAACAAAGTTTCAGTTTGGGAAGATGAAGTTTTGGAGATGGGTGGTGGCGATGGTGAAGGTACTCAATGCCATTGCCCCATACACTTGAAGAAGGTTAACATGGTAAATGATGTGTTATGTATATTTTAACACAATTTTTAAAAAGTTACTTGTGAAAGAAAAAGAAATAAGAGGGCCTTACATGCCTTCATGCTTTTGAGATGGATGGTATCTTTTCATTGAACAAAATGTTTGAAATCTAGAAAACCAATCTGAAATCACAAGTGGAACTGAGTTTTTTGAAAACTTAAAGCAACTCCTTGACAACATCTTACTAGGAAAATTCGCCTCATTGGCAATGTACACAGTCATAAAAGATGCTCTTACCAGTAAATGTTGGCCGAACTTCTGGTTTCGCCTCCCAGCATTGCTTCATGATGCTGATAATCTCCATTGGGCAGTACTCAAGGATGTCTTCCACATTTGGCCTGTTCCCAGATTTAATGCACATTATCAACTGCTGTTCACAGATAGCATCTATAAAGCAAAGAAGAATTTAAGTTGACTTTCTCTTAGGTCCTGCATATCTCAGGCAGGGAGGTGGCAGAATTTGGACAATGCTGCTCATCTCTCTCTACAGAGGGTGTGCTTTTAATACAGGTGCCTCATCTGATAGGGGCAGAATGACCCTCTGACAAGGCACTGGCATGTTCTACTGCCCACATGATCAAACGACATTTTAACCTCTGCCGATGAGACAGAATTCACAACAAAGTGGCCTCCTGGTAGAACAAATAGAATATATAAATAAAACCAATGGCATACTCCAGATTTTAATACAAAGACAAATATGGTACAGCTCTTACCTGTAAGGAGCTCAATCTATTGTGACTGAAAACACTGAGTGGTAACTGTTATTCAAGGAGTAAGTACAAAGGGTTCTGCTAACAACTGTGACTAGAAGGTCAGAGAAGGCTTTGCTGAGTCAAGAAAAATGAGCAGGATTTATCCATGTAAAGAATCAGGAAGGGGGTGCCTGGGTGGCTCAGTTGGTTAAGCGACTGCTTTCGGCTCGGGTCATGGTCCTGGAGTCCCGGGATCGAGTCCAGCATCGGGCTCCCTGCTTGGCAGGGAGTCTGCTTCTCCCTCTGACCCTCCTCCCTCTCATGCTCTCTGTCTCTCATTCTCTCTCTCTCTCAAATAAATAAACAAAATCTTTAAAAAAAAAAAAAAGAATCAGGAAGGAGGACTCTGAGAGGAGGATTCCAGGCTAGGGAAGCAGGATATGAATAGGCTGGAAGTCCCCGAAATCATGATGTGTCCCAGGAATTATGAATAGTTCATTATAACTGGGCATATTGACTAAAGAAAGAGAGGTAAGGAATAAGGCTAGAGAAAGATGGAAAAGCCAAATCAGAGAGGGCTTGGTATTCCATATTGAAGAATTTGAACTTTATCCTGAAGGCCCAGGGAGCCTTGGAAAGATTTTTTTTTTTTTTAAGATTTTATTTATTTATTTAATTGACAGAGAGAGAGAGAGAGAGACAGCATGAGGGGGAACACAAGTAGGGGGAGTGGGAGAGGGAGAAGCAGGCTTCCGGCCGAGCAGGGAGCCTGATGCAGGGCTTGATCCCAGGACCCCAGGATCATGACCTGAGCCGAAGGCAGTCGCTTAACCACCTGAGCCACCCAGGAGCCCCAGCCTTGGAAAGATTTTAAATAGATGAGTGAGATGGTCATACTTGCCTTTTAGCATGACCAGCTTGGCTGCAGTGTGAATGGGGAATGGCATGAGTAGGCTTCAGCAGAAATATGAAGGGTGTGAACTAAAGAGAGTCTGGTGGCGATAGAAGTGGATGGATTCAAGATGTATCTTGAATCGTATGTATACCTTGGATTCATAGGTTTTGATGTCTGATTGGATGTAGGAGACAAGCGGCAAAGCTGAGACTGGGATGAGTAAGGGTTCTGGTCCAGCGACTCAGTAGGTGGATGGTGATGCCATTTTCTGAACATGAGAAGAGCAAAGCTGAGTGGACTACAAGGAGAGCATGCAGAAGATGAATTTGTTTGGGGGGATGCTGCTTTGGGGTTCCTCTGGTAGGTGTAATGGATCTAACAGATAAGGGGATATCCAGGCCAGGGCTAGAGATAAGAGATTTTAGAGGCCTTGGCAATGGGTGATCATTAAACCAAGGGAGCTGATAATCACCCAAGAAAATGGGACCAGAAAATGTCCATTAATCTGAAGAATGACCAATTCTATATTGGTTCTCCTTCATGAACAATGTCTTTTCTCATCTCTTTATTCTTAATTCCAATTAAAGTGCCCATAGTAAGTACCGAAAAGAAATAATTCTCGAGTAAGGGAGCAAGTGAATGAATGAAAGTATGAAGTACTATGTCTCATAAGCAGAAGCAAGCAAGCTTTCCTGTTCAGGAAGAATCCTGGAATTTTACATCACTTCCCAAACTCAGATATATCATCAAGGCTCCTATTTGTCCTGTGATCCCTGATTCCTAAACTGAGATTACTCATTCATTCAACATAATGGTATTGAGCACCTACTGTGTTCCAGGCACTGTGTGTGTAGATACTGAGGAAATAGCACTGAATAAATCAGATATGGTCCCAGCCCCTGCGTAACTTACGGTGTAGTGGGTAAGAAAGACATTAAATGAACAGACAGTCATAAGTCTTAACTGACTTCACTGAAGGTCACTATTTTACTCAGCAGTTTTGATTAATACCCAGATCCCATTCCTCTACAAATGTCTTACTTTCATAGGGCTCCTTATTAGCAAATATTGCCCAAAGTACTATGCCAAAGCTGTACACATCTGACTTCTCCGAGGGCTTTGCATTGATGTCATTCAGATGCTCAGGGGCCATGTAGCAAAGGGTTCCGCCATTTTTCTTAGAGACACTATTCAATTTCCTCTGCTCATTATGTTCCTCTTTAGTCAGTTTACTCCACATCTTAAAGGAAGCAACGCCAAGATCAGCTATCTGCAAGAAATCAAAACCAAAAGGATTGTTCTGTGAGAGCCACAGGTAAATCAGACTTGTCTTTAAATTTGGGGCTTAACTAATAGATGGGAGGTATAGTGGATTTCCAGAAATTTCCACTAGATAGATTTAAAACAGCTACTTCTGAACAAATTCATAGAAACTTTGTGTTTCCTCAGCTTGCTGGAAAATGTCCTCTAAGAAATGTCCATGTGAAATTCTGGTATCTCAAATTCTTATGCAATAAAACCATGGAATTTGCTAGTGGGGTTAGGGGAGGGGAAGCGAACAGAAAAAGCAGAAGTCATTTCTAACATGAACTACAGTAAAACATGTTTATTCTAATTCCTCATTTACTCTACATATATTTTTCAACTATTTCTGGGGCTAGGAAGAAAAGATATTTTCTTCTCAGCAGATTTGTATAGCTGATGATGACGAGATACTGCACCTTCAATTTTCCCAAATGGTGTCCTGAAGCCTGTGGACGCGAGATTCTAAGGACTCCAAAGTCCTGAGGTTAAGGACTGCAATGCTAGTTGTTTTGAGTTGGTAGCCTGAACCTAAGAGAAGATGGGATAGGAAGGAGGAGGAAAACAGAGAAGAAAGCAAAAAGAAAAATACAAAGATCAGACACAGAACAGAGAGAGGTGGCAAGAACAAAAGTACAGAACAATAGAACAATACAGTTAAGAAGAAATCAAAGATGACAGTTTCACTTTTGCCTCTAGGAATCCAAGCATATGGGTATGGGTTTTGGCATGTGATGATCCAAAGTCCCCAGATTTTAACATAAGAGATACATAAGAAATGTTATTAATGTAAAGAAGGAACCTTCTTTCAAAGTCATAGGAATAAAAATCTGTCCAAGACTAGAAGGAAGTGTTAGAAGCAGAATCTTGTAGTAAAAGGATGCCTGCGTAAGCAGTTCCTGAGTTCTCCCCCAAATGCTGCTTCCCCTTTCAGATTCTCGTGCTTGGATTCCTGTTGCCAAAACCAATTAGATGTGACGTTCCACCTCGTTAAATCTGCTCTTGAGTGAACAAAAGGAAAATCTCTTCCCCTTGTTCCCTTTACTACAATGGAGTAAGTTACAGTTAAAAAAAAAAAAAAACTGATAAAAAATGTAGATGAGAATAAATAAATAAGTAAATAATATGAATTCCATCAAGTCTGCATCTTTCTTGTCAATCCTTGGCAGAATCTTCCAGCACCACTGTCTTCAGTTCTAAGCTGAGTGAGATCTTCCTTTAGGGGTCTACCATGTACAAAATGGATTTATAGCGAAGAATTAAAACTAAAATCACCCCAATCTTCTAGAAACCTTCAGATCATGACTTACCTTAATGTGAAAGTCATCATCAACGAGGATATTTTCAGGCTTTAGGTCCTTGTGTATTACGCCTTGTCCATGTAAGTAGCACATCCCTTCAATGGTCTCCATAATTATCCTTCCTTTTACAGAAAGGGGGATTCTGACCTAAAACAAGTGACATTAAGTCTATGAAATGGAAAGGTAAGTCAAATAGGCCAAAGCCACTGTTTTATTCAAGAGTAGTGGGGTCTGAACCTGAGGATATACAGATCTTCCTTGACATACAATGGAGTTATGGCCTAATAAACACATCATAAGTTCAAAATATCATAATTCAAAAATGTTTAATACATCTAACCTACTAGACATCATAGCTTAGCCTAGCCTATCTTAAATCTGCTTAAAACACTTACATTAGCCTTAGTTGGGCAAAATCATCTAACAAAGAGCCTACTGTATAATAAAATGGTGACTATCTCATGTAATTGACTGATACTAAACAGCAAGTGAGAAACAGAATGGCTGTGTGAGTAACAGAATGGTTGTGAGTATATCGGTTGTCTACCATGTGATCACATGGCTCACAGCCACTGCCTAGCATCATGAAAGAGGATCATAAGGCATGCTGCTAGCCCAGGAAGAAATCCAAATTCAAAATTCAAAATACGGTTTCCACTGAATGCCCATTGCTTTTGACCATCATAAAGTGAAAAAATCATAAGTGGAACCATAAGCTGGGGACCATCTGTAGTTACCAGGATTCCTTCTATCATGCTCTGCAGCACTGCCATCATTTTAAAAGAAGCCCCCCCCCCTTTTTTTTTTTTTATTTGAGAGAGAGAGAATGAGACAGAGAGCACATGAGAGGGGGGAGGGTCAGAGGGAGAAGCAGATTCCCTGCCGAGCAGGGATCCCGATGCGGGACTCGATCCCGGGACTCCAGGATCATGACCTGAGCCGAAGGCAGTCGTTTAACCAACTGAGCCACCCAGGCGCCCAAAAGAAGCCCCCTTTTAAAGAAAGATTTCATCCCACATGCTAAGGGTATTAATGTTGTATTCTGCCATGTAAAAATAAAACATTCATGCCAATATGGTAATATATTAAAATGCTATAAAATTAAGCCCCTTGAGAGCAGAACATGATGATGATGATGATTATAATATGCATCCTTACTACCTAGCACAATGCCTAGAATTGCTGTTGAATGAAGGGATAAATAAATAAACAAAAAACAGGTATTTTCTACAGTGCATTAATATATGCTACTATATACTAAATGAGTGAACAATGTCACAGAAGTGTGTATATGAAATAATACTGAGAAAAAAGAATACAAGAGATTCTCAGCATGCTCACACTGATTGCAAACATGTAAAGATTAACCTATGAGATATCATGATGTTAAAACAATGTGGAAGTGAATTTAATAGCTCTTTGGTAATTTGGTATCAGATACTTCAGCAGGTTTTTGTAAATTCACAAGTCATTCTTACTTAACAATTGTATTCTAGTTACATAAATATCAACGTTAATATAGAGAATTCCAAAACATTAGTTTTGCTTAACACTGAAAAATGCAAATTGTGTGTGTGTGTGTGTGTTTGTGCAGTCTCTAGTTTACAAACAGGCTGTTTCCTAAAAATTTATGTATATGTTGGTTGTTGGTAAACAGGACAAAAATTTAAATGATGGAAGTTAGAATCCCAAGTCAACCCCCCCAAACCATATTTAAAACCCATAATGTAGCTGAATTGGTAGTCTGATCACCACCATCCAAAAAAGAGCCAGAGATTTTCCGTTCTTCCTTGGTATACCTTGGATGTAGGAAAAAATTCTGAGAAGGAAATCCCCTTCTCATTCCCCTTTCTGCTTTTCTCCTTCACATCCTCCTGAATTCCTCTGGAGCCCAGACTAGTCCACCTTATCCTCGCCTGATCCAGCAGAACGCCTCTTGTTGCACAGGATTTATTTCCCAATCAAAATGCCTACTTACTTCATGCAACAGCTGGTCTAACCTAGTTTTGGCGAGAAGAGCAGTCTCATTCAATTATAACACAACGTGTATAAGTGAACATCCCTTACCCTTCCCACATGTGTCTGTGAGAGATGTCTGGGGCTTAGAAGAACTGAAGAATGGACATAACCTCAGGCAGTTGTAGGGTGAGGGAGATGGGAAAAGGGGGGATATCTGCCCTACAGACTGCCACATCCCACCACTCCCAGATGCAATCTATGCTTTGGCCAAATCCAGTTATTTGCGGTGTCCCAAATTTGGCATATTCTCTTTCCTTTGCTATTCTCTCACCCAGAACACATATCCCCTAATTCTCTGCTTGTCCTTCAGGCTTTGGCTCAAGCATCCCCCTTCTGGAATCCCTTCTCATCTCTTCCACACTGCAGTGAGGGCCTCTCCCCTGTGTTCCCACAGCACGCTCGCTGGGAGATGTCTACTGAAACACCGAGAGGCCACACCGTTCCCTCCTGATCTGTTCGTGGTACGTGTCTGTGTCCTATTTGCCATTGCCTCCTGAGCAACTGGCAGGAGGCCTTGCTCTTAATAGGTAGATAAACTCTAAAAAATGCTTTATTACAGTGATGTGGTTTTCATAAACAATTTTTCTTATTTTAAGTCTTATCCAGTGTTGTTGCCTCTAATGCTCTCTATTTAGCCTCTAAGTTTTCTCAAGTGGTATCAAAGAGCAATCATTAATATTCCATTTCCACTTACAGTCACGTCTAGTGTACATCCTTCAGTCAATCAGTCAGCTCACACCCAGGAGGCATGTGCCTCACGTCAGACGGCGGCCTTCAGGAAGACAATGCCTATCCCTGAACTGTGGATGCTGGGGGTGCTGACCAGAGCCAGCTACAACGCCAAGACAGTGGGGGGACCTCCCCCCGGTGAGGGGTACGACAGCTGTCTACAAGGACTGACAGGAAGGCAAGACCACCTTCTGGGCAGGACATTTTCACCAGGGATTGACTTCAGAAAATCCACACTATGTAGCAACTCACAAGGGGGTTATTTGACACCAACAAGCTACAAAAGAACAAACACCATGGCGAGCACCATCACGGATGAGCGGTGCCTGGGTCACGGTGCGGGTCCAGCGCACAGCGAAGCCCTCTTTACCT
This sequence comes from Mirounga leonina, assembly GCF_011800145.1. Taxonomy (NCBI): domain Eukaryota; kingdom Metazoa; phylum Chordata; class Mammalia; order Carnivora; family Phocidae; genus Mirounga; species Mirounga leonina. Next base: position 5,444,092 of record NW_023270709.1, on the reverse strand, counting down.
CCGCCTTCAGAACGTGCATCAGGTTGCCCTTTTCCATGTACTCCATCACCAGGGAGTAGCTCCCTTCTTCCATGATGACGCCCAGGAGCTTCACCACCCGATTATGTCTCAGCCTGTGCATCATCTTGCCCTCCTCAAGGAGGGAGTCGTTGTACCTGCGGGACAGAAAGGTGCTGTTAACATGGGCGGAGTTTGCGCCCTTGTCCCTTGTGCCCCCAAGAAACACAGTACGCGCCTCCCACGCATCACATGCTGGTGTTGGAGCTTGTGCATGTACTGATCTCCTCCAGGCCCAGACAACGGGCGTCCGCAGGCACAGGACTTTCTCGTTCCTTCCCAGTGATGGGCAGCAAGCGCTCAAGAAATCTCAGAGCGACGAACGAATGAATGCAAAGTATGTGAAGAGCCGCAAGGAGAGGCAGCCGGACAAAGGGCTGTGTTAGATGGCATAACAGAAAATTCACCTCTCTTGGTAACCACTCTGGCAAGAAGAGAGGGAAGTAAAACAAGTCCACCAACTGCTTTAAAGAGAGGGCTTCTGGAACCTCTAATAAATGGCCTACATTTTGTTTTTCTATAGGTACGGCTGGTCCCCACCAAAACCGTGCAGCAAGTAGGCAAGTCTATCTCACTGACCCCTCCCATTGTCTTCTCATTGCCTCCCTCATCACTCTTCATCTCCTTCCCCTTCCCTAATTCCTTCCCTTCGCTTCTCTTCCATTGTCTATTAGCTGTGGACTTTTTGCCAACCAGCCTCTGAATCCTCATTTAGTGGTACGGGGATAGTAATAACCAGCTCGAAGGGTTATGGGACAGCAAGTGTGCCCGCTGACACCCCGCGGTCTGTCTCCTAACACCTGGGCCATGCTTATCCACTGCCCTGCCTTGGCCCTCCACAGTAATTCTTCCCATGGCCAGCCCGTAATTTGGCCCACCCACCTCTGCTCCCAACTCACTCAGTGCGCGTGGGCCCTGTGTACACCTTTTTCAGTATTACAAGTCCATGGGATCTGTGTAAACACAAAGACACCTTTCCGAAGCCCCCACTGTCCAGATGCTCCTTCTCCAAAAAGTCACTAGATTTCATCTTAATGTCATCCAAGGACATGGCTGGTTTCCTTGTGCACCCTCAGAATGTCCGGAAATGCACCACTTTTTCCCCCTGAGCTGTGCCCTGTAAAACAAAACAAAACCAAAGAATTTCAGGTAATTAGACTATTGAATACTCTCAGAAAATAACAGTTTTAAATAATTATGAACAAAAAGAATGAATTTGAAGAATATAAAAACAACGCATTATCTAAAAAAAAAATAGGTGTAAAGGATGAGGATTTGAAGAATTTGTATATAAGTGCTATGAAGTCTACAGTGTATACAATCTCAAAACAGAACTGTTTGCTTCTCCTTCTTCCCTTCTTCCATTCATTTTCCCCAAACTGAACTGAAGAGTAAAAACCCATGGGGTTTTTATTGAGATACCATTACACAACTACCAGAATATCCAGAATTTAAAAGGCTGATACCACCAAATACTGGGGAAGATAAGAAACAACTGGAATTCTCATACATTGTGAATGGGAATATAAAGTGGTACAACCACTTTGAGAAAAGGTCTGGAGGTCTCTTATAAAGCTAAACATACACCTAAACTATGGCCAAGCAATTCTAATCACAAAAGAAATGAAAATATATGTTCCCAAAGACTTCTATGATGTTCACTGCAGCTTTATTCATGATAGCCCCAAACTGGAAACAGTGATGCATCAATAGGAGAATGGATTAAAAAAAAAAGATTGTATATTCATACAATGGATTACTATTCAGCAACGAACTACCAATATGCACAACAATGTGGATGAGTCACAAAAGATGCTAAATAAAAGGAGCCTAGTACAAAAGAATACATACTGTATAACTCCATCTATGTTAAGTTCTCCAACAAGAAGATGGAAATGTTGGAAAAGGAGCACCTTTCCAGGGACAGGTTGCCCAGGGACAGGTTGCCCAGGGACAGGGTGAGGACTGCATGGTTTGGAGCATGAGGAAACTTTCTGGTGTGATGGTAATGCTCTATCATCCTGGTGAGGGTTAGGGTTACACAGATATAAGCATTTGTCAATACTTAGCAAATCTTCCATCAAAAGAAAAATTTGTAAACATACTGAACTCTAGTTAGTGGTGTGCATGCTGAAAATATTTAGGAGGAAGCGTACTGATATCTGCAATTTACTTTGCAGACAGACTGGTGGATAAAGAGTGTGTTAAACAGATACTCTGTGATAAAGCAGGCCAAATAAAATAATATTGATGGTGGACACGTAAAAGTTCACTGTAAAATCTTTAAAAATTTGTTTCTACATTTCTATTTTTATTTATTAATTTTTCCCATATATTCCTCACCCAGTTTCTAATAGTACATATGACAAAACTAAGAAGTCAACACTGTACATTACTATAACTAGACAACCTACTTGATTCTGATATTACTCATTTTTTTTACAAATTCCCTTTTTCTATTCTAGGATCCAACCCAGAGTACTACATTGCCTTTTATAGCTTGTGATTTTTAAATTTTTTAAAACTTTTTGACCCCCTTCACCCATTTCTCCCAGCCCCTGCCTCTGGCAACCCCCAATCTGTTTTATGGATCTATGAGCTTTTTGAGTTTTTGGGTTTTTTTTAAGATTCCACATATAAGTGAGATCATACAGTATTTGTCTTTCTGACATTTCACTTAGCATAATGCCCTCAAGGTCCATCCATGTTGTCACAGATGTCAAGATTTCCTTCTTTTTTATGGCCGAATAATATACATATAAATCACATCTTCTTTATCCATTCATCTACTGATGGACTTTTAAGCTATCTCCATATCTTGGCTATTGTAATTGATGCTGCTATGAACATAGGAGTGCATATGTTTCTTTGAGTTAGTGTTTTTGTTTTCAGTAAATACTCAGAATTTTTTAGGAAGCTTCATACTGTTTCCATAGTGGCTAAAACAATTCACATTCTCACCAGCAGTGTACAAAGGTTCCCTTTTCTCCACATCCTTGCCAACACTTGTTATCTTGACTGATAACAGCAGTTCTAAGAGGTGTGATGTTATACCTCATTGTGGTTTTGATTCGTATTTCCCTGATGATGAGTGATGCTGAGCATCTCTTTATGTGTCTGTTGGCCATCTGGATGTCTTCTTTGGAAAAATGTCTATTCAGATCTTCTGCTCATTTTTTAGTTGAATCTTTTTTTTTTTTTTTTTGCTATGAAGTTGTATGAGTTCTTTATATATTTTGGATATTAAGCTCTTAACAGCATATGATTTGCAAATATTTTCTCCCATTCAGTAGGTTGCCTTTTCATTTTGTTGATGGTGTCCTTTGCTGTGAAGAAGCTTTTTTGTTTGATGTAGTCCCACTTGTTTATTTTACCTTTTGTTTCTTTTATTTTTGGTGTCAGATTCAAAATATCATTGCCAAGACCTATACCAAAGAGCTTACTGCCCATGGTTTCTTCTAGAAGCTTTATGGTTATTAAAAGAGTGGGCATGTTACATTCAAGTCTTTAATCCATTCTGAGTTAATTTTTTTGTATGGTTTAAGATAGTGGTCCAGCTTCATTCTTTTGTATGTGGCTGTCCAATTTTCCCAACACGATTCCTTGAAGAGATTGTCTTTTTCCCATTATATATTCTTGGCTTATTTATTGTAAATTAATTGACCACACATGTGAGTTTATTTCTGGGCTCTCTATTCTGTTCCACTGATCTATGTGTCTATTTTTATGCCAATACCACACTATATTAATTACTGTAGCATTGTATTAAAGTCTGAAATCAGGGAGTGTGATGCCTCCAGCTTTGTTCTTCTTTCTCAAGACTGCTTTGCTGATTCAGGGTCTTTTGTGGTTTCATATGTATTTTAGGACTGTCCTATTTCTGTGAAAAATGCCATTGGAATGTTACTAGAGATTGCTTTAAATCTGTATATTGCAGGGTGCCTGGGTGGCTCAGTCAGTTAAGTGTCTGCCTTTGAGTCAGGTCATGATCTCCAGGTCCTGGGATTGAGCCCCACGTCGGACTCCCGGCTCAGCGGGGAGTCTGCTTCTCCCTCTCCCTCTACTTCTCCACCTGCTTGTGCTCTGTCTCTCTCCCTCTCAAATGAATAAATAAAATCTTTAAAAAAAATAAGAAATCTGTATATTTCTTGGGGTAGTACGGACATTTCAACAATATTAATTCTTCCAATTCACAAGCATGGAATATCTCTCCACTTACTTGTGTCTTCTTCAATTTCTTTCTTTAATATCCTGGATTTTTCAGTACACAGATCTTTCACCTCCTCAGTTAAATTTATTCCTAGGCACTTTTTTTTTCTTTTGATGCAATTGTAAACAGAACTATTTTCTTAATTTCTCTTTGGTAGCTCATTGTATAGAAACACAGTGGATTTTTGTATTTTGATTTTGTATCCTATAACATTACTGAAATCATATATTCGAATAGTTTTTTGATAGAATCTTCATGGTTTCCTATATATTTTATCATGTTTTCTGCAAATAGTGACAGTTTTGCTTTTTTCTTTCCAATTTGGATGTTTTTATTTCTTTTTCTTGCCTAATTGTTGTGGCTCTGACTTCCAATATTATGGGTTTTTTTAAGATTTTATTTATTTGACAGAGAGAGAGAGAGAGTACAAATAGGGGAAGCAGCAGGGAGAGGGAGAGGGAGAAGCAGGCTCCCCGCTGAGCAGGGAGCCTGATGCGGGACTTGACCCCAGGACTCTGGGATCATGACCTGAATGGAAGGCAGACGCTTAACCGACTGAGCCACCCAGGCACCCCAACTTCCAATATTATGTTGAATAAAAGTGGCAAGAGTGGGCATCCTTGGGGCGCCTGGGTGGCTCAGTCGATTGAGCCCCACATCGGTCTCCCTGCTCCATGGGAAACCTGCTTCTCCCTCTCCCACTCCCCCTGCTTGTGTCCCTGCTCTCGCTATGTCTCTCTCTGTCAAATAAATAAATAAAAATCTTAAAAAAAAACAGAGTGGGCATCCTTGTCCTGTTCCTGATCTTAGAGAAAGAGCTTTTGGCTTTTCACTATTGAGTATGATGTTAGCTGTGGGTATAAAATCTTTTGAATTTTTCACTTTGAAATTTTTCATAATAAAATATTGTGAGGCAGGAAGTTTAAAAAGAAAAGCACCTGAGGGATTTCTGAAAATGCCTGGCCTGATGGTGGTCTTGCGTAGTGGCCTGTGGCACTCTGGCTCAGGTTACCACCTGCACCTTGTACAAAGGCTCTGGGTAGACCGTGTCACTCCAACAAAATTCACATATCAGCACAGTAGACAACACTATGGACCATCTTTCTGTAACATGAGACATTGCCAAACAAGAGGAATCACCCTCTGGAAAGAAGCACATCTATGTATGGGGTAGACAGGGAGCGGGGGAGGCTACCCAGAGAAAGGGCATGAAGATGAGAAGCAGAGGGTGGTGATGGTCTGACGCAGGCATTGAAGGAGAGGTAGCAGAGCCACATTACTGTGGAAAGAGCACAGGCCTTTCTTTTTTGAGTATGAACTCTAGTTCTGTAATTTATTAGCCCCATGACTTGTGTAACTTCATAAGCCTCAATTTCCTCATTTCCAAAAGGAAAACAGATTTGTTGCTTGCTTAAGGGTTCTGGCTATGATTGGACCAGCTGCCCACATTTATCCACATTTCTCCCATTTTAATGGGCTTTGAGAATGCCACTGTGCTGCTGGGATCCTCTGCTCAGCAGTTCTCTACTGATCCATCCTTGTGTGATGGTAGGGTGGGGGGAGATAGAGTAATTTGTTCCACTCTCCCCTACAACCCTCTGAGGGCACATTCTTCTCTGGGCTCATCCTGCTCATCCTTCAGGTCTCAATGAAATGTCATTTCCTCAAGGAAGCCATCCTAAGTCTTCCCATTAGACATTTTCATAGCACCCTTTACTTCTCCCTTGAAACAGTTAAGATAGCTGTAATTTGAGAATTATTTCTAATTAATTATACAGGATGCAGGAAACTATCTTGTACACTGTCTGTAGTGCCTAGGACAAAACCAGACATATGGCAGGTTTTGTCCTAAGCACTGATCAGGAACAGGACAAGGATGCCCATTCTTGCCACTTGTATTCAACATAATGTTGGAAGTGCTAGCCACAGCAATAAGGCAAGAAAAAGAAATAAAAGGTATCCAAATTGGAAAGAAAAAAGCAAAGCTGTCACTATTTGCAGAAGACATTATATATAGGAAACAATGAAGATTCCATATGTCCTAGTTGATCATTAAATGGATAATTATCCGTTAAAAAGAAATATTTAATTGTCCAAAAATAAAGGATACAGTTAAATGAATTACAGGACATTCATAAGATGGAATATCATATAACAATTCAAAGTTATAGGTAAAAATAAAAAACACATTTACAGGGAGATGGCTAGATATACATACAGAAAAAAAAAATGAAGATACCAAAATGTTAGCAAGGATTATTTGGATAGTAGGGTGATTTTTACTTTCTTCTGTACAGTTTTACATTTTCCAAATTTCCTACAATAAGCATAAATTACATTTATAATAAAACATTTCTTAAAGGCAATAATTACTTCACTCAGTATTTCTTTAATCAAATCAGAGATGCTGAGATAGATTATTGACAATGATGGTCCTGGCAACATTATACAGAACGGCAAAAGCATATAAAACAATTTACATACAGAGAAGAGAGAATAAGTTATAGCCCATCTATACTCTGAAATACATCTAGCAGTTTTCGAAAATACTGTTGTATATGACCTTTTAAAAAAAGGCTCACAGACAGAGTAAAGAAACAGGAAGGAATTATTAACTGTGAAATATGCCATTTGAGTATAAGATTTCAACTTTTCTGAGGAGTTCTACTTGCTCTCTCTCCTTCAGCCAAGATCTTGTCTCCTGGAATTTGCCAGGACCAGCTAGGATTTGGAGGGCCTCCTGCCAGCATAATGGACCTCAGGGGGAAGGAGGCCTCCTGGTGATTCCACTGCACTTTGTGAAGTTGGCTCCTGATCAAATCAGTTCTCTTCTCAGTCTTGGAGTTTGCTGGTTTAGTCTGACCTTAATCTTATGCACTTCTTGCATGGTTCCCAGTGACTTCTTTTGCTTTTACTGCTTTTGTTCCTTTTTTTTCTCATGAACAATTCAACTTTATAAGTACCAAATATCTTAGGAAGGTCTTATGAGTGGTTTAGATACCCAACAGTCACAAAAATACTGAATGTAGGCAGGCAGAAAACCACATTATAAAGCCATGTTACAGAGTAATTAACGAAAGCACACTGCCCTCTTACATCATCTTAGATAACTAATTTCAACTAATAATGTAATTGTGTCCATTTTAATGGGATTTCTTAATGTTTTTTTCATAAATGGATGTTAATTCAGGGACTCAGGAAAGCAAATTTTGTCCACTGAAATTAACTGACAATTTTAAGAAATTTCACAAATTTCTAAAATTTATTCTAAGGCAGGATGAATCTATATATCAAAATACTCACATCTATATTCAATTTTGTTTGTCAATTATACCTCAATAAAACTGGGGGAAATACAAATAAATAATAAATAATAATACCAAGAACAAAGGCAGAATTAATTTCTGATATTAACAGATAGTGGTTACTATAAGATAGAAGACAAGAGATAGTGAATGAGAGGAGAGAGACACAAGAGCTTTCAGGAATGATGGCAATGTTCTATTTCTTAACCTGGGTAATGTTCATTTTGTGATACTTCATAGAGCTGTACAATTATGAAATGTGCATTTCACATTGATTATGTTACACTTTAATAAAAAAAGTTTTAAAAAGACTTTAAAATATTCATACTTACCTTTCAGTGCTAGAAGACTATTTTTTTCAACTTTTCAATGATGATCATACATCAAGAATCAGAAAATGTCAGTTGCCTACCTATCATTGCCTTCCTTTCCCCTGCTAATAGAACTCTGATTTTACTCAAGTATCCAATGTGGACTTCTCAAAGGTTCTTTGATTGTAACAGCTTAATACTTTGCCCCAGATAAACAAGAGCTCTGAGTAAGGAAGAACCAAATGAAGAGCAAAGGACAGGACTGGAGGAGTTCAACCAGGTATTACCATATACATTAGCACATTATGACCCCATGAAGTAAGTTTTATTCTTATCATTCCAATTTAGAAATAAAGAAACTAAAATCTGGAGTTAAATGATTCATCTAAAGCGGTAGATCCTGGCACTGAACTTTTGTTTCTTCATTCAAGCTTCCACTATCAATTCACTAACACATGCAACTTCTCTAGATAGCAAACTATAATCTTTGTTAAAATCCTATTCAAAGACTCAATCTTATAGCTTTGCTCACCTATATTAAATGAATATGCTACAGTCAGAAACATGGGAAATGCACAGACTAAATTTTTAAAACATAATATGTGGTTCAAAATCAGTATTTTACAGGTTAATGCAGTCAATCATTTTTGCCAGAGTATAACATCCAACCAAAGCATGGGAACCTATATATATTTTTTCAAATTCCAGATCATATTGGTGGTATTAACATATTATGGATTAATAAGCACCAAATAGTAGTTAGCCATTTTGATATTTTAGGAATTTTTCTTAATTCTCATTAATATTCACATTCTTAAAAGTGCAACATATTGGGGAGCCTGGGTGACTAAGTTGGATGGGGGCCTGACTCTTGACTTTGGCTCAGGGTTATGAGAATGAGCCCCACATGGGGCTCCAGTAGGTGTGGAGCCTGCTTAAGATTCTCTCTCCCTCTGCTCCTACCCCCCCCCCCAAAAAAGTGCAACATATCTCTGCGGCTCAATATAGTGAAGAAGAAAATGAAAATTAAAGTTAATCATTATTACTGTTTTATTAACAATAATTGTAACGATACACCCTAAATTTTATTTATTTTTTAAAAGATTTTATTCATCTATTTGAGAGAGCGCAAATGAGCAGGGGGGAGGGGCAGAGGGAGAAGGAGACGCAGACTCCCCGCTGAGCAAGGACCCTATGCAGGACCGGGCCTCAGAACTCTGGGATCATGACCAGAGCCAAAGGCAGACACTCAACTGACTGAGCCACTCAGGCGCCCGATACACCCTAAATTTTAAACAAAGTCTTCACTTTTTGTGTTTAGAAGAGTTGCAGTTTTCCACATTGTTGATTGACTACAATTTCCTCCTTCCTCTGGCACCTACCCGGTGTTTACAAAATGCAGATCAACTACTAAGTCACTCTATGTTCCAAAGGTTACTTGTGCCTTGATTTCCTCGGGTGTAAATCAAGGGAAGAATTAATAGTGGTCTAAAGACCGTAGGACTTCTGAAAAGTTGGTTGAATATAACAGCCTCGGGCTTTGTCCAAGATAAACAAGAGCTCAGGGCAAGGAAGAGCCGAAGGATCAGCGAGAGACAAAGAAATAACCGCCGCCCCCCTCCATCGGTGGTGTTTTGCCAAATGCTTAGGAAAGGAGTATGTAGCTTAACCTCTTCAAACCCTGACAAGATTCTGCAGCACTTCGTAAAAACAAATGCCACTGACTACGTAAGAGGTCTCCTAGGGTTCTGACATTCATCCCTTCTGTCGCTGTGCAAGTGGACCCTTCTTTTCCATTTGCCAGCTCACAGCCAAGTTATGCGGAAATGCTTTGCAAAATGCTTGATCTCTGCAACCCGCGCGCGCGGCCCCAAGGGCAAGAGTAAAAGCCCTTTCAAAGGCTTGGTAAGCACTCCTAGCCCAGGACCAGTACGTAATCCTATTACGACGAGAGCATGCGCCACCGTATCTTAATGATTGCAATAAAAACCCATCATCGCTACGAAACAACAACGATAGCAGCAACCCACCGCCACACCGTCCTCCTGGCCCGAGGGCAGGTCTACGCCCTTGGACGGAGTTAACACCTGGTGAGCAACATCTGGGAAGAAAGGAGCGCAGCTGGACTTTTGACAGTTCTACAGCCGACTCAGGGAAATTCCATAGGCCCAGCAGGCCGCCCTACTTCCGGGAATACCGACGGCTTTCCCAGAGCTCAACTTCCCCCACCGCCGCAAGCCCCGCCCACCAGCCGAAAGGCCCAGTCACTGTTAGACTTCCGGTGGGTGCCGTCCCCGCCCACCGCCCGCCCGCCTAATCAGGAAACCCTACCCCTGTTTGGAAGCCGGTCCCTGGCGAACCTGGATGTGGCAGCCGCTGCCTCCGCGCAGACGCACGCAGAGTTATTTACTTTCGTTTCCGCGGCAAACTTCCCGAGGCCTGGGTAAGGAAGCAAAGAGGCAGCGGTGGGAGAGTCCGGAATAACTCCGACGCCGCGCAGCCTCGCCGGGACAGGCAGGGGGCGGACGCCCGGGCCTGACACGAGGGTCGCCGGGGACAGAGCTCCTCGGGCTCGGAGAGGCCGAGCCGCAGAGTGGCCGCCCCGCTGCGCGCTCACCGCGCTCCGTTCTGTGGGCCCCGCTGGTCAGTGCGCGTCCGGCCGCTCGGCCCGGGCTCCCTCCTTGCAGCGGGACAGCGGGCTGGCGCACCTCGAGATGTGGGCCCGCCCGACCGCCGCGCTCCGGGAGCCCCAGTCCGGTGTCCGCGCCCTCTGGGTGTGGAGTGAGGGCTCTGGGGCCGGCGAGAGGGCGTGGACTGTTCGCTCCGCCTTCGCGGGCTCCGGAACCGGGAAGGAGGAGAGCGCCTGCCCCGCGGCCAACCGGGCCTTGCACCCAGACTTTAAATTCCGGAGATGTCACCCAGAGGATCATGGCTTTACTTTGTTTTAAAGTCAGCTGGGAGGCCAAAAGAAGATATATTACCTAGTCGTAGAAACCGCCGCCGCTGCGGAGAAGCAGCTTAGCCTAGGGTAAGCACTGGGTAGATTCCACCACTCCCCCCTACTCCCACTCTGAGCTCCGCGCGTCATCCCCCCTACAGCTTTAGGCAAATTACCATTCTCGTCTCTCCCTTCAGCTGTGAAGTGGGCATAATAAAATCCGCTCTGTGGAGTTGTGGAGAAAAAATATATTTATCTTGCAGTCCTTTAGAATGGTGATTGGGAAGTCTCAAGCAAAATGGGAAATGCCACATTATACATAGCGTGATTACATATTGTAGAAAGATATACAGTTGACCGCTGAACACCAGGGGTTTGAACTGCAGGGGACCATTTATAGGTGGGTATTTTCGGTAAATACAGTAGAGTACTGTAAATGTATTTTCCTCATGATATTTTGAACATGAGCCTAGTTTATTGTTAGAATACAGTATATAATATATATTACGTATAAAATATGTGTTAAATTGACTGTTAGTGTAAGGCTTCCAGTCAACAGTAGGCTATTAATGAAGTTTTTTGGGGAGTCAGAAGTTATATGTCAATTTTCAACTGTGTGGGGTGGGTACCTCTAACCCCTGTAGTCCAGGGTCAAATGTATACTTCAAGAGAATAAGAAGCCACAAGCTGGAAGAAAATATTTGCAAAAGACATCTGATAAAGGACTGTTATCCAAAATACACTAAAAATTCAACAATTAAAAAAGGAGCAACCCAATTAGAAAATGGGCAAAAGATCTGAACAGACACCTCACCATGTAGATGACAAATAAACACATGAAAAGGTGCTCAGTATTATAGGTCATTAGGGAATTGCAAATTTGAAACAACAATGAGATACCACTACCTACCTATTAGAATGGCTAAAATCTAAAACTCTGATGATACATGTTGGTGAGGATGTGGTGCAACAGGAATTCTCATTATTGTTGGTGTGAGTGCAGATTGGTACATCCACTTTGGAGAGAGTTGGGCATTAAAAGCTGAAAATAATCTTACCATATCATATGATATCATATCATATCATATGATCCAGAAACCACATGCCTTGGTATTTACCCAAGTAAGTTGAAAGCTTATATCTACACGAAAATCTGACATGAATGTTTATAGCACATTTATTCCTAATTGCCAAAACTTGCAGGCAACCAAGGTGTTCTTCAGTAGGTGAATATGCAAAAAAACTTGTCTATCCATACAGTGGAATATTATTCACTAAAAAAAAAAAAAAAATGAGCCATCAGGCCATGAAAAGGCATGGAGGAAGCCTAAATGATTATTTCTAAGTGAAAGCTAATCAGAAAAAGCTATGTAATATATGATTCCAACTATATGACATTCTGGAGAAGGCAAAAATATGAAGGCAGTAAAAAAAAAAAAAGATCAGGGGTTGTCAGGTTTGCAGGGAGATGGAGCACAGGATTTTTAGGGAAGCAAAACTATTCTGTATAATGCTACAGTGGTGAATACATTATACATTGTCAAAACCCACAAATGTACAACAAAAAGAGTGAAATCAGATGTGAACTATGGACTTCACATGATAATGTGTCAGTGTTCATTAATTGATTATTAACAAATATGCCACACTGGTGCAGGATGTTGATGGCTGGATAGTCTGTGTGTTTGCGGGTAGGGGAGGGAGGTAGAGTTCCTTCCACTCAATTTTGCTTTGAAACTAAATCTGTTAAAAAAAAAATTGTTTATTTTAAAAATACCTATAAAAAAAGATGACGGGTACCTATTCATTCAACAAACATTTCTGACTAATGTATGCTAAGCAGGTACTAGATAATAAGAATATCTGATGGTAGATACAAGTAATACAGAAAGGCATTCATTCATTCAATAAATATTTGCAGAGCACCTTTTCCAAACACTAAAGACTGAATTTTGAATAAATAAAAAATACCCTTACCGAGCTTACATGCTAGTGGGGGAGATGAATGAGGAAACTATGTAGTATGTTAGTGGTAAGTGCTAAGAGAGAAAAAAGAGCACCAGAGTTGGATTGGAGATGTGCATGTATATATGGAGAGTGGATCACGGTATTAGATGGATGTCCAGGTGCACAGGTGATATTTGAGTAAATAAAGGAAGTGAGGAAGGAAACCATGAGGATATTTTGTGGAAAAGCAAGGACAAAGGCTCAGAGATGGGAGCATGGCAAGGAGGTGCCTGAGAAGGAACGAGATAAAAAATAGAGGATGAGGTCAGAAAAGTTAGGTAAGGAGCAGGGGAGACTATGTGAGACTCTGTAGGTGATTTAAAGAAGTTTGTCTTTTACTCTGAATTATGGAGTCATTGAAGGGTTTTGTGCAGAAGAGAACATGCTCTAAATTATAATGGGATCATTTTGGATGCTGAATTGAAAATACACTAAAAGCAGGTGCCTGGGTGGCTCAATTGGTTAAGCGACTGCCTTCAGCTCAGGTCATGATCCCGGAGTCCTGGGATCGAGTCCCGCATCGGGCTCCCTGCTCGGAAGGGAGTCTGCTTCTCCCTCTCACCCTACCCCCTCTTGTGCTCTCTCTCTCTCAAATAAATAAAATAAAAAATCTTACTTAAAAAAAAAGAAAATACACTAAAAGCAACAAGAGCAGGGGTGCCTGGATGGCTCAGTTAGTTAAGCATCTGAGGTTTTTTTTTAAGATTGATTGATTGATTTTAGAGCAAGAGCATGTGGGGTGGGGAGGGGCAGAGGGAGAGGAAGAGAGAGAATCTCAAGCATACTTTCCGTTGAGTGTGGCACCCAAGGCAGGGCAGGGCTTGCTCTCATAACCCTGAGATCACCTGAGCCCAAATCAAGAGTCAGAAGTTTAACGAACTAAGCCACTCAAAGTCTGACTCTTGATTTGGGCTCAGGTCATGATCTCAGGGTTGTGAGATCAAGCCCTGCATCAGGCTTCTTACTCAGTGTGGAGTTTACTTGAGATTCTCTCCTCCATCTGCCCTTCCCCCCGCGTGCTTACTCGCTCTCTCTCTCAAATAAATAAATAAAATCTTTTAAAAAATAAAAGGAACAAGAACAAAGCAGAAAGACAAGTTTGCAGGTTATTACAGTAATGTTGACAGGATAAGGATGGCTTGAATGAGAGTGATAGCAATGGAGATAGTGAGGAATTTTCATATTCTAGCTAAAATATGAAAGTGGAAGTGATGATTAGCTTGGAGATCAGAAATGGTGTGAGAAATGAGAAAACCAGAAGTTTTCTGTCCTGAGTGTAATGGGAAGGACAGAGTTGCTGATGGAGAAGACAAAGTAGTTACAACAGCAGGTTGGTGGAAATACCAGGAGCTCTGTTTGAGCATGTTAAAATTTGAGATGGCTATTAAATGCCCAGGTGGAGATGTCAAGTAGGCAGATGGATATGTGAGTATGGAGTTCAGGGAAGAAGTCCAGGTAGGAAATAGAGATTAGAATGTTATCAACACATGGATGGTATCTAAAACTAAGAGGCAAGATCTTCAAGGTAGGGAATGTTGATAGAAAAGAGGAGAGGTCTGAGGAATGAGCCCTGAGGTTCTCCAGTGTTTAGAGGTTGAGATGAAGAGGAGCCACTAGGAAAGTAGGGGAAAACCAGGTCAGAGAGGCATCCTTAAGAGAGTGATCAGTTGTGCCAGTTGCTGCGAATAAGTCAAGTAAGATGTGGCCTGAGAATTCACCATTGGATTTGATAACATGGAAATTATCAGTGACCACAGTAATGTAAGTTTTAGTGGTACGGTGGGAGCAAAAGCAAATTTGGAGTATATTCAAGGAAAAGTTGGAGGAGATGGGGAGAAAAACGAGACACTGTGAATATAATTAGGTCTTTAAAGGAATTTTCCCCCCAAAAAGGAATTTTTCAGAAAACAGAATGAAATTGATAGGGGAGTCCCTTAGAGAGGCAATTGTTCCATAAAAATGGAAATGTTATCTAGTAAGGGTAATGATAGAGGTATGTGCCAGGTTCTGTGGAAACCAGAAAAAGTTCCACTTGAAATGATAATTCTATTCTAGAGCAAAAGAATCAGGAAAAAGTTCACGAAGTCACATTTAGGTTGAATCTTAAAATATGAATATTCTGGTCTCCAGAGAACTTCCTATTCTGGTCTTCAGAGAACATTCAGAATGAATCCTTTCATTGAAAACAATAATGGAAAATGGACAAAATACATAAAATGACATAAGGCATTGGAGAGCTAATTTCCTTGCTTTTTTTTCTGGGGGTATATCTAATTCTGTGCAAAGGGTAATAGAACCTAAGCAGAAAGTAGCAGTCTCACTGGGGACATCAGAGTTTGGAACTTGAAGAGCAAAATCCCAGAAAGAAGAGAACTATAAAGAAGTGACCCCCAAATTATCATTTTTATTACACTCCAGTGATTGGCTGATGACTAAACCATGCATGTGAAGGGACAGACTCCAAGAAACCCAGCAGGCAAGAGCAGACCAGAGGCTAAAAGCTGAGCAGGATTTTCAGCAGCTTCATAGTGCTAGGGAGATAGAGGTTAGAATTCAAGTCCTCCCAAGCTGAATGGGTCTCAGAAAACACCCTAGGCTTTCCATTAATATCTCATAGAAGGGACAGACCCTAGGAGTCAGGACCATGCTTGCCTTAGCCTGTTCAGAATGCTAAAACAAAATACTATAGGCTGGGTAGCTAAAACAATATACATTTATTTTCTCACTGTTCTGGTGGCTGGAAGTCTGAGATCAGGATGCCATCATGGTCAGTTTCTGGTAAAAATCTCTCTTCCTGCCTTGTTAGTAACCACCATCTTGCTGTGTTTTTACATGACCTCTTCTTTGTGCACTTGTGGAGAGAAAGCAAGCTCTATGGTGTCTCTTCTTACAAAGGCACACATCCCAACATGAAGGTTCCATCCTCATGACCTCATCTAAACCTAACTACCTCCCAAAGTCCCCATCTCTAAATACCATCAGATTGGGAGTTAAGCCTTCAATATATGATTTGGGGCAGGTAATATACAATTCAGTCTATAGCAATTCCCTTGAAGTAAGAACATGACCCAAGAATAAGGTCAAAATTGAAATAACCCAGATATAACAAAGCACAGCTTTGACCCACCTAAACAGGACCATGGTAATTTGCTGGTAAAGTATGTGCTTGCCAGAGGAAACAACACTTTTTGAAGGTAGACAACACTATTCTGTACTTATACACTTTTTTGTAATATCTGGCATCCAATAAAAAGGTATGAAACATGCTTAAAAATAATAGAAATTTCAAAAAACAGGAGGAAAACACACAAGAGAAATGGCATCACTGGTGATTCAAATATTAAATAATCAGATAGGGACTTAATTATAATGAGGGGCACCTGGTGGCTCAGTCGGTTATGCATCTGCCTTCGGCTCAGGTCATGATCCCAGGGTCCTGCAGTTGAGCCCTGCACTGGCTTCTCCCACTCCATCTGCCCGCTGCTCTCCCTGCTTGTGTGCTCTCTGTCTGAAATAAATAAAATCTTTAAAAAATAATTATGATAATATTTTAAACAACTTTGATGAAAAGATGAAGAATCTCACCCCAAATCTGAAAGCTGTTTAAAAGAAAGCCAAATGGAGATTCTAGAACCTGAAAAATATTATACTTGAAGAAATCAAGTGGATGGATGGGGGGGTGCCTGGGTGGCACAGTCGGTTAAGTGTCCAACTCTTAGTTTCGACTCAGATCATGATCTCAGGGTCATGAGATTGAGCCCCACATTGGGCTCCGCACTCAGCGCTGAGTCTGCATGGGATTCTCTCTCCCTCTTCCTCTGTCCTTCTTGATTATGCTCTCTCACTGTCTCTCTCTAAAAATAAAATAAATAAATCTAAAAAAAAAATCAAACGGATGGGGTTGAGATCAGATAAGAGCAAAGGATTAGGGAAGTGGAAGATAAGGCAGTAAAAAAATATCCAGAGTGAAGAACAGAAAGGAAAATAAATGGAAATAGGGGGAAAAAGAAACACAAGAGGTATATGGAACATGATGAAAATGTCAAATATTTATGCTATTGAAATACCACAGAGAGAGAATGGGATAGGAGCAATATATAAAAAATTACTGACCAAAAATATTACAAATTTAATTGTCAAGCATTAAGCAACACATTCAAAGAACTTTGTAAACCCATACAGGATAAATACAAAGAAAACCACACCTAGACACAGAAAAGTCGGCTAACAATAAAAGCAAAAAAAAAAAAAAAAAAAAATCTTAAAAACAGCCAGAGGGAAAAGACCTATTACATTTAAGACAGTAACAGCAACACAGATGGCTGATTTTTCAGCAGAAATTGAAGTCAATGACTTGTCCTCTTTAATGTGCTGATAGGAAAAAAAAATATTTATATTCCAGTCTAAAATTCTGTAGCTAGCTAAAATGTCATTCAAAAATGAAAGAAAATACACATTTCAGACAACTAGAGCTTAGGGGATTTATTGTCAGAGAGCTGCATTACAAGAAATACTAAAGGAATTTCTATAGGCTGAAGGAAAATGATCTCAAAGAGAGCACAGAATGACAAGAAATAAAAAAGCACACTGGAAAGGGTAAATATATGTGGATAAATATAAATAAATATTGAATGTTTAATAAAACAATTATGATGATGATGACTTGTGGGCTGTAAAACCTATGTAGAAATGAAATATGTGATAACTAGTACAAAAGGGTTAGAGTTGAGAGAATAGAATTAAACTTTTTAGTTTCTAGCATTGTTTGTGAAGTGGTAAAATTCTAATTTCTGGAAGACATACCCCAAAATAAATAGTTTAATTCCTATAAGATTAATATAAGAATGCATAGGTAAAAAACTAATATGGTGGAAATACAATAATATAAAACTTTTGAGTAATCCAAAATGAGATAAGGAAGGAGAAATAAAGGAATAAAGACAGATGGGACAAATAGATGGCAAATAACAATGTGGTAGACTTAAATTCAATTATGTCAATGACAGTATTTTGTGTAAACAGTTTAAACACTTCAATTAAAAGACAGTGTCATGTGAAGAAAAGTACAAAACCCAACTATACATTTTTAAAGGAGCCACATTTTAAATATATGGACCTAAAGTCTAAAAGTAGAATAATAGAAAAGATAAACAGAAAGTAGAATAACTAGAAAAAAGTTGTCATAACTATTCTGATACCAGGCAGAATAGAATTTAAAGGAAGAGATGTTGCATAACAATAAAATAGTCAATTGGATGAGAATATATCACAATTCTAAATTTGCATGTGCCTAATAACAAAAAGATGTTAACAGAACAAAAATAAGAAAAAGACCTACAATAATAGTTGAATATTTTAACAAACTTCTGTCAGTAATGGATAGAAAAAGCAGACCAAAAAAATCAGTAAAGATATAGAAATATTTGAATAACCCAAACAAACTGACCCAATTGACATCTTGGGTGTCGATGTAGAAAATTTAGAAAACTAAATTCAACAACTGCAGAATATCCATTCTTTTAAGTACACATGAAACATTTGCCAAAACAGACAATATCCTGCACAATAAATCAAGTTTCAACAAGTTTCTAAGGATTGAAGTCATATGGAATATATTCTCTGGCTACAGTAAAATTAAAGTAGATATCAATAACAGAAAGACAACTAGAAAGTCCCCAAATACTCAGAAATTAAGTATCACAATTCTAAATAGCCAATGGACCAAGAAAATATTAAAATAGCTATTAGAGGGATGCCTGTGTGGCTCAGTCAGTTAAATGTCTGCCTTTGGCTCAATTCATGGTCCCAGGGTCCTGAGATTAAGTCCTGCATTGGGCTCCTTGCTCAGCAGGAAGCCTGCTTCTCCCTCTGCCTGCCACTCCCCCTGCTTGTGCTCTCTCTAACAAATAAATAAATAAAATCGTTAAACAAATTAGAGAATGTTTTGAACTAAATAATAATAATATGTACAACGTGTGTGTGTGTGTGTGTGTGTGTGTGTGTGTGTGAGAGAGAGAGAGAGAGAGAGAGAGAGAGAGATGAAGCCAAATCAGTGCTTAGAAGGGTATTTTGGCCTCCAAATGCATGCATTATAAGAAAGGTTGAAAATCAATTATTTGAGTTTTCATCTCAAAAATCTGAAGAATAGAAAAGCAAATTAGACTTAAAGAAAATATAGTAAGGTTCTAATACATATAAGAGAATAAATCATTGTAATAAAAACAAACATACAAAAGAAGAAATCAAGAAAAAGTTGATCCTTTGTAAAGATTAAAATTAACCCCTGAGCAAGATTGACCCAGTTGAGGGAGAGAGCAAGAGCACCCACTGATATTAAAAATGAAAAAGATGACATCAATACGGAATTTTAAAGCATTAAAAAGAAAATGAAGGATTACTATTACCCACCTTAAGCCATTAATTTGACAGTGTAAATGAAATACATTTCTTGAAAAATATGACTTGTCAAACCTGATCTAAGAAGAAATAGAACATTAGAATAGTCCTATATCTCTTGAATAAATTGAATGCATCTTTAAAAATAGAAGAAAACACCAAACCCAAACACCACACCCAAACTTCACTGGTAAGTTTTTCTAACCATTGAAGATGAAATAGTGCAAATTCTACACAAGCTTTTCTGGAGAATAGGAAAGGAAACTTTTCAAAAGTTTTTAATAAGTCCAGCTTACTCGTGGTAGCCAAACCTGACAAGGACAGTGCTAGAAAAGAAAATTACAATCCAATATATCTCATTACCATGGGTGCAGACAATCCTAAATTGGATATTATCAAATTGAATTTATAGACATTAATAGAATAATACATTATGACCAAGTAGGTTTTATTTCATAAATGCAATGTTATTTTAACATTCAAAAATCAGAGTAATTTACCACATTACAGAAGAAAAAAATCATATGATCTCAAAAGATACAGAGGAAGGATTGATAAAAATTCAAGATTTGTTCATATAAAAACCTTTAACACTAGAAATAGAAGATAACTTCCTTAGTCGGATAAAGAATATTTACAAAAAACTATAAATAACATCATACTTAATAGCAACAAATTAAACACTTTCCCTTGAGATCAGGAACAAAGCAAGGAGGTCCACTATCACATCTTTTCAAAATTGTACTGGAAGTTCTGGCCAGTGCACTACAGAAACAACTGAGAATTAAGACATATAAATATTGGAATGGAAGGAATAAAACTGCCATTATTTTCAGATGAAATGATTATGTGGGTAGAGTATTCTAAAGGATCAAAAACAAACTATTAAAATTAAGTGAATTTAGTAAGGTCAGTGGATTAAAAATAAATATTAAAAATAATCTGTATTTCTGTATCTAGCAAGAAGTTTTAGAAGATGAAGTTAGAAAAGCAACAGCATTGAATTATAATAGCATTAAAAGCAGGAATTAATACAGTGAAAAATATGTAGGACTCTACAAAAAGAAATACAAAACATTGCCAAGAGACATGAAAAAATACCCAAATAAAGAAACGGATGTTTCCTGTTTCTCAACTCATAGAATTGATGTTGTTAAGATGCTAATTCCCCCTAAATCATTTTTTTTTAATTTTATGAATTGTGCTTTTGATATCAAGTCTAAGAACTCTTTATCTCAGCCCAGGTCATGAAAATATTTTCCTGTATTTTCTATTTAGAAGTTTTATAGCTTTATGTTTTCCATTTAGAGGTATGATTTATTTGAGTTAATATTTATACAGGGCATGATGTTTAATTTAGATCAAATCTCTTTGTCTCTCTCTCTCTCTGAATATGGATGTCTAATTGTTCGGCACAATTTGTTGTAAAGACTACCCTCTGAATTGCTTTGGCACATTAATCAAAATTCACTTGCGTTGTCCAGTGTCAGTTCCACATGTAAACAAGCTAATATCCCTGATGAACATGGATACAAAAATTCTTTTTCTTTTAATTTTATTTTATTATGTTACATTAGTCACCATACAATACATCATTAGTTTTTGATGTGGTGATCCATGATTCATTGTTTTCATGTAACACCCAGTGCTCCATGCAGTATGTGCCCTCCTTAATACCCATCACCGGGCTAACCCCCCCCCCCAAAACCCTCACTTTGTTTCAAAGAGTCCGTAGTCTCTCATGGTTCATCTCTCCCTCCGATTTCCTCCCCTTCATTTTTCCCTTCCTTCTCATAATGCCCTCTATGCTATTCCTTATGTTCCACAAATAAGTGAAACCTTATGATAATTGACTTTCTCTGCTTGACTTATTTCACTTAGCATGATCTCCTCCAGTCCAATCCATGTTTTTTTTTTTTTTTTTTAAGATTTTATTTATTTATTTGACAGAGACACAGCGAGAGAGGGAACACAAGCAGGGGGAGTGGGAGAGGGAGAAGCAGGCTTCCCGTGGAGCAGAGAGCCCGATATGGGACTCGATCCCAGGACCACCAGGACCCGAGCCGAAGGCAGTTGCTTAACAACTGAGCCACCCAGGCGCCCAGTCCAATCCATGTTGATGTAAAAGTTGGGTATTCATCCTTTCTGATGGCTGAGTAATATTCCATTGTATATATGGACCACATCTTTATCCATTCATCTGTTGAAGGGCATCTCGGCTCTTTCCACAGTTTGGCTATTGCGGACATTGCTGCTATGAACATTGGGGTGCATATGGCCCTTCTTTTCACTACATCTGTGTCTTTGGGGTAAATACCCAGGAGTGCAATTGCTGGGTTATAGGGTAGCTCTATTTTTAATTTTTTGAGGCACCTCCACACTGTTTTCCAAAGTGGCTCTACAAATTTGCATTCTCACCAACAGTGTGAGAGGGTTCCCCTTTCTCCACAACCTCTCCAATATTTGTTGTTTCTTTCCCTGTCCATTTTTGCCATTCTAACTGGTGTAAGGTGGTATCTCAATGTGGTTTTGATTTGAATTTCCCTGATGGCTAATGATGATGAACATTTTTTCCTGTGTCTGTTAGACATTTGTAGATCTTCTTTGGAGAAGTGTCTTTTCATATATTCTGCCCACTTTTTGACTTGATTATTTGTTTTTTGGGTGTTGAGTTTTTAGAAGTTCTTTATAGATCTTAGATACCAGCCCTTTATCTGTAGTGTCATTTGCAAATATCTTCTCCCATTCTGTGGGTTGCCTGTTTGTTTTGTTGACTGTTTCCTTTGCTGTGCAGAAGCTTTTTATCTTGATGAAGTCCCAAAAGTTCATTTTTGCTTTTGTTTCACTAGCTTTTGGAGATGTATCTTGAAAGAATTTCCTGTGGGTGATGTCAAAGAGGTTACTGCCTATGTTCTCCTCTAGGATTTTGATGGATTCCTGTGTCACATTGAGGTCTTTCATCCACTTTGAGTTTATCTTTGTGAATGGTGTTAGAGAATGGTCGAGTTTCATTCTTCTGCATGCGGCTGTCCAATTTTCCCAGCACCATTTGTTGAAGAGACGGTCTTTTTTCCATTGCAAGTTTTTTCCTGCTTTGTCAAAGATTATTTGACCATAGAGTTGAGGGTCCATATCTGGGTTCTCTATTCTGTTCCATAGGTCTATATGTCTGTTTTTGTGCCAGTACCATGCTGTCTTGGTAATCACAGCTTTGTAATTTAGCTTGAAATCGGGCAATGTGATGCCCCCAGCTTTGTTTTTCTTTTTCAACATTTCCTGAGCAATTCGGGGTCTTTTCTGATTCCATACAAATTTTAGGATTGTTTGTTCCAGCACTTTGAAAAATGTCTTTGGAATTTTGATCGGGATGGCACTGAAGGTATAGATTGCTCTGGGTAGCATAGACATTTTAACAATGTTTATTCTTCCGATCCATGAACATGGAAAATTTTCCATCTTTTTGTGTCTTCTTCAATTTCTTTCATGAGTGTTCTGTAGTTCCTAGAGTATAGATCCTTAACCTCTTTGGTTAGGTTTATGCCGAGGTATCTTATGGTTTTTGGTGCTATTGTAAATGGAATCGTTTCTCTAATTTCTCTTTCTACAGTTGCATTGCTGGTGTATAAGAAAGCAACTGATTTCTATTGATTTTGTATCCTACCACATTACTGAATTGCTGTATGAGTTCTAGTAATTTGGGGGTGGAGTCTTTTGGGTTTTCCAAATAACGTATCATGTCTTCTGCAAAAAGAGAGAGTTTGACTTCTTCTTTGCCAATTTGAATACATTTTATTTCTTTTTGTTGTCTGATTGCTGTTGCTAGGACTTCTAGTACTATGTTGAACAGTAGTGGCAAGAGTGGGCATCCCTTGATCTTAAGGGAAAGGCTCTCAGCTTTTCTCCATTGAGGATGATATTCGCTGTGGGTTTTTCATACATGGATTTTACGAACTTGAGCAATGTTCCCTCTATCCCTATACTCTGAAGAGTTTTAATCAGGAAGGGATGTTGTATTTTGTCAAATGCTTTTTCTGCATCAATTGAGAGGACCATATGGTTCTTCTCTCTCCTCTTATTAATGTGTTCTATCACATTGATTGATTTGCGAATGTTGAACCACCCTTGCATCCCGGGGATAAATCCCACTTGGTCGTGGTGGATGATCCTTTTAATGTATTGTTGGATCCTATTAGTTAGGATTTTGTTGAGGATTTTGGAATCCATATTCATCAGGGATATGGGTCTGAAATTCTCCTTTTTGATGGGGTCTTTGCCTGGTTTGGGGATTAAGGTAATGCTGGCCTCATAGAATGAGTTTGGAAGTTTTCCCTCTGTTTCTATTTTTTGAAACAGCTTCAGTAGAATAGGTATTATTTCTTCTTTGAATGTTTGGTAGAATTCTCCAGGGAATCCATCAGGCCCTGGACTCTTGTTTTTTGGGAAGTTTTTGATCACTGCTTCAATCTCGTTACTGGTTATTGGCCTATTCAGGTTGTCAATTTCTTCCTGTTTCAGTCTTGGCAATATATGGGTTTCCAGGAAGGCCTCCATTTCATCCAGATTGCTCAGTTTATTGGCATATAGTTGTTGATAATAATTTCTAATAATTGTTTCTATTTCCTTGCTGTTAGTCGTGATCTCTCCCCTTTCATTCATAATTTTATTAATTTGGGCCCTTTCTCTTTTCTTTTGGATAAGTCTTGCCAGTTTATCAATCTTATTAATTCTTTCAAAGAACCAACTTCCAGTTTTGTTGATCTGATCTACTGTGTTTCTGGTTTCTAATTCATTGATTTCTGCTCTAATTTTAATTATTTCTCTTCTAATGCGTGGCTTAGGCATCGTTTGTTGCTTTTTCTCTAGTTCTTTAAGGTATAGTTAGTTGGTGAATTCGGGATTTTTCTATTTTTTTGAGTGAGGCTTGGATGGCTATGTATTTCCCCCTTAGGACTGCCTTTGCAGTATCCCATAGGTTTTGGACCAATATGTTTTCGTTCTCATTGATTTCCATGAATTGTTTAAGTTCTTCTTTGATATCTTGGTTGACCCAAACATTCTTGAACAGAGTGGTCTTTAGCTTCCAAGTGTTTGAATTTCTGCCAAATTTTTTCTTGTGATTGAGTTCCAGTTTTAGAGCATTGTGGTCTGAGAATATGCAGGGAATAATCTCAATCTTTTGGTATCGGTTGAGACCTGATTTGTGACCCAGTATGTGGTCTATTCTGGAGAAAGTTCCATGTGTGCTCGAGAAGAATGAGTATTCTGTTGTTTTAGGGTGGAATGTTCTGTATATATCTATGAGGTCCATCTGGTCCAGTGTGTCATTCAAAGCTCTTGTTTCTTTGTTGATTTTCTGCTTAGACGATCTGTCCATTGCTGAGAGTGGATTATTGAGGTCTCCTACAATTAACGTACTGTTATCAATATGACTCTTTATTTTGATTAACAGTTGGCTTATGTAGATGGCTGCTCCCATGTTGGGGGTGTAGATATTTACAATTGTTAGATCTTCTTGTTGGATAGACCCTTTAAGAATGATATAGTGTCCTTCTGTGTCTCTAATTACAGACTTTAGTTTAAAATCTAATTTGTCTGATATAAGAATTGCTACCCCAGCTTTCTTTTGAGGTCCGCTGGCATGGAAGATGGCTCTCCATCCCTTCACTTTCAGTCTGGATGTATCTTTAGGTTCAAAATGAGTCTCTTATAGGCAGCATGTGGATGGGTCCAGTCTTTTTATCCAATCTGCAACCCTGTGCCATTTTATGGGAGCATTTAGGCCATTCATGTTGAGAGTGATTATTGGAAGATATGAATTAATTGCCATCATGTTGCCTGTGAAGATGTTGTTTTTATAGATTGTCCCTGTAAATTGCTGTTGTATATCACTCTTGGGGTCTTTCTCCTTTTATAGAACCCCGCTTAATATTTCTTGCAGGGCCGGCTTAGTGGTCACATATTCTTTCAGTTTCTGCTGGTCGTGGAAGCTCTGCATCTCTCCATCCATTCTAAATGATAGCCTTGCCAGATAAAGTATTCTTGGCTGCATGTTCTTCTCATTTAGTACCCTGAATATGTCTTGCCAAGCCTTTCTGGCTTGCCAGGTCTCTGTGGATAGGTCTGACATTATTCTGCTGTTCCTCCCTCTGTACGTAAGGAATCTCTTCCCCCTAACTGCCCTTAAGATGGTTTCCTTGATTCTAAGATTTGCAAGTTTTACTATTACATGCCGGTGTGTTGGCCTGTTTTCCTTGATCTTGGGAGGGGTCCTTTCTGCCTCTAGGACGCGAATGTTTGTTTCATTCCCCAGATTAGGGAAGTTCTCAGCTATGATTTGCTCAAATACATCTTCTAGTCCTCTCTCTCTCTCCACTCCCTCTGGGATTCCAAATATTCTGACATTGGAACACTTCATGGTGTCACTTATTTCTCTGATTCTATTTTCATGGATTCTGAGTTGTTTTTCCCTGACCTCCTCTTTTCCCTTTTTATCTATTATATTGCCTTCCAGGTCGCTTATTCGTTCTTCTGCCTCAGTTACCCTAGGTGTTAGATTATCTAGATTGGATTGGATCTCATTGATAGCATTT
Organism: Mirounga leonina; assembly: GCF_011800145.1. Taxonomy (NCBI): domain Eukaryota; kingdom Metazoa; phylum Chordata; class Mammalia; order Carnivora; family Phocidae; genus Mirounga; species Mirounga leonina. The sequence goes on along the minus strand of NW_023270709.1, from coordinate 5,418,278 downwards.
TTAAGTTCTGCCAATTCAGCTTTCATTTCTGCCCTTAGAGACTCTACGTTGCCATTAATTGATTTCACCATTCTTGCTATTGTCTTCACAATTGCTAGCCTGAATTCCATCTCCGACATCTTGGTTATATCTGCATCCATTTGTAAATCTGCAGCATAAGTCATAATCTCTGAGTCTTTCCTATTTGGGGGGTTCCTCCTCCTAGTCATTCTGTTGATGGGTGTTTGAGGGAATATATAGAGTCCAAATTATTGACCAGAACCCAAGCAAGATGCACCTGTTTTCTTGGGACCTTAGGGTTGCTGGCCTCTTGTTTTCCCAGCCTGTCTTCTGGGGGAGGGGCCTGCTGCGCTGTTACTCAGGCAACCCTGTTTGGGCGGAGTTGCCCTACCCCCCTGTGGCGGAGGATGGGCTCAGCAGGAATCAGCTTTGGGGGCTTTTGTTCTCTGGCAGCTTTCCCTGAGGGCTTTCCGCGTCTCTTCCATGAATCAGAGCAGAAGAGACCGTTTCCAACCCTCTGCCTCAGAGCAGAGAGACCACAGTCTGTTCTTCAGTGAGCTCTCCAGGCCACACCATCTCCGTTTCTGTCCGTGCTGCTATAAACTGCACCGTCCTGGGTTGTGCACCCCTCTGCTTCACTCCCAGTCCTGTCTCCAGGTCAGGGCGCGTCTCTGCCCTTTGTGCTTCTAAAACCACCAGCCCTCCCAGTTTGCACGCGCGACCCCGCCGATCCGGGTTTCTGCCCTGGGGGCTGCCCTACAGTCCTTTCCCCGCTGCTACCGGTCTGCAAGTCTGTGCCCCGTCCCCAGTGCATGAGGCTGTCGCTCACCGGCAGTGTAGGATCCCCATGTCCAGGCTCCCTCTCGCTGCCGTTTATCCTCCGATATCTGCCCATGGAATCATGGCTCCCTGCTTCGTACCTCAAAACCAACCGCCTGCAATATTATGTTTGTAGAGATCCAGATCTTCTTACATCTCAGGCTGGTTTCGTGGGTGCTCAGAGTGGTCTGGTAGATATCCAGCTCAATTCCGGGAACCAGTTGAAATAGGGTCCCCTATTCCTCTGCCATCTTTCCTTCTCCCCCTATACTCTGAAGAGTTTTAATCAGGAAAGGATGCTGTATTTTGTCAAATGCTTTTTTTGCATCAATTGAGAGGACCATATGGTTCTTCTCCCTCCTCTTATTAATGTGTTCTATCACATTGATTGATTTGCGAATGTTGAACCACCCTTGCATCTGGGGATAAATCCCCCTTGGTTGTGGTGGATGATCCTTTTAATGTATTGTTGGATCCTATTAGTTAGGATTTTGTTGAGGATTTTGGAATCCATATTCATCAGGGATATGGGTCTGAAATTCTCCTTTTTGATGGGGTCTTTGCCTGGTTTGGGGATTAAGGTAATGCTGGCCTCATAGAATGAGTCTGGAAGTTTTCCTTCTGTTTCTACTTTTTTACACAGCTTTAGGAGAATAGGTACTAAACAAGAAGAACATGCAGCCAAGAATACTTTATCTGGCAAGGCTGTCATTTAGAATGGATGGAGAGATGCAGAGCTTCCAAGACCGGCAGAAACTGAGAGTATGTGACCATTAAGCCGGACCTGCAAGAAATATGAAGAGGGGTTCTATAAAAGAAAGATCCCAAGAATGATATACAACAGAAATTTACAGGGACAGGGGCACCTGGGTGGCTCAGTTGTTAAGCGTCTGCCTTTGGCTCAGGGCATGGTCCCAGGGTCCTGGGATCGAGCCCCACATTGGGCTCCCTGCTTGGCGGGAAGCCTGCTTCTCCCTCTCCTACTCCCCCTGCTTGTGTTCCCTCTCTCTCTGAGTCTCTCCCTGTCAAATAAATAAATAAAATCTTTAAAAAAAAGAAATTTACAGGGACAATCTATAAAAACAATGTCTTCACAGGCAACATGATGACAATAAATTCATATCTTTCAATAATCACTCTCAACATGAATGGCCTAAATGCTCCCATAAAATGGCACAGGGTTGCAGATTGGATAAAAAGACTGGACTCATCCATATGCTGTCTACAAGAGACTCATTTTGAACCTAAGGATACATCCAGACTGAAAGTGAAGGGATGGAGAGCCATCTTCCATGCCAGCGGACCTCAAAAGAAAGCTGGGGTAGCAATTCTTATATCAGACAAATTAGATTTTAAACTAAAGTCTGTAATTAGAGACACAGAAGGACACTATATCATTCTTAAAGGGTCTATCCAACAAGAAGATCTAACAATTGTAAATATCTACACCCCCAACATGGGAGCAGCCATCTACATAAGCCAACTGTTAATCAAAATAAAGAGTCATATTGATAACAGTACGTTAATTGTAGGAGACCTCAATAATCCACTCTCAGCAATGGACAGATCGTCTAAGCAGAAAATCAACAAAGAAACAAGAGCTTTGAATGACACACTGGACCAGATGGACCTCATAGATATATACAGAACATTCCACCCTAAAACAACAGAATACTCATTCTTCTCGAGCACACATGGAACTTTCTCCAGAATAGACCACATACTGGGTCACAAATCAGGTCTCAACCGATACCAAAAGATTGAGATTATTCCCTGCATATTCTCAGACCACAATGCTCTAAAACTGGAACTCAATCACAAGAAAAAATTTGGCAGAAATTCAAACACTTGGAAGCTAAAGACCACTCTGTTCAAGAATGTTTGGGTCAACCAAGATATCAAAGAAGAACTTAAACAATTCATGGAAATCAATGAGAACGAAAACATATTGGTCCAAAACCTATGGGATACTGCAAAGGCGGTCCTAAGGGGGAAACACATAGCCATCCAAGCCTCACTCAAAAAAATAGAAAAATCCCGAATTCACCAACTAACTACACCTTAAAGAACTAGAGAAAAGGCAACAAATGATGTCTAAGCCACGCATTAGAAGAGAAATAATTAAGATTAGAGCAGAAATCAATGAATTAGAAACCAGAAACACAGTAGATCAGATCAATGAAACTAGAAGCTGGCTCTTTGAAAGAATTAATAAGATTGATAAACCACTGGCCAGACTTATCCAAAAGAAAAGAGAAAGGGCCCAAATTAATAAAATTATGAATGAAAGGGGAGAGATCACGACTAACAGCAAGGAAATAGAAACAATTATTAGAAATTATTATCAACAACTATATGCCAATAAACTGAGCAATCTGGATGAAATGGAGGCCTTCCTGGAAACCCATAAATTGCCAAGACTGAAACAGGAAGAAATTGACAACCTGAATAGGCCAATAACCAGTAACGAGATTGAAGCAGTGATCAAAAACTTCCCAAAAAACAAGAGTCCAGGGCCTGATGGATTCCCTGGGGAACTGGATGATAACCAAAGTACCAAACATTCAAAGAAGGGATACAAAGGGATACAAAATACTAGCAAATTGAATCCAACCATACATTAAAAGAATCATTCACCATGATGAAGTGGGATTTATTCCTGGGCTGCTAGGTTGGTTGAATATTTGCAAATCAATCAACATGATACACCACATTAATTAAAAAAAGAAGGATAAGAACCATATGATCCTCTCAATAGATGCAGAAAAAACATTTGACAAAGTAAACGTCCATTTATGATAAAAAACCCTCAACAAAGGGCTAGAGGGAACATACCTCAACATAATAAAGGCCATATACAAAAAACCCCACAGCTAATATAATCCACAATGGGGAAAAACTGAGAGCTTTTCCTCTATGGTAAGGAACACAACTGAGATGTCCACTCTCACCACTGTTATTTATAACATAGTACTGGAAGTCCTAGCCTCAGCAATCAGACAACAAAAAGAAATAAAAGGCACCCAAATCAGCAAGGAAGAAGTCAGACTTTCACTATTTGCAGATGGCATGATAGTCTATATAGAAAACCTAAGAGACTCCACCAAAAAGTTGCTAGAACTGAAATAGGAATTCAGTAAAGTCATAGGATACAAAATCAATGTACAGAAACCTGTTGCATTTCTATACGCCAATAATAAAGAAGCAGAAAGAGAAAGCAAGGAATTGATCCCACTTATAATTGCACCAAAACCCATAAGATATGTAGGAATAAACCTAACCAAAGAGGTAAAAGATCTGTATTCTAAAAACTATAAAACACTAATGAAAGAAATTGAAGATGACACAAAGAAATGGAAAAACTTCCATGTTCATGGATTGGAAGAACAAATATTGCTAAAATGTCTATACTACCCAAAGTAATCTACACATTTAATGCAATCCCTGTCAAAATGCCACCAGCATTTTTCACAAAGCTAAAATAAACAATACTAAAATTTGCATAGAGCCACAAAAGACCCCAAATACCCAAAGCAGTCTTGAAAAAGAAAAGCAAAGCTGGAGGCATCACAGTTCTGGACTTCAAGCTGTATTACAAAGCTATAGTCATCAAGACAGTATGATACAGGCACAAAAACAGACACATAGATCAATGGAACAGAATAGAGAATCCAGAAATGAACCCACAACTATATAGTCAACTAATCTTCAACAAAGCATGGAAAAAAGACAGTCTCTTCAACAGATTGTGTTATGAAAACAGGACAGCAATATGCCAAAGAATGAAACTGGACCACTTTCTTACACTATACACAAAAAATAAATTCAAAATGGATGAAAGACCCAAATGTGAGACAGGAAACCATCAAAATCCTAGAGGGGGACACAAGCAATAATCTCTTTGACATTGGCTGTAGAAACTTCTTACTAGATAAGTCTCCTGAGGCAAGAGAAACAAAAGCAAAAATGAAGTGTTAGGACTTTATCAGATAAAAAGCCTCTGCGCAGTGAGGGAAACAATCAACAAAACTAAAAGGCAACCTACAGAATGGGAGAAGATATTTGTAAATGACATATCTGGTAAAGGTTAGTATCCAAAATATATAAACTGTTTATTACTTGGTTTGGGGTGTTGAGATTTATAAGTTTCTAAAAGAGTTCCCAATGGCCAAAGCTAAAACACTTTGAGCAAGAAAATTAATGAATTGGATTATAACATAATTGGATGATAACCAAAGTATAAAATAATATCCTTGAGTCCATATTGATACAAATAAATGATAAATAAATAAATGAATAATAAAGGAGAAGAGATGAATGTCTTATGCAGAAAATTCCAAATAAATTATGTAGATATTCCACTCTAAAGGATGGGAAGTATAACTCCCATTCATTAAGTGTGAGATCCACAAAGTGACTTCTTTCCAAATAATACAGCATAAAAAGGGAGAAAATAGAATCTAATTACTTAATCCAGTTGATCAAGGTCAACAACATCAGTCATATTTATACTATGTGTCCTTGATATGATGTGAAGAAAATAGCACTTTCTTTCTGTGATCTTCCACCCCAAACCCATAACTCCAATTTAATCATGATTTTAAAGATTTTATTTATTTATTTGTTTGATAGAGAGAGTGAGGGAGAGCAGGAGAGGGGCAAAGAGAGAATCTTAAGCAGGTTCCACGCCCAGCATGGAGCCTGACGTGGGGCTCAATCTCATGACCCTGAGATCATGACCTGACCTGAAACCAAGAGTCAGACCCTAAATTGACTGAACCATCCAGGCGCCCCTAAACAATATTTAAAAAATCAGGCCCGTTCCATTAGAGGGACATCCTACAATGTACCTGACCAGTATTCTTCAAAACTGCCAAGGTCATTAAAAATAAAAATCTGAGAAACTATCACAGATAAGAGGAGCCTATGAAGATGTGACAACTAAATGTAACATGATATTGTAGATGGGATCCTGGAACAGAAAAGAGAATATTAGATAAAAACCAAGGTAATCTGAATAAATTATGGACTTTAGTTAATAATAATGTATCAGTATTGGTTCATTAATTATAACAAATGTACCGTACTAATGTAAGATAATAATAGGGGAAACTGTGTCCATGGAGTATATGGAAACTCTGTACTATCTGTTCAGCTTTTCTATAAATCTAACCTGTAGTCTATTAATTTTTAAAAGCCAAAAAAAAAAAAAAAATCAGTTAGCTGTACTTGTGTGAGTCTATTCCTCTCTCCTCTTTCACTGATCTTATATGTATTCCTTTGCTATACCACACTTTATTACTGTAACATTAGAATATGTCTTAAAATTGGATAGTATGGGTCCAACTGTATGCTTATTCAAAAATTTTAACTATTCTAGCTTCTTTACTTTTCTCTAGAAATTTTAGAATTAACTTGTCTCTATCTACCAAAATTTTTTGGAGATTTTGATTGGAATTGTATTAAGCATATGTATAAATTTGGGAAGAATTGACATCTTCACAATATTGATTCTCCTAATTTGTGAGTATGGTGTGTTTCTCTATTTATTTAGAACCATTTTAACTTTTTACCAGCCATTTGTAGTTTGTAACAGAGATTGCATACATGTTTTGTGAGATTACTCCATTTTTGTATCTATCATAAATTTTATTTTAATTTTGGTTTACAATTGTACATTGCTGGTATATAAAAATACAATTTGTCTTTGCTTGTTGATCTTGTGACTTTGCCAAACTCTTATTAGTTTTAGAGGATGTTTTTGGTAGGATCATTGAAATATTTCATTTAGACAATCATATAACCTATAAATAGGGACAGGTTTATTTCTTCCTTTCCAATGTGTATAGCTTTTTTTTTCTTGTCTTATTGCACTGACTAGGTCTTCCAGTATGATGCTGAATAGTAGTAGAGTGGATATCCTTGCCTTATTCCTGATTTCATGGGGAAAGTATAAGGCTTGCTATAGGTTTCTAGATGCTCTTTATCAGATTGAAACCATTTCTTTCTATTCCAAGCTTGCTGAGAGGTTTATGGGATTTTTTGCTTTTTGTTTTTTGTTTTGTGAATAGACATTAAATTTTGTCTCTGTGTCAATAAATATGATCTATGTTTTTCTTCATTAATGTATTATGGATTACATTCATTGATATTCAAATATTAAACCAGACTTCCATGCCTAGGATAAACCCCACTTTGTCATGTTATTTATATTTTACTGGATCTGAGTTGCTAATATTTTGATTTTTTGAAATTGAAGTATAGCAGACACACAATGTTACATTAGTTTCATGTGTACAACATAGTGATTCCACAACTCTATATGTTATGCTATGCTAACCACAAGTATAGTTACCACCTATCACCATACAATGCTCTTACAATACCATTGACTGCATTCCCTATGCTGTACATTTCATCCTTATGACTTATTCATTCTATAAGTGGAAGCCTGTACTTCCCACTCCCCTTCATGCATTTTGACCACCCCACCCAACTCCTCCCCTCTGGTAACCATCAGTTTGTTCCCTGTATTTATAAATCTGTTTCTGCTTTTTTTTAATTTGTTTTATTTTTTAGATTCCACATGTAAGTGAAATCATATGGTTATTTGTCTTTTCTCCATCTGACATTTCACTTAGCATAGTACTCTCTAGGTCATCCATGTTGTCACAAATGGCAAGATCTTATTCTTTCTTATGACTAATATTCCATTATATCGATATCCATATACCACATCTTCTTTATCCATTTATCTATGGATGAACACTTAGATTGCTTCCATATCTTGGCTGTCATATATAATGCTGCAATAAACATAGAGGTGCATATACCATTTCAAATTCGTGTTTTTGTTTTCTTTTTCTTTTTTAGAGAGAGAGAGAGCAAGAGCAGGGGAGGGGCAAAGGGAGAGGGAGAGAGAGAATCTTAAGCAGGCTCCACACTCAGTGCAGAGCCTGACACAAGATTCAATCTCACAACCCTGAGATCATGACCTGAGCCAAAATCAAGAGTTGGACACTCAACTGACTGGGCCACCCAGGCACCCAGTGTTTTTGTTTACTTTGGCTAAATAAATACCTAGTAGCAGAATTACTGGAAATCATATGGTATTTCTATTTTTTAGTTTTTGAGGAACCTCCATACTGTTTTCCACAGTGGCTGCACCAATTTACATTCCCGCTAACAGTGGGTGAGGGTTCCTTTTTCTCCACATCCTTGCAACACTTGGTATTTCTTGTCTTTTTTATTCTATGAGTTGTTAATTTTTTGTTGAGGACTTTTGCATTTATGTTACAAAAACATGTAGTGGTATAGTGGTCTATAGATACAGTGGTCTAAGATTTTCTTTTTTTATACGGTCTTTGTTTTTGCTATCACGATAGTACTAGCTTCATAAAATAAGTTGGGAAATGCTCCCTATTCTATTTTCTGGAAAGGATTGTGTAGAATTGATATTTTTTATCATATAGATGTTTGGTAGAACTTACTAGTAAAACCACATGGCCTTAGGGATTTCTTTTTCAGAAGGCTTTTAACTATAAATTCGATTTTATTCAAGTTGTCTATTTCAGTTTGGGCACAATTTAGTAGTTTGTATTTTCAAAGAATTGGTCCATTTCATCTAAAGTTTATGTATATAGAGATGCTTACAGTATGTTATTGGTTTATTAGTTTTTAATGTCTACAGGTTTGTAGTGATATCCCCTCTTTAATAATTACATCAATAATTTGTCTTCTCCTTTTATGATTCATCAGTCTAAGATTTATCAATTTTATTGATATTTGAGGACCAGCTTTGATTTAAGTAATTTTTTTCATTGTTTTCTGTTTTCAGTTTCATAGATTTCTACTCCTATCTTTATTATTTCCTTCCCTCTGCTCTGTTGGGTGTATTTTGCTCTACTTTTTTTATTTCTTAAGATGGAAGCTTAGATTGATTCAAAACTTTTCTTTATGTTTAATATAAGAATTGAATGCTAAAAATTTCCTTCTAAGCATTTCTTTACCTGAATTGCAAACATTTTTATATGTAGGATTTTCATTTTCACTCAATTCAAAATAGTTTCTAATTTCTCTCAAGGCTTCCTCTTTGACCCATGGATCATTTATAAGTGTGTTCCTTAATTTTCAAGTGTCTAGTGATCTTTTATCTTTCCTCTATTGATTTCTAGTTTAATTCCATTATGTTCAGAGAATATATTTGGTATGATTTATTTCAAACTTCTTATGACTCAGGATATGGTCTATTTTAGTTAATGTCCCATGTATACTTGAAAAGAATGTGTAATCTGATGTTGTTGGATGGAGTGTTATATGTGTAGATTAGATCCAGTTGACTGATGATATTTTTTCAGTTATTTCATCTCCTTGCTAATTTTCAATCTCTAGTTCTATTACTGAGGTAAATGGTTTCTGATCAAAAATCTGCAGTCATTTGAAATGTTGTTCCTCTATACGTAATACATTTTTTCCTTTGGCTGCTTTCAAGTTTTTTTTTTTTTTTTTTTTTTTTAGTCTTTAGTTTTCAATAGTGTGATTATGAATTGCAGTTTATGCTGTTCAGGTTTGAATTAGTTGCATTATATCTTTCACTAAATTGGGGAAGTTTTTGTCATTTTTTCTTCAAATATTTTTTAGCAGTGTACTCATTCTCCTCTTCTTCTGGACTCCAATGACGCCAATCTTAGACTTTTCATCATTGTGCCACAGGTTATGTCCTTGAGGCTATATATATTTTTTTAATCATTTTTTTCAGGGCGCCTGGGTGGCTCAGTCATTAAGCATCTGCCTTCGGCTCAGGTCATGATCTCAGGGTCCTGGGATCGAGCTCCGCATTGGGCTCCCTACTCGGTGGGAAGCCTGCTTCTCCCTTTCCCACTCTCGCTATGTCTCTCTCTGTCAAATGAATAAATTAAATCTTTTTAAAAAATCAAATCAAATCAAATCATTTTTTCCCTCTGTTATTCAGATTGGATACTCTCTATTGACCTATCTTCAAAGTCACTGACTTTTCTCCTTCTCTTCCCAGTCTGCTACTGAGATAGTATTTTGGTTATTGTATTTTTCAGTTCTAAAATACCCATTTGGTTCTTTTTATATCTACCATTTATTTACTGAGACTTTTTACTTTTCTATTGGTTTCTAGAGTATCTGTGATTGATCACTGGAGCAGTTTTATAACAGCTTCTGTAAAGTCTTTGTCAGATCATTCTGACATCTGTGTCATCTTGGTGTTAACATCTCTTGATTTTCTTTCCCATGCAAGTTGAGATTTTTCTGGTTCTTTGAATACCAAGTAATTTTGGGTTGTATTCTGGCAACTTTGAAGATTATGCTATGAAATTCTGGGTCTTATTTAAATTTCACAAAGAATGTTATTATTTTTGTTTTAGCAGATAATCAATACAGTTAGGTTCAGGCCACTAGTTTCAATATGCTTTCAGTGGGCTGTGGTTCCTATGTTGTTTCAGTTCTCAAATCCTTTGCAGTGCTGTTTGGATCTGTTTCATGTGTATGCCACCCAGGGGCCAGTCCGTGATCTGAGTAGTAGTCTATCTTAGTTCATTTCCCAAAGTATTTAGTATGCTGGTTGGGATCAGATCCACAGGTCTGCCGCTTAAAGGTGAGCTTAGGAGTTCAAACACAACATTATGGCATGGTTTCCCTGTGCTTCCCTCTGCCTCTCCAGGATCTCCCCAGTACTTTCTGTTTCTATGGGACTTCTATTTCCAGTCTGCAGACAGGAAGCTGGGGCTTTAATTGCCCCATTCTGCCACACGCTTCTCCAAGTGCACCCCTGTCTGGAGCCAAGAAATCGGAGAACAGAGAGAAAAAGAAAGCAACAGGATTTGGCCCCAACTTCTTGGGACCACAGTGCCACTGATTGGACAGGGATGCTTTATTTCTTCAGGGTCTTGGCAGTTGCAGGCTCCATTTGTCACCATTGCAGGATTGCTTGTAGGCTGGATTGTCAGAGAAAAAAGAAAAAAATGGGGGATTTCACACTTTCCCTGAACATTAACAATTCCCATTCCTTCCAGTCAAGTCAGAAATAAAGGGCTCCTCGTGGAGATGTTTCTGTCTTCAACCTATGCCTACTTCAGAATTTTAGGCTGTGTTGAGTTCAGGCTGAGGGATACTGAAGGGGGGAGAAAAGGGCAAAATCACTGTCAGGTTGGTAGTACTATTAATTCTGGTCTTCCCCATCCCACCTGCTACTATTTACTTTTTAGACTCTTGTAATAGTTGTTTTAAGCATTTTTCCAGGCTTTATGCTACATTCAGTGGGAGAGATGGGGTGGGTTGCACTTATTTTATCTAATCCAGAACCATAAAACCAAACAAAATTTCATGTCCAGATTGTTTTACTGGAGAGTTTTACCAAGCCAATGATTTCATTCAAAGAGCAAATGATTTCATTCTTTTTTTTTTTTTAAAGATTTTATTTATTTATTTGACAGAGAGAGACACAGCGAGAGAGGGAACACAAGCAGGGGGAGTGGGAGAGGGAGAAGCAGGCTCCCCGCAGAGCAGGGAGCCCGATGCGGGACTCGATCCCAGGACCCTGGTATCATGACCTGAGCTGAAGGCAGTCGCTTAACCAACTGAGCCACCCAGGCGCCCAAATGATTTCATTCTTAATAAAGTTAATACATAGTGTAGAGAAGGGGCTTCACTCCCCAACTCACTTTTTTGAGATTAAGCTCATATGAAAATCTGATACAGACAGGAGGAGAAAGAAAATTATAGGCTAATTTAACTCATCAACATAAAGGTAAAACTTTAAAACCAACTACTAGCAAACAGAATTCATCAAGATGTAAGAAAGATAATACATAGTGGCCAAAGGGAGTTTTCCAGGAATGCAACGTTAGTTTAAAATTAGGAAAGCAATCACTAAAATTTACTATTAACAGATAAAAATTAAAAACATGATTATCTCAATATATGCATACAAATATTTGATAAATTCAATAACTATTCATCATACTAATAGTGAGTCCTTAAAAGCTTTCACATTAAGATCAGTAACAAGATAAGGGTGCCCATCTACTGTATCGGAGGTGTCCCTAAATACAAAAAAAAAAAAAAAGGCAAAAATAGTATAAGAATTGAAAAAGAAAGTACAAATGATCATTATTCACAGATAAGTGATGCCTGATGGACGTAAGAGCCCCCTCTACAGTCCCTATGATTTGTGGGAAGGACAGGGAGAATTTGGGAGCCATCTCTGACAAAGGAAAGAAACAAAGATAGTAGCAGCAGGAAGAGGGGAGAATTATCTTCCTTAGTTTTTTGAAAACTGATATTGGACTGCATTTTCTGCCCAATGTTTGTATGTGAATATATACATGTATATATACATATATATGTAGATGACAAGAGCACAGAACAATCCTAAAGAAAATATTACCACACTAACAAAATTATATTTATTTTTTCATGCCTTTTTCAGTCTTCATGGCTTATGCCTAGTTTATACTTCGTTGTCGGGAAAGGCAGTCCATCAAAGGTTGAGCTCCTTGAAGGTTCCTGCCAAGTATGCCAAGAATGCTTGAATGCTCTTTGTCTGGGCTATTTCTCGGGGTTATATTTGCAGTGGGCAGCCTCAGTGGATGAGTTAATATCTCTCCCCAGGAAAGAGCAAGCTTGTTTCTGCTTTCTGTAAAAGCAGTGAATCCCCCAAGCTCAGTTTTCTTTTCCCAAATTGCAATCCTCTGGTTGTGAAGGCATCCATGAAGGGTCTTTTGCATTGCGTTCATGGGACTTGGGTGGCATGGGGAACCAACACAAAATAATATGATAAGCTCTACCTGCTGCTTTTGCTATGAGTAATGAATGAAGTCCTTTGTCTCTGGTCCAGAAGTCTCATGTCTTCTGTCAGCATCCATGAAATAGGATGTAATAGACTAACTTGTTAGCTTATAAGTAGGGTAAAATCCTAGAACCTGCACAGCTCTTGACAATTATGTAGTCCTAGTTTACATATTTCTTGTGTGCAACACTTTCCATGACCAGGTTTTATAGGTTGTGCATAACAACACATAATTTTTCTGTTAAGTGTATAATGTTACATCAAAGTGATACAACGTAATTTGCTTAATCAAACCCATATTTATGATTCTTTTCATTTAAAAAAATCTATAACTTAGTGATTTTTAAAATAATTTCTTAGGATAAATTCTCAAGAATGAAGTTAAAATATTAACTGTAATGAATATTTTCTTCATAAATTGTCCCATTACTTCCTGAAAGAAAAAAATAGTAATAGAAGAAAATATAGCCTACAACAGACTCATTTCAGACCTAAAGACAGTGGCAGATTGAAAGTGAGGGGGTGGAGAAACATTTATAATGCAAATGGATGTCAAAAGAAAGTTACAGTGGCAATACTTAGACAAACTGGACATTTTTGTTTTTGTTCTTGTATTGTTTTTATCCTGCTTTGGTATCAGGGTAGTACTGGCCTCATGGAATGATTTTGAATGAGTTCTCTCTATTCCATTATCTGTAAGATTTTGATAAAAACTATCGTTAATTATTTTTTTAGTGTGGTAGAATTCACCATTGAAACCATGAGGTCCTGGGCTTTTCTGTGCTGGGAGATTTTTGATTCCTAATTCAACTTTGTTATTGAATTGTTTGTTATTGGTCTAAGAAGATTTCCTATTTCTTGGATTCCAGGTCCATGATTTAAACTTGGTAACTTTGTTTTTAGGATTATCTGGGTTTTTTTCCTAAGTTATCTGAATTGTTAGTATATAATTGTTTATATTTCTGTGGTATCTTTTGTATTGTTTTCCATTTCTCATTTTGGTTTTTGAGTCTTCTCTCTTTTTTTTCTTAGTTTAGTTAAAGCATTGCCAATTTTATTTTTTGGGAAAAACTAGTCATAACTTTCAGTGCTATGTCATTGTTTATTCTGTTCTCTATTTTATTTATTTCTGATTTTTGTCATTTTCTTCCTCTACTAAATTTCAGCTAAGTTTCTTCTTTTTCTAGTTCTTGCAGTGTCATGTTAAGTTGTTTATTTGAAATTTTTTTCTTAATACAAGCATTGATAGCATAAATTTCACTATAACATCTGCTTTTGCTGCCTCCCAAAGATTTTAGAATACTGTGTTTTCTTTTCTTTTGTTCTGAGACATATTTTGATTTGCTGTTTGATTTCTTATTTGGCCCATTGCTTGTGCAGTAGTGTGTTGTTTAATATTTACACATTAAATATTTACATCATAGTTTTTCCAGCTTTGTTTTATTGTTGATCTTTACTTCTGTACCATTGTGGTCAGAAAATATACTAGGTATGATTTCAAAAAGAAGAAGGAGAAGGAGAAGGAGGAGGAGGAGGAGGAGGAGGAAGAGGAGAAGAAGAAGAAGAAGAAGAAGAAGAAGAAGAAGAAGAAGAAGAAG
>NW_023270709.1:5298306-5404033 GCF_011800145.1 Mirounga leonina | reverse complement strand
GAAGAAGAAGGAGAAAGAAGAAGAAGGAGAAAGAAGAAGAAGGAGAAGAAGAAGAAAATACAGCTCTATGATTAATAATAATCGTAAGTGGAGAATACGTTCCATAAAAGCACAAATTGTATCACAGGGATTTGAATCCGGGTATCTTCAGAGTAGCTTTTGAAGACTTAGAAAGACTTGATTTTGTAAAATATTAAACATACCAATTCATGAGAGCTATTTACCATTTGGGTTACTTACTTATTATGAAACCTTTCTGCACATTATTAAATATAGCATCTGGGTCTAATCAGGAGATAGAGAGCACACAGTAGGGCAAACAGGAGCTTAATATAAAGAATTGTGAACTCTGATAAAAGAGTGAACATAAAATCGAAGACAACTCTGTAAGGTTCCTTTGGGCTGGGAGAGAGTGCCACAGAGAGACACATAGTGCTTGGGTTCAGACCTGTTGGGGAAAGTATGGCTCAGTCCCCACATGGCAAAGAAATTCACTGCTTTGCTCTCGCTGGAGCTGAACTGGAGTTGCTGGGAGAGCAACAGGCCATCCTGGGGGTGCAGGCAAATGGGCAGCATCTGCAAAAGGGGCCTCTGCTTTCCCTGCAGAGGGGACTGTGCTCGGGGTCTGCCCGGCCAAGGCTGCAAGTTGGCAGTGTGTCTGGTCTGTGGCTGGGCCCGCTACACAGGGGTCCTGACGCCACACCATGGGCCGCGGCCCTCACAATAAAGCACCTCAGAGCCTCTTCCTCTGTCCTGGCCAGAGCCCTCCACCAAGGAAGCTTAACATCATGCTTGCTCCAGAGGAGAAATGCTTAAGGGACTTATGTTCATCCTGCAGCAAATATGAGAGGTGGCATTTGGGGCCAAGAGGTAATAACTTGATGATGGGCACATTAAGTCTATTCAGCCAACTTTTCTGTAAGTTTTATTTAACTACAGTCCCATCTGACTTCAGTGGGCTGAGTGGACTGCGTGTCACTTTCCGAAGTCCCAAGGAGGTGGGCAGAGGGTGGGCTCTTCCTCCCCCGAGCCTGCCAGCCTCCGGGCCCCCAGTGCTACCGCCGCTTGCCTTCCTTTGACGCAACCTCGGGAGCAACACTCCTCTGAGGCGGGAAGACCTCAGCTCCACGGAAGAGCGGCACACAGTGCTGAAGTCAGTCCGAAAATAACTGCTGAGCGGGCGCCTGGGGGGTTAAGCATCGGACTCTTGGTTTCGCTCAGGTCATGATCGCAGGGTCCTGAGATCAAGCCCCGCATCAGGCTCTGTGCTCAGCGGGAAGCCTGCTTCAGATTCTCTCCCTCCTTCTCCTACTGACCCTCCCCCTGCTTGCACTCTCTCTAAAATAAATAAATAAATAAAATCTAAAAAAAAAAGAAAGAAAAGACAAGAGAAGAACTGGTTAGAAGCTGCCCCCTCACAAGTCCTCTGAGAAACACCCCAAAGCCTTTCCAGAAGGATTGGCAGTTAGCTAAAAACAAACTCCCCCTCAGTGTAAGGTCAAAACATGCTGGATATACAATTTTTCCTGTAAGTAACGCACCTGTAAATAAGGCAATTTTGATTTCTGTAAGTAATGTAAGCAACTTTGTAAGTAAACAACTGTGTAAGTAAGCAAAGTAAGTAAGCAATTTTGATTTCTGTAAAGCAATTTTCCTGTAAGGCAGTTTTCATTTCTGATTGTGACAGGGACAAATCCTGGTGTCAGCATTAGTAAGGAGAGAAGCCAGTTCCTGTGGTGAAGAGCCTAAAGCGCCCTCACTCTGCATGAGTTTCAGTCCGTAGAACCATTAACCCACCTCCTTTCTAAGCAGGCACGTTCTGCGCCGACAAAGAACGCCTCTCTTCTGCCCTGTGTTCTGTAAGACCATCCTTCATGAAAGCAATTCTAGGATAAGTGCACTTTGCTTTAGACACCCTGAGACACCGGACTCTCCTTGGTATCCACCACCTGCGTCGCAACTTCATCCACACAGCGGAAAGCAGAGTGCAGAAGGTTTGCCTTCGACTCCATCCAAAAGGATTCAGTGAGTCAGCTCTCGGGGGGCCTCGTTAGGAGGCACGGTTCAGCCTCAAGCTTTTTCACACAGCCAGAGAGAGAACAATTAGGGCAAGACAGCCTATCATCCCCCAAGCCTGGTTTTCTCTCTCTGTTCACAATCAGCTCTTTTTTTTTTTTTTTTTAAGATTTTATTTATTTGACAGAGATAGCGAGAGCAGGAACACAAGCAGGGGGAGTGGGAGAGGGAGAAGCAGGCTCCCCACCAAGCAGGGAGCCCGAAGCGGGGCTCGATCCCAGGACCCTGGGATCCTGACCTGAGCCGAAGGCAGACGCTTAACGACTGAGCCACCCAGGCACCTCCTCAATCAGCTCTTACTAACTAATGATTGATCATTAAGGGCCCAGTGGCTGCCACTTTGCTGCGGCAGGTGGGGCAGGAAGTGGAGGAAGGTCGGATGCAGGGACTCACAGCTGTACGAGAGAATCCCAGGGCTTAAATCCCTGCAGGAATCACAGGGAGTGACGCTAGTTTCCCCCGGGTCCTGCTTGGGTGGACATCTCTGCTGCTCCTTTCGTGATGAATCAACAGAAGGCTAATTTATCCTCAGAAAAAGTAATAATTGGGTGAAGAGCAGAAGTGACATCCAATAGGCTCGATAACAACCCTGGAGGGCAAATCCAAATCAGTGTCCTCCAAGGACAGAGACAAATGTGACATTCCCTGCCACGTGTCATAGTTATTTGTGTATGAGTCTGTGCCCCTCTAGTTTAACAATTCATTTAGAATGTGGCCTGTGTTGTCCCCATCTGTAGGCTCTTAAGGTACGGCATTGCACATAACTGCTTGATAAACATTTATGGAATAAAAAATAAACATATCTAATAGATTGGAGGTTTGACTTGATAAGATGAAAAAAAAAACTTTAGGAAATCTAAATTTTCATGGAACTTCTAACCCAAGTATTCCTGAGCACAAACCTGAAGGAAGTCAGATTGACAGCATTTTGGTAGCTCGAAAGAAAATCTTTCACAAGCATCCTGTCCAACCAGCCCTTGAGGACAGCTGGTGCGCTGAACCAGCACCGAGGGCCCCAGCCATGGCAACACCAAAGAGACACAGTGAACCAAACAGAAATGAACCCTTGAGTTTGGTGGGAAACCCTGGACACAGCTCATCTTTATTCTATCTAAACATGAACTGATAATTACTCAGAATCAATCCAGCCAACCTCTTTCACCAAGCAGATCAGACAGGTTTAACATAAATTGGGCTATTTTCCTCCTCCTGTCCTATGGGGGCCGTGTCCTATGTGGTCATAGTAATGTGATCCCCTTGCAAAAGCCTCTTTATATGGTGTTCAAGGACGACTGTGGGTAGTTATGCTGGGCACTGGCTCTGTAAGGTCCGTTCTCTGCTCAAGCACAGGACAAATCAAGGGTCCAGTGAAGGGAGAGCCCATGACAGAGTACAAAACTGTCTTTCCCTTTTCTATTCCTGGAATAATATGTTGCTGACCATCCTGGACTTGATCTGAGTAAGGTTCTAAAGTGTTATGGTTTTGACCCATGCTAAAGGCAATGTTCCTATACTGTGTTTATATACTTGTATGAGACTTTTTTGTATGCCCACAGAGGCCTCCACCTAAGTGTTCACACTGCCCAGCCTACAGCTTTGATCCTGGGAGCAGGCCAGGCACACCTCTGTTTGCGGGTGAGGGCCATGGATCTGAACATATCTCAGAGTTCATCTGCAGTGAGGAAGGCCGTGCGGCACAAAGGTTAGGAGCCTGCACTCTTTGGCAGCAGATCTGGGCTGTGATCCCAGCTCCGAAACTCATTAACTAGGCCGTTTTCTTTCTCTCCAGCATGGATCCCCCACCCCCCACCTTTTACAGGAATACTACTAATGGTACCTACTTGTTGTGCGGATTAAATGCCACACTTCTATAAAGTCTGTTGCCCAGTGAGCAACACCGAGTAAGCATTCTATAAACTTTAGCCATGGTTATGGTCAGTGTTCAATGAAAAAATGAGCTTACCTTCTGGGCTAGGTGTCCAGGAACAGTCTGGGAGTGAAGCTGGAAGGCACCCATGCATCCAGTGTAAGAGGACAGAGTCCGGAGGCTCACTCCAGGACCTGACACCAGAGGGAAGCAAACGCACAGCCTGCTGTCTCTGCCCGCTCCAGTCGCGACCACAGTACTAGGGAGCATCAAATGGTCAGGTCTAGGAGCTTCACTCTGTGTCAGTGTGGATCCAGAGGGTCTTGGGAGCCCCAATCACTTTCTGCAGACATAGGCACACAGTGCTTGAGGACCCTGCGGTACCCAGTTAGCGGCGTCACCACTCGGAACCGGCCAAGCCATGTGATTAGAATCAATACTTTGGGAAAGTGTTGACTCACTCAGACCCCCGATCAATTTGTGAACCATGTTAAAACCAAACAAAAGAAGAGCATGTGACAATCATCAGCGTAAACAAAGACAATGAGGATTTTCCTTCAATTCTCCAGACTTGTCAGGTGGATTGCTTGTTGTGAACCTAAGTGACCTTGATAATCTCGTCTTGGCAATGGCAGGTCCAAGCTGGCCGGCAGCCTGGCCCACAGAAGGAGCAGGGATGACATGAGGAGAACGTCCTGGAGCCACCACCGGGGACAAAGGGCCCTCAAGCCATACTGAGCCTGGAGCCTCGGCATTTACAATTTGTGCTCCGTGCAGTTCTGGCTGCAGCAGTCAGATGTGTGATGTGAGTGCCATTCCCTGGTGCCCTTTGCTAAGTCTGTGTGTGGCACTTACACCCCCTGCATTCTGAAGATACCTGGCTTATGCGATATTAAGAAATATTAAACATATTAGGGGGCGCCTGGGTGGCTCAGTCAGTTAAGCGTCTGCCTTTGGCTCGGGTCATGATCCCAGGGTCCTTGGGATCGAGTACCGCGTCGGGTTCTCTGTTCAGCAGGGAGTCTGCTTCTCTCTCTCCCTCTGCCTGTTGCTTCCCCTGCTTGTGCTCTCTCTAATAAATAAAATCTTTAAAAAAAAAAAAAAGAAATATTAAACATATTAAATAGGAGAAAAAACAAACTTGAAATATCACCAGAATTGGCTTCCTGAATCTTCTCTTGCTCCTCAATCATATCTCTGACCAGAGACCTCTTCTTATAGCCTCCATCTGCTTCAACTCATACTTGAAGACTCTGGGGCTGCAGAGAGATCTTGGGGAGAAATATGCCACACCTAGGTCTTCTCACTCCCGAGCTCAGCCGGCAGCTCATGCAAATCAGAGATCATCCCCAGCAGACAGGGTTAGAAATATTCCTGTCTCTTTTTGATTCTACATGCATTCATTCTTTGGAGTTCTAGTATGCGCTGGGCACCATGGGGTTTCCAATCCTGGTTCCCATTTTCATGAGGTGCACAGTGTGTGAGGGGGAACAAATGGATAAAAGGAACCAAAATATATGGAACAATGTGGGGAAAAAAGATGCTACCTGCTCAACCAGTTATAACTGTCTAATCAACCCTGGAAAACCGAGATTTCAGCCAGAATCATTCAGAATTAATAATCAAAACCCAAGGCAATAATATGTGTATTTAAGTAGTACAGCAAGTCTGGGAGGGTGGAGAGATTAGCTCCACTTAGGGTGGGTCAGGAAGACTTCCCAGACAGGGCGTTCTTGAATGGAATTTTGAAGGATGCCTACGCTTTTCCAGAGAGGAGAGTCCAAGAGATGGCAGGGACAAGATCACTGTGGGCAAAGCGTTTGTGTTGAGAACACTCTGCTGGAGTGTGAGGTCTGTGTGTGCCAGGGCTAGGCTCTGCCTGAGTTTGTGGCAGCCACGGGATGGGTAGGGAGCTGTGACAAGAAAGCAGACCAGGGGTCGGTAGGGCTCTATCAATAAAGTCTTGCACTTTCTTCTGGAAGCAAAGGGCAACAATGAAAGGCGTTTAAGCTGGAAGGTTAACTTAGAGCATGATCAGATTTGTGTTTTAGAGACATCCTTTGGTAGCAATGTAGAAAAGGGCAAGGTGGGAGGTCTGGCAACCAGTTCAGAGATGACTATATAATAAAAAATTCCAGGGCAGCATGTGGCCCAGCCTTATGAAACCTGAGGGTCTCATATTCTAAGAAACAACAATAAAAAGCAATTCCAGTCTTCCCTTGTGCTTCCAAAACTGCTAAAGGGAATAGCAACACAACTTGGCAGTTCTTTCTCTTCAGCAATCCACACTCCCTAAAGGTGAGCGCCTGGAGAGCAGGGATTCTATCTTGCTTATTCTTGCATCCGTAGTTTTTAGAATAGTATTTGGAGCTTCACAGATACTGTGTGAGTAGTTTTTGACTCCACTGTGGAGTTTCTCATACTCCAAAGCCAGCTCTTCCCACCCTCAGCCCCTGGGGCCTATCTCCTTCTTCCCATTTCCTCTCTTGGCACCTCACAAGCCTGGGCACTCACCTGGCAGTCTGCTCTGCATGGAGGCTGGTATAAAGCTCTGGGGATAAAGATGAGAGCCTTTTATGGAAAAGAGGCTGAGAACACTTAAATATGAATGACTTGTGCATCTGTCCCAGGAGGGATATTCCAGGTGAGAGGTGATAAGGACCTGAACCCAGGCGCTAGTAATGGGAGGAACGCAAGGATGGCTAGGACCCATGATGTTACAGAGAAGCGTCCACAGAACTGCCTCCCTGTAGACTAGAGAGCTGGAATGTCATCATGACTGAAAGGAGGACTACTTTGATTTGTTCCCTGAACATGCATGTGGGCTCCAAAGTTAGTAAGTTATCCACCCTGAACCTGAGCATACTACACGTCAGAGAGCATACTACACTAAATGCCTTTGGCATAAAAACATTTTTTAAATCATGTGCATAACCCCCATTAGCTCACCGTGATCTATGTCTTACAGATGGAGAAACTGAGGCACTGAGAAGATAGGTGCTTGCCTGATGTCAGGGTTAGTGGCAGAACTGGGACTCAGACACAAATCTGTACAGTGTTGGAGATCAAACCACTAGGCTACAGTATATGTAAGAGTTTTCAAATACTGGGGCACCTGGGTGGTGCAACTGACTCTTGGTTTCAGCTCAGGTCATGATCTCCGGGTTGTGAGCCTGAGGCCTGCATCGGGCTCCATGCTCAGCATGGAGTCTGCTTGAGATTCTCTCTCCCTCTCCCTCTACCCTTTCCCCTGTTCTTGCTCTCTCTCTGCAATAAATAAAGCTTTAAAAAAAAGTTTTTAAATACTGATTTGTCTTGAGGGAAGAAAAATTAGCATCTGTCCTGGTGTCCTAATTGTTTTTAAACTTTACTTGCCACCTCTCTCTCTGTCTCTCAGCCTACTATTGTTTGGGTGGAAAAGAGAGGGAAAGAATGATGGTGTATAAGAGCATATTTATGAGAAAACCTCTCAGTATAATTATTTTTGGTAACTTACGACTTATTATCTAGTGATATCAGATAATGTAGTAATCAATCAAAAATATTTTGTACACTTATTCTATTTAGATATCTATACTGGACATTGAAAGACTCTTTGAGAAAAGCAAAAACCAATACAAATTTTGGGGCCAAATGGGACTCGTAGAGTCTAGTAATGTTGACTAACTTCTCAGGCTCGTAAGCTCATCTGGTTATCTCTTGGGCAGTGGCTCAAAAGGCTCATTTGTCTGCCCTCGGACTATGGGTGTCTGTTGGTAACTTTGACATGTTAAGGGGGTACCATTAGTTCCTTCCCCTAAACCCCATTCCTGGTCCTTATGTTGGCATTCAATATATGGCCATAGTTGATTTCCTATGAAGAAAAAAAGGTAACCTTTGAATAGGGGATTAAAACATTGATCTAGTAGCTCACCAGCAATATCTTTCCTTGTGACCTTCAGCTCAAAAGCCACAGCATACGGATCAGAAACAGCGATGAAGTAGCCCTGCTTGCTGAGTTCATCCACTGCCACTTTTTCAAGGCTCCATTGAAAGACCTGGGTTCTTGGTGCACAGAGATGGTGAGCACTTTCCTTTTTTCCTACTTTTTTTGAAGTACAGCTGACACACCATGTTACATTAGTTTCAGATGTACAGCATAGTGATTCCACAACTCTCTATGTCGTGCTGTGTAGCAACCATGTTACCGCACCTTGCTATTAAATACCATGTTCTCTATTCCCTGGGCTGCACCTTTTATCCCTGTCATTTACTTCCCCAGGTGAGCACTTTCTCACCTAAATCTGAAGAAGAAAATAAAACTTTCTGGGAAAAAAAATTCTTCTTGGCCATGATTCAAGGAAGAAGAAAACCATTAGCAAATACTGTATTTAAGTGCATCACCATATTCAAAGCAGAGAAGTAAGGTTTTTAGTGCATACTTCTTAAAAAAAGTGATCATTTTATATTGTTTAAAGTGGTAATTTGCAAGGTTCACTTTCACTGGATTTTACAATTAGAAAATAGAGTGGAATAAATCATGTCTTATCAGGATGAAGCAAGCAAACTTTATTAAAAGTCTCATATAATTTGGTTATTTTGGGTGAGAGATTTTAACCCTGTTCTTGGAAAAATAAATGGAGTTCATGCTCTATGCTGAATGACAGGGGCTCTAACATTTTGCCTTTAGCCATGACCACACCCTGATAAATATCAATCTGATTGTAAGAACGGAGTTATGTTTTCTTCTCCAAGCCCACACTCAAACCACCGTGGAAAGAACTGACCTAAGATTCAGCAAGCCTGAGACTGATTCTGCTTTGGGTGGTGATACAGGCAGCAGAGAGGAATCCAAACTGGTGATGGCTCACATGCTCTGCTTATGTCCTGCACCTCACCACCCCTGGTTCAGAGCACTAGCATTTCAGAAGTCCCTGTGAGACTCTTCATCCTTCTGGAAGGCGAAAATGGCAGACGCTTTCTGTGCGGGATGGGTTGCAACAAAGGCCGAACACTAAAGTGTGAGCCAGAGCAACTACAATTAAAATAATAAATCCCTGATTTTGTAGGATTTGTTCAGGCCCTAAAAAGGGAATATATACGTAATGCTAAAATTATCAGCTTCAGGCCATTCTCCGAAGAATAGGAATTTGTCCTTTTTTTTTTTTTTTTCCCGTGAAGATTTTATGGCTCCAATTTGGATATTGCGAAAAGGAGGAACCTCTGTTAGCTGTGAATTATCCGCCTGCCCTAACCCCTCATTTCCCGACGTGGCCCTTCCCAGCCAAGGAGGAGCCAAGAAAGGTCGGCCGTGCTGCAGCTGCTGCCCGAGCCCACGCAGAGGTGCTGGAGAGAGCCAGCCCTACCTCAAATGCACCTGGCTAGAGTCATCTGCCTGCACCAGCTTGGCACACCAAGCCTTCATTTTCTTCCAGTTAACCCATAGGTCCCTAAATGCCCTTATTAGTTAGGCTCCCCCCGCCCACTACCCTTACATTACACAAGAACCTTGGGGGTTTTCTCAGGGTTTTTGCTTCCAAACCTTGAGACGTGAGAGACTTGGAAAGTCAGCTCTGTCCACCAGCACTGGTGCTTCTGACCGTGATATTTTGGGGTCACTGCTGAGTTTATGACCTGCATGGCCTCACGGACATTTGTTCGCTGGGATGGTCATGTTCCTGGATGGTTCAGAGCATTCATGGTCCTCGGGTTCCCTGCAGTGGGCTCCTAAGGGACAACTCATTCAGCTTCCATTCCCTCAGCCACTGTCCCCAGTGCAGAGCATCCCGCCTGGGCAGTTGGCATCTACAACAATAAGGATTTAGATTACTTTACTATTATTACTTTTTAAAAACAAACGATTTCACATATGTAAAAGTAAGTGTTATATAAATATGACTTAAAGGGCAGTAAAATGAATAAGCAAGTAACTACCATCTAATTTAACAAACATTAATACACCTTTAAAGAACTTTTTGTCCCTTCCCATCATGACTATGCTGAATATTCCCTTATAATTCTACCATTTCAGTATGTATCCCCAAATAATTTTTTATTTGGCATGTTTTTATACTTAGTTTAAGTGATATTTTGTGACTTTTTCCCCCAACTCGACTCATGATTATGAGATGTATACACCTTGATGTGGGTACCTATAGTTAATTATTTTTTAGTGGGTAGTAAAATGTGTAAATGCTCAGATTTACATGGTACATTTTCTAAAGTTGGCTGTTTTAATTTAGATTTTACTCTCTATATGTTATTTTTGTCAAGCATTTTAGTTCTATCTGCTTTTTAACCCTATGAGTCAGATAGTATGGTTATTGATTTTATAGTTATTGTTTGTCTAGATTAACCCAAGTTTGCCATTTTCCTTGCTCCCCATTTCCTATTGTATTTCAGGCCTTCCTTCCTTCTTTCTGAGTCATTGCACTTCTAAAAAAATGCAACTTTCAGAAATTCCTTTAGTAATGTCTGTTCACAACAAACTGTATTTTTTGATTTTGTGAAATGTCTTTATTTTACTCTAATAATGGAAATAGAGGTTTTGATTTATAGTTATCTTTTTTGCAATGTGTTGATGATACTATTTCATCATTTTCTGGTTTATGTTGCTGTTATTGGGAAATCAGTTGTCACTTAAGTTGTTGTTCCTTTATAGGTGATATGTCTGTTCTTTCCATTTTTCTTTTGTGTTAAGCAGTTTCATGATGCTATTCTGTGTATAGGTTTTCTTTTATTTAGCTTGCTTGAGACATGTGGTACTTATTAAATCAGAGGTACTAATATCCTTCATAAACTCTGGGACATTTGCAGATATTGTAGATTTTGAAATTATGATACTTCCCCATTTTCTCATTCAAGAAACCCAATTAAAAATATGGCAGGTCTTTTTACTCTCTTCTTTATGCCTAGTGAGTCTATCTTTCATCCTTTCCATTTCGTTCCTTATTTGTCCACATCTATCTTTTAGCTCACTAATTCTCTCTTCATCTATGTCTAATCTACTGTTTAACCTCCACTGATTTTTCAAATCTATCTGGTCACTTTTGAATGTCTCTTCTATATCGTTCAGTGTTTGATTCCATTTTTACTTCTTTAAAGGTTTTACACTGGGACACCTGGGTGGCTCAGTCGGTTAAGCTTCTGCCTTCAGCTCAGGTCATGATCCCAGGGTCCTGGGATCGAGTCCTACATCGGACTCCTTGCTCATCGGGGAGCCTGCTTCTTTGTCTGCTGCTCCCCCTGCTTGTGCCCGCACTCTCTCTCTCTCTCTCTGACAAATAAATAAAATCTTTAAAAAATAAAAAAAATTAAGATTTATACTTCATTATTTTGCATTATGTATCTCATAATGCTGATATTTGAAACTATGGGAGATAAAATCTATTGGTTGGTGTTTCTGCTTGTTCTCAGCTGTGGCATTTTGTTTCCTCGTGTGTCTGGCAATTTTGGGGGGCTTATACTAGGCTGATTGTAATCAGGGAGAATCCTGACAGGAGTGAGATGATGTTTTTTTGTTTTTCTCCAGGGCAAATTTATATTTACTTCTTCCCTAACTGAAGGTTCTCATCATTTCGGGCCACTTTATTTATATAGCTTTCCCCTACTCTGTAAATGTGGGTAGATTAAATTCCATTCCCAAATCCTATAGTACAAGAGAGTTGTTTTTTTTCAGCCTAGAGCTGAGATGGAGATAGACAGGTTAGCCCCCTGTCTCCCGTTAAAGGCAGATGTCATCTTCTTTTTTTTTTTTTTTTTTAAGATTTTATTTATTTATTTGAGACAGAGAGAATGAGAGAGAGAGAGCACATGAGAGGGAGGAGGGTCAGAGGGAGAAGCAGGCTCCCTGCCAAGCAGGGAGCCCAATGTGGGACTCGATCCCGGGACTCCAGGATCAGGACCTGAGCCGAAAGCAGTCGCTTAACCAACTGAGCCACCCAGGCGCCCGGCAGATGTCATCTTCTACCCACCGTCTCACAAGTGGCCCCATTTATGTAAGGTCTCAGCGCAGCTGCCCAGGTTGCACAGACCCAACTCTGGTCTCTTGCTCCTTCTCGCTAGGGTACTGCAATCAGCATTTGACCCTGAGATAGCCTAAGGCTCTGCATTTGTTCATCATCCTGCTATCAGCAACTAGTTGGTTTTTTTGTTGCTGTGGGGCAAGATTGGTGGGTGGGGGTAGGGAGAGAAAGGGCTGGGGATACACTTGAACATTTCCCTTAGTCTCTGACAATCTCAGTAATGCATTTAAAAGTGTGTTTGTTGTATCACTCAGCATCAGGGAAATACAAATCAAAACCACAATGAGATACCACCTCACACCAGTCAGAATGGCTAAAAATTAACAAATCAGGAAACGACAGATGTTGGCAGGGATGCAGAGAAAGGGGAACCCTCCTACATATTGGTGGGAATGCGAGCAGGTGCAGCCACTCTGGAAAACAGTATGGAGGTTCCTCAAAAAGTTGAAAATAGAGCCACTGTATGACCCAGCAATTGCACTACTGGGTATTTACCCCAAAGATACAGATGTAGTGAAAAGAAGGGGCACCTGCACCCCAATGTTTATAGCAGCAACGTCCACAATAGCCAAACTATGGAAAGAGCCTAGATGTCCATCAACAGATGAATGGATGAAGAAGATGTGGTGTATATGTACCACGGAATATTATGCAGCCATCAAAAAATGAAATCTTGCCATTTGCAACAACATGGATGGAACTAGAGGGTATTATGCTAAACGAAATAAGTCAATCAGAGAAAGACATGTATCATATGATCTCACTGATATGTGGAATTTAAGACACAAGGCAGAGGATCATCGGGGAAGAGAGGAAAAAATGAAACAAGATGAAACCAGAGAGGGAGACAAACCATAAGAGACTCTTAATCTTGGGAAACAAACTGAGGGTTGCTGAAGGGGAGGGGGGTGGTGGATGGGGGAACTAAGTGATGGATATTGGGGATAGTATGTGTTGTAGTGAGCACTGGGTGTTATATAAGACTGATGAATCACAGACCTGTACCCCTACAACCAATAATACATTATATGTTAATTGAATTTAGATTTTTTAAAAAGTGTGTTTGTTGTGATTTGTCTGGCCTCTAGAAGTTTTACTGCAGGAGGGCTCTTCAGAAATCTCATCTAGGGCGCCTGGGTGGCTCAGTCGTTAAGCATCTGCCTTCGGCTCAGGTCATGATCCCAGGGTCCTGGGATCGAGTCCCACATCGGGCTCCCTGCTCAGCGGGAAGCCTGCTTCTCCCTCTCCCACTCCCCCTGCTTGTGTTCCTGTTCTTGCTGTCTCTCTCTGTCATATAAATAAAATCTTAAAAAAAAAAAAAGAAATCTTATCTGCCACAGAGCAGGAAATGAAAGTCTAGGTCGGGTTTTCAACCTCAACCAGACACTTGGCAAAAGAATCCCTGACCCAAAAAACATTAGGTTTTTATTGAGCAGAAGGCCTCAGCTTAGACTTCTTTTCCCACTATGAACTCCTCTCTAGGGTCTTTGAGGGTCATTTTTTAAAATGGCCTCTGTTCAGTGCTGCTTTCCCCCCAACTCCGACCCCCTGGGTGGAGTTCCCCAACCTGAATGGTTCTGAGCACAAAGTCTGAAAAAGGCTGCTTTGGTTTGAGTCTCAGCTTTTCCCTTGCAGTGGTGGGACCCTAGTCAAGTTACTTCAACTTTGTAAGTCTCAGTTTGCGCATCTGTAAAAAGGACATAATAATAAAATCTTCCATACCGCCAGCTCATGCTGGGAGAAATCAGACAAAATACAGTCCTTCCATCAGTGCTACAGGAATTCAAGTGACACAGGATCAGATTCCTGATAAGCTTTGTCCTTAATACATTTTAATGAAACAAACAACTGAGTGGATTTACATTTCAAAGCATCCATCCCACTTTATGGAAAGAAACAGTGAGAGACAAATAGAAATCAGACATATCAGTCTGAGTCTGGATCAGCCCCAGGACCACTGGGGATCCCAGACAGTATTTCAGACCGTTTCTGGAACCTCAGGAAAAAATATTACAATTTGACAGGACTAAGGGTCTACTGGAATCTTGCACAGCAGGTGGGGTAACTTTGGAAGCCAGACTCCCCTTTTTTCATAGATGGGGAAACTAAGGCCCAAATAGTTTGATCAGCTTGTTCAAGGCTACTCTGTCAGTTACTGGCAGAACTGGGCCTGAACTCAGGACTTGGTCCTGCCCTCTGCTGCCTCCCTTAGGTCTCCACAAGGGCAGATTCTCCATCTTCTTTGTTCATCAGGAACTATATACTTAACCCATTTGGTGAGGAAAAGAATGTGATATATTAGTATAAACTTTATTCTAATCTTATATGCCTTTAGGTATGTTCTTATGTCATTGTAATCAGATTCCAAAATGAATTTGTGTTTTCTTTTCCCTGGAGTATTTCATATTTTCATGGAGATACTAACCGTGCTTGTTGGATTCTTTAGGATTGTACTAATTGCAATTATTATAAAACCATGTAAGAAAAAGGGCGATGTATTTTGCATGACTGAAGAACTGAAGAAACTTCAGCTTCAGGCAAAGATGGTTCCAGGTGTTCAAAGGCTGTCCTTAGGAAGCTGTCTCTGTATACAGCAGAGATGAGATTCCCTCAGTGTTGGCTCCACCTGCAGGCCAATGCTCTCTATGTCATGGCCTTTGGCCGATTTACATGGTCACAGGTCCAAGTCCAGAAGCAAAACAAGTGTCCTCTTTCCCAGATCAGTGAATTCCTGAGTGCAATCTCATTGCCTGGCTTGGCTTGTCTCGGGCACGGAACACTGATCGATCAGGTCGGTCAGGTGCCACTCCTGGGTACTGAGATGTCACCCCTATCAAGACCACATGGCTTGGTGAAAGGGCATGATTACCAAAGGAAAATCAGGGTGTTGCCACCAGAAGAAACAGAAACAAATATGGGACAGGCAAAGGTGACTGTGACCCCGGCCATCCTAGTAACTCTGTGGATGACCATGGCGTTCTTCATCATTACCCTGGCACTTAGGTTGCTTCCAAAGAGGAACCAGATGCTCTGGGTTCAAATCCCACATCTGCTTCTCTATAGCTGTGACCCTCGGGCAAGTGTCGTCATCTAACTTTGCCTCGGTTTCCTCAGATGTGAGGTGGAGACAGCAACGGTACTTGCTCATAGGCCTGTTACGAGGATTAGAGGTGCTAATAATACATGTAAAGCATTTATATCAGCCCCTGGCATATATTAAGTATCCATACATGTTAGCGACTATTACTCATTACTATAAAGAGCATTGCTAAAAAAGCAAACTTTTAATTTAGATAATTAAGTTCACTCTCAGTGTACTTCCTTAGACTACATTCCTGTAGGTGGAATTTTCTGGTCAAAGCTCCGCTGTGCTTCTAGCTCCTGTTATTTGCTGCCAGGGCGCTCTGGGCAGCGCAGAGCCAACAGCGTGCCCTTGTGCCGCTACGATCCTAGCGATCTCAAGCCCTCTAGTCCTGCACTTTCCTTTCAGGGCAAACAGACTAACGGGAGCACACATGGGATGGGGATGATCGGAGAGCAGCCTGGGACTGGCTGCGCTGCCCCACCGAGGCTCCTCCGTCTTCCCACTACCCACCTGCTCGCGCATGCGCCGTCTCTCTCCTCCATCCCCATCTTGCTGCCTTTTCCGGGGCTTCAGGTGCCCTTCTTGAGACCTGTGCCTAGTGCCCTCTCCCATGCTCTCCAGCTGCCAGAACTACTCCGAATACCCTGACACTTTTCTTACATCGAGCAACGTTAAGTTTCTTTCCTCCACCCAAACTAGGTGTGGGACCTACCTCTGCACAACCAAAGAGAACTTCCCGAATCCAAATCAGGCCCCACGCTCCTAAGAAAAACGTTGTCTTGCCTTAGATGTGACTGCGGTCATTTCCTGTTTTTTCTTTCATCGGCAATTCCCACTGCCCTGCTGATGCTGAGTGTGTCTTTAAGTCTTTCAGCAATGAGGTTTCAAAACTCAGCAATGTCTGAGGGAACTCAGTGCTATGGGAGCTAATGAGCTATATAATAAGGTCCTGGCCCTTGAAGTGCTAACAGTTTTGGTTGGAAGGCAGAACTAACATCCTTGGCATACGGGAGGCCAAGTTTTCCCAGGGAAGTCGGGTTTCGGGAACCTGGGAAGACAGCGAGGAGTCTTCCCCTTGAACTTCTGGTCCTCTAACCCCCTTGTGGGAAGAGGCAGCATCCCCTGGTTGGTTAGAGATCCACCCTCTGACATTTAGAGTTGGTCTTCAGCGACCTGCAGTGTGGCATCTGCTTCCTGCCTTGAGGAATCCTGGGGTCCAGCAACCCCACGCAGACTGCAGGATGAGGCTCTAAAGGCTGGCGCTGCTCCCTGTCTACGTGGCATGCTTGCGGCAGCGGCAGCCCGCTGGGCATGAGGGAGGAGGAGCCAAGTTCATGATGCCCGAATGCATCCCAGAGGCATCAGTGAAAACAAAGATGACGGCCTCCAGGGCATTTCTCCTGGCGCTGCTGGTCGTCCCCAGACGACAACCCCAATCAAGAGCCAGGGGCCAGTTTCAGCAAGCACAGGAGCAGAAGAGAAACCAGGGAGTGAGCGATGAGGTCCAGTCAGGTATCCATGCATTCCTTCTACCTGGTGTGCACAGGGATGCACACTCACCACTGGGAAGCTGGTCTTGCTGAGAGCCAGACTGCAGCCTGTGATCCAACCTGGGGCCCTGGGCAGGGTGCAGACCTCATTTCTCCTGGGGTAGGGGCTCCTCACACTGACACAGTCTTGTCTAAGACTGCTTTCATGGAGCCAACAGTCTAGTGACGGAGACAAACATTAATCAGATGCCTCCAGTGTTTGAAATGTGTATGAAAATGTCCTCCTGTGTTTCTCAAGTAAACACAATACCACAGAGATTTTTTTTGAGAGAGCGAGCAAGCACATGCATGCACATGAGGGGGGAGGGCAGAGGGAAAGGGAGAGGGAGAGAATCTTAAGCAGGCTCCACGCTCAGCATGGAGCCCAGTGTGGGGCACGATCCCACCACCCTGAGATCATGACCGGAGCTGAAATCAAGAGTCAAGACGCTTCACCGACTGAACCATCTAGGTGCCGCACACTGAGAATTTTTTTTAAGGCAGAAGTACAGGGCATAGGACAGGACATCCAGCTCCATCCAAGGGGTTGTGGAGGGCTTCCTTAAGTGACATGGGAGGTGGCTTGGGCGATGAGATGGGCAGAGCACTGCTGCCAGAGGGAGCAGCCCCTGCACCAAGACTGAGAGTGAGAAGTCCAGTATGGCTGGGATGTAGACAGAGTAGCCAGAAAGCCTGTATAGGAGAGAGGGTCACATGCTGTACCTTACACACCAGCTCAAGGACTCTGGACATTTCCTAAGAGCCCTGAGAAGCCCCTGAAGGATGAACAGGCCTCAAGAATGGCATAAGCTGTGTGTGTGTGTGTGTGCGTGTGCGCACGCGCACACACTTAAAATTTTGAGTGCTCTAAGCATTCTGTAGAAAATGGGTTGTAAGGGACAGACATGCATAAGGGAAAATTAGCTAGGTGGTTGTTGCAATAATCCAGGCGAGAAAAGGTGGTATCCTGGATGAGCATGGTAGAACTGTGGATGGAAATAATGGGCAAATGAAACGCAGGTAGAAGGTGGAGTCAGCAAGACATGAAGCTTGATTGGGGGTAGTCCAGGTGAGGCCCAGGTTTGGGGCCCGACATCGGAGGAATGTTCCTGCCACTTATTGAGATAAGGGGTGGTGAGGGGGGTTTGGGTAGGGGGACGAACTCGGTGACGACACGTTGAATCGGAGGTGCCAAGAAGACAGTCAAGTAGAATTCTCCAAGGATCAGTAACTTTGAGAGATTCCAGAGGCAGAGTCTGATGGGGAAATAGTGCCAAAAAAGAAAGCCGGGCACAGCGAAAATAACAAAAAAGATACCAGACCTTGAACCTTGACCGGCAGCGCTGAGGCAGGGCGGAGCGAGCCAGCCCCTTCTTGCTCACCTGGAGCCTGCTCTGGGCTAGGTGGGAAACTCAGGCAGCAAGTATAGCTGAATAATGCAAGGCTGGGGGTACCAGCCACACCCTGAGAAAGTCTGTGTGCAACTCCTGACCCCACAAAGTTTAACTACTAACGGCCTACTGTTGACTGGAAGCCTTAGTGATAACATACAAAGTCCACTAACACATATTTTCTATATGCATTTACTATATTCTTACAATAATATATTTTTCTTAAAATTTTCAGCGTTTCTAGGCTACAGGATTCACCTGGAAGTTTTTGCAAATTGTTGGAACTCCCCCCAAATTTTTCCAATGTACTTATGGAAAAAAAAATCCACGTGTAAGTGGACTGCAGTTCAAGCCCATGTCGTTCACAGGTCAAGTGTACTTGGCTGAGGAATCTGCAAATGAGCAACTGTGAATGAACTGTACAGAGACAGCAAGAATCCCAGCGGAGAAAGCCAATCTTCTGGGCAGCGGCTGGCTGGCACCCGGGCAAGGCAGCTGGTGTGAGATCACCGCGCATCGGGCCACGTACAGCTTCTCAGCGCCGGCACATCTGGTCCGTGGCCAACATCCGAGAGGTGCCAGCAATGCTAAGAAACCTCTGCGGAAAAGAGCCTCAAACCCACTGATCTTGAAAAGAGGAGAAAAAAGAAAGGCTTCACGTTGAAGACAGAACTACAAACGTAAAGGCAACCGGTTTGCCTACCGACATCACAGTGGAGGCCTTTATACAGCTTCTAACTTGGCATGATTATGAATTCCCCGGACAGAATTTATGGTCAAGTTTTACAAAGATAAACCAAGGGAATCTTAAAGCAGATGGGCTTTGCAGTTATTTGAAGAGGGACTCTGGAATGTGCAATAATGCTTTTGGATGAAGATCAAATTAGAAGCTAGAAATCGCATAGTGAGGGAGCTCAGTTTCAACGGGAGGGGAAGAGGGGGCATCAGCAAGGAAGAGGTGCGAGGACCACAGGTAGGGGCTGGCTCTGTAATAAAAGCAGTTGGACTGTTGGAATGCTTGTGGAATGCCCCAAGGGGGAGTGCTCATCACCAAAATGTTTCATCCCATGGATTTTGAGCTGGTGCTGATCAAGGTCAGAGAAAACCTTGGAGACTGTTCAAAGCTTGGGCCAGTCACGAAGCTCCTTCTCTTGGAGAGACACCCAGATGTCTTGAGGAAACTATCTGTGTACTCAAACCTTCGATGGAAGGTGTTTGGTGGCCATCGATTCCCTGTCAAAACATGGGATGGGACTACAGATAGCCAGGCTGAGAAGACCCCAAGAGTGAGGGAGGAACGGCTGAGAGAAGGGAAGTCTTTCTTCAGTGTCCCGAGGCCAATGGAGGTGTTCTGTGTTCAACTTCCATCTTTGCTCCAAAAGGCGAGGCTTTCTAAAGTAAGGCATTTCCAGAGCACTCGAGCACATCTAGGATGAATGCTCTAGAAGCCACAACTAACATGGCATGTAAAGAATCTAGACGTGGAAAGATATTCAAAAAATGAGAAGATGGGGAGATTTTGAAGATGCTTCTGAAAAAAATGCTAAAGAACATGGTCCCAAAAGAATCTGAAGAAGGCAGTTCCAAAAGTGATGAGAACAGTCTCGAAATACCTCAAAAAAGACTCCGAAGAAAATGGCTTTGAAAAAAGTCTGAAGGTGACCCTGAAAATCTGAAAAGGAAGACGTCTTGAAAAGAGAATTGGAGGATTGCTCTGAAAAGGACTTTGAAGAGGGCTCCAAAAAAATAACTAGAGGAAAACGGTGTTGAGAAAAAAGAGGAAGGAACGGTCCTGAAAGCTGAGCATCTGGGGATGGCGGCTCTGAGGGAGTGTCTGGTGGGGAAGGCCGTGGGGATTCAGATGAGGAGGAAGGAGATGCACACAGGGAAGTGTGTGATGATGCAGCAGGTAGAAAACAGGAGAAAGAAGAGGCAGATGGAAAAGGGTTTGGAGATGCTGAGGAAGAGGGAGGCGGCGGCGGAGCAGGGGACAGGCTGCTCAAGGATGAGGGTGCCAGCTCGAAGGAGTGTGATGAGCAGAGTCCGGGGACAAGCTGTGCGGCCAGTCCGACAAGGGGACTATGGGTGGCACTGGGGACGTTAAGGAAGGACGGCCCCTGTGCACAGGCAGTGGCTCCATCCTCGGAAGTGATGGGGAGGAGGAGGAGGAGATTTAATCTCTTAAACCTGATTTCAGGGAGACCCCCTCCTGCTACAGGCACCTTCACTCAGGGTAATTATTAGTAGTGTCACGTGAACGCATCAGAGTGGCGCTGGGAGACTTTCACGGTAACCCCCATGCAGTGACTTTACAAATGGGTTAACTTCAAAGCCATCATGCATGCACGTACAAAAAAAAAAAAAAAAAAGAGAGAGAGAGATGGAAGAAAAAAGTCCAAACACAGCACTACAACAGTGGCTATCAAATATTCAACCTTCCTACGAAAAAACAGGAATTCCCAAGTTGAGTTATGAAATAAAACAAAAGGAAAAAACTATGCCACGCCAGGAGGACTGTTTGAGAACAAGATACCCACAAAGGTTGAACATAGGGAGATGGAAAGACATCAGAAGAGAAAAGCAAGCCCGGATGAATAATGCCCTTGTGGGAACAGAATTCAGGGTAACCAGCGGACGGCTGAAATGCTGGATCGGCCGTAGGACACCCGGTCCTACCGGACATTAACTATCTCCAGCTCACTCTGTTGTAATTTCCTTTTATTACGGGATCATCTCTTCGCAGGTGCAGGCAGTGCCCGTGCCGTGGATGAGGCGCGAGGCGTCACTGCCCGAAGTACCAAGGAGGCGTGCAGTCGATGGGCTCTTCCTCCCAGATGGTTTTCAGCCGCTGGGCCCAGGACGCCACCATGGCCTTCCTCTCCTCTTCTGACGCAATCTCAGGAGCAAAACTGATCTGCGGGGCGAGGATTTTAAATCCACAAAAGTGCAGTGCCCCATGCTGCAGCCACAGAGAGAGCAGAGAGCTGATTAGAAGCCGAATCCTTTCTGTGTCATTCAGGTAAACAACTAAAGGGGGGAAATGACCTGAAATAAGCCTTCAAAAAATAAAAGAACAACTTCACTGCTACTAGGTCACCGAAGACAACTGAACTGCCCTGTAACCTTAAGATGCGGGCCCTGACAAGTGAGGTGAAGAACTTCGGGCAACTGGAAACTTCAGATCCTCACTGAAATGCATCTGTAATCTTCACTTCTGACTCAGACAGTAAACCTTATGGTTTTGATTGATTAGGCAAATTATGGTAGATTCATACAATGGATTATTCTAGAATGATGTGACATTATTGCAGCTATAGTGTATGTATATCCACGTATGGTTGTTCAAGATGAGTCCAGTAAAAATAACAAGAAATCTGAAGCAGTATTCGTGGTATACCATTTACGTAAAAACAAAAATAACCCTGATAATAAAAAATATACATATAAAAATAGGTCTGGGCCATAAGGAAATACATCAAATTATTAAAAGCAATTACTTTTAAGGGGGGATTAAGAAGACTTTCTATTTTTATATTTTATACATTCTTTTTTCATAATATATACTTCTGAAAACTGAAAGGAATATATAAAGATTTTTAAAAAACCAGAAAAATTTAAGCTTGGCTCATGACCCCTAGGAGACTAGCTGACCTGTGGCGAGGGAAGTTCAGCCCTGTAAGTTATCACTTTCTCCTGCAGAACATCACTAAATCGAATCACTATTCTTTCAAAGACAACTCTTATTACAAGTATCACTCTCCCCTCTCTGCACTTCTTCCCTTAAAACCCATACCTCTGTCCAGGCTTGCCCTATGAGGGGTCACTGTCTGCATCTTTAAAGCAAGCTCACAAACTGTTAAATATGTGATCTCCTCCCTGGACAAATGTCGCTTCATAACAGCCTGGAAGAATGGTTTGCATCTAGGTTTCTGAGTCTTCTGGAAGCTCGAAGCCAGGCTGTGGCCGCCTGACCCAGACAGAGCCTGCTTCCTTTGCCCCGACGCCCAGCTCGGTCCCTCAGCAAGGGGTGCCTCACCCGGGGGCACCCCAGCCTGCTTGCATATGCTTTGCCCCCCGCTGTGCCCTTCACAAACGGCCCAGGGGTGCACAGAGGCAGCACGGTGTCTACCTGAGAGAGCAGAGCCAGAGTCCTGGGAACCCGGGGAGGGGTGTGGGCTCTGGGGACGGGGCACAGCCCCTGGCTCCAAGAACCCATCACGTGTGGGAGGTGTCAGACTATCTGGACTGCCGGCCCTGGGGCACCTCTTGCCAGGGTTTGGGATGCCACCTTCACAAAGCGCCGCCAGTCGGTGTGGACGGGGCCCCCGGTGCTCGGCACACACGCAGGGCCACCACGGAGCAGACGTCAGCTAACCAGGTTCGGCTTAGCTTCCACGCAACAAATTCAAAGGCTATCGTTATAATAAATATGTGTTTTCCCTATTGGCCCACTTTTTCAGTGCTACGTAAGGCATTTGAAAGGGCAAAACATTCTGACTTCTTGTATTCAGGTGGAGTCAAAATGGTCTGGGTTTCAGGCTTACATCACATCTTATTTGACACCCGGGGAAGCTGCAGGGGTAGCGGAGGGGGTGGGGGGTGCAGGGGGTACCTGGAGGGGCCACAGGAAGTATCGGAAATCT
This sequence comes from Mirounga leonina, assembly GCF_011800145.1. Classification (NCBI taxonomy): domain Eukaryota; kingdom Metazoa; phylum Chordata; class Mammalia; order Carnivora; family Phocidae; genus Mirounga; species Mirounga leonina. The sequence continues at coordinate 5,381,439 of NW_023270709.1, read as the reverse complement.
CCGCTGACTCCGGTTCTCGTGTACATCTCGGCTGTGCTCCCCGTGGTTAACGAGAGGAGGGCCAATTTATTCTGCGGAGGAGCAAACAAATCCTTGTGATTCCGGCCCCAAGGTTTAGACCAACCAGGAGGGAGAGTCTGAGGTCAGTCCCTCCAGGGATGGACATGTGAGAACACTCCTCTGGCATGCCCGGCTCCAGGGGGGCAGCCACAGCCGGCAGGGACAGGGGAGGGCCTGGCCCGAGTGAACACAGGGCTCTGGTGCGCCCCGACTTCTGGTAAAGAGCAGGGGGTGGTGCCGGGTGCGGACGGGCGAGGCCCAGGTGCCGACGGCCGCGGCTGCTGTGAGGGCGACCGAGGCAGCGCACGGCCCCTGGCCCAGGACCATTCTCACGGAATGGTGGCCTTACTTCACCATCCACGACGGAACATGTGACTCTATAGTTTCCTTACGTGCACTTACTTTCTGAGGCTTTCAGAATTAAGACATTATTTATTTCAGTAAGGAATGAACTTAGTAAGAAACTCAGAGCTACTGTGACTGTGCACGGCGCACCCACCGGGTTCCATGCAATGCTCACCCTGCAACACGCGGGTCATGTTATCCTGTTTTTCAAGGAGGAACGAGAAGCTGCAAGGTGAGGTGCTGTGAAGCCACGGCTCAATTCTGCATCACAGTGCAGACACCCTCTCCCGAGCCGGAGCTGACACCGTGGGGCCCACTGCAGCCCTCCCGCAACACCAACTCCATGCCCTTCTTGGCCACTCGTGTAGTTTGTGGTGGATGCGTCTATCTCCCTCACCAGACAAGAGCCCCATGACCTCAGAAACTGCTTTTTTTACCCAAGTACAGCACACGGGGCTTTGCACACCGTTGGTGGCTCAATCACTATTTGCTGATAAAAAAGCAAACTCCAAATAGGACTCGAGGAGATGCCCCCCACCAGTACACAGGGATCCTTATCCCAGGGTACGTACCTTGAGAAAACCAGAATCGTAGAATCCTGGGATGTCAAAGGCAAAGCCCTGACACAGTACCCTGTCCATCCAGCCCTTCAGGATAGCCGGCATGCCGAACCAGTACAGCGGGAACTGGGGACATAAGACCAGGGAGAGACGGATGCTGCGGGCTGCCTCAGGTTGCAGATCTGCTGATCCAGAAGGAATCCCACTGTCTTCCTCTTCTCGGGTGCTGGGCAGGCGAGTATAGCCGGGGAGCGGCGCAAGCAGGGACATGCAGTGTGGACAGGGTGATGGTGGGGTGGGGGGGCAGAGCTGACCATGGTCCTGGTTGCTGTTACAGGTGGCTCTGTGTCCCCCAGGGACAGCCCCTTAGGCTGGTCCTTGAGCAGGTGGCGAGGTGGTGCTAGGAAGTTCTGCTGGACACTGGCTCAGCGGCAGCAGTCCCTGTGACTGATCCAATCAAGGGGCACAAGAGGAAGGGTGTGGAAAAGATTTTGCCCCTTTCCCAGGGGTGAGTTGCTGCCTTCTGGAAGTCAGACTGAGTTAAGTTCTGAGAAGCTCCAGATTCTGACACAAACTAAAGCCTTATCCTCAGATTCTACACACCAGCAGTAAGATCTACCTAAAGTCCACTCTGGTCTCCACAGAAGCCCTAACACTATAACCAGAATCATCATCAATGATAGGAGATGAACACTGATAATAATCTGTTACCAAAGGCAGAAGGAAGCCCATGTTCCATGTGCTTTTGCTATAAATCTAACACAGGACTTGGCATTGAAATTTAAGCTCCACAACCCACTGCTGTGCGATGCTGGCAAGTTACTTAACGTCTCTGTGCCTCCTCTTCCTGATCTGCCATTAGGGCTAGTACAAGTTACTAGGTCACAGCATCAGGGAGAATTCCATGACAATACAGTGCTTAGAACAGAGTAAATGCTCAGTGAGTGATGGGGAGCTGTGATCACTACTAAGTAGTAGTGAGGAATGAAGTTCTTATTAGTGTTGAATGAAAAACAATAAGCTTATAATGCAGACCCTCTGAGCAAAGTACCAGGAAAAGAGGGAAGGCAGCGGGAAAAGAGCTGTGAGATGGAGTAGGGAAAAAGAAAGACCATTACAGAAGGAACTGGCCTTGGCTCGCTTTAGCTCTCCAGCTGCAAAAGTGCAGAAGCAAGGAGAATGGACAGCCGGGCTCCATGTGGTCACCTGCCCCAAGGGGCAGGAAGAGAAGATCGAGAGGGCCAAGTATGGTTCTGCTTGGACCATGGACCGAGACTGCTGGCCAGTTTTGATACGGCCCCACTGTCCTGGTGTGGCTATTATTCTGTGACATGACAAAGCACATAGCAAGTGAGCTCTGTGGCACCGTGATCCAGCCACGTGGAATTAGGATGGAAGAACATCTCGCACTCTGATCAGACAGCAGCTCCAGGTTGCCTGGGAAAGAAAGGGATGGTGCCAGGAAGGGTGTCTAGAGGTAGCCTGGGCGGGGCGGAAGAGGAGGGCTGAAGCATTCCCTCCGCCCAAAGGGGTAGGGTTATTTTGTGAAGGGTTCGTGAACTTTCCCTTCTGGACACGTTGTTTCACCTGGAAACTGGTTGCATCCTCACCCCTCCCCCACACGTGGGGGTCTTGTTCTCTCACCGTCTCCTTGCCTTCACGCTGTGTTGGAAACTGAGACACTCGGGACCAGTCGGACCCATCTTGGCGGTTCCGAATCTAGAGCCCCCAGGCCCGGTGTGCAGCAAGAGGACAGAGCCGGCATGCAAGGAGCAGCAGAGGAGAATCAGAGGGAGAGGGCAGAGGGGTCTAAGCCTCTGGTCCCATGGTCCCTGAAGCCCAACTAGCCTGTCCTTGGCTTCCAGGAGACCCAAGGGACCAGGGCCCTGAGAATAAATTCCTTGTTTCTAGTTCACTTGGATTTCTGTCAACCCAACAGCTCCCCAAAAGCACGTTTATTTTGCTGCCAGGCTCACAATTCCCTCTGTGGGTACACATGGCTGTCTAGTTGGGGCTAGAGCCCACAGAAGCAGGGTCCTGGGCCAGTTCTCTACCCAGGGAGTCCTGGCCTGGGGCAACTTGTGAATGAGTACACAGAAGGTGGGCTGGGGAGGCAACCAGTGACAGGAAGGAATCAAAAGAAGACTTTCCTCTCTGATTAGGACATTTAGGGCAGGAGTTACATTTGGCCCAAATTCCCCTGATAAACACTCATGTGGACAAATCTGGTTTTCACACAGCCTCTGCCTGTGTGGGGTGGGGATCAGAAGGGAATGAAGGCAATCCCCCGGATGTGATGCAGATGTTTCTTGGACTGCTGGGCTAATGGGGTATTCCTTACTATTTACTTGGGAGTCAGGATTTTTAATGAATATTGGCTACACAGATCTCCTTACCCAACTACACATAAATAAGTGTGCAAATGTGCTAACAACATTAACACCATTTCTAGAAGTGTGCGACTCAGTATTTGGAAAGTGCTTGTACATGGAATAAATCTAATTTGTTATAATAATTAGAGGCAAAACAAACCTGAAATATCACTAGATCAGCTTCCTGAACCTTTTTCTGTTCGTCAGTTATGTCACTGGCCAGAGACCTCTTCTTAAAGGCTTCATATACTTCCACCCCATAGTTGAAGAACTCGGGATTAGAGAGAGCACCTGGAGAAGAACAGGCCAAATATTCACGCTTTCACATGCGCATCCACAGCCCATCCTGGCCAATCCCACTAGCATCCCCGTTACCTGGACTCCCTAAAGCAAGTCGCCAGACATTCACTGAGACCCCACCAGGTGTTGGGCCCTGGGGTCAGGCCATGGGAATAAAAAGAGAGGAAGCTACTGTTCTCACCTTCAGAGGGACTCAAAGTCCAGTAAGAGTAGATAAATAACCAAATGATTAACATACAAAACAATAGTTAGGTAGCTCAGTCTGATGTTACGGCCAGATAAGCCTCCTGTCTTAGAATCAAGATGCTTGTGGTCTAACTCAGTACAACAGTGCCCAGCTCTGCTTGTTTGGGTTAGTGATGAGCTTTGTAAACCAGGCTTTGAAGATGGATTGGGAGTTCACCAGGCCACCTGGAGCCTTGGAGAGAAGAGACAGGACATTCTGGGCGTAAGACACAGAGAAGGCAGGGTGTCCGACAACCAGGCCAGCCCAGGAAAGGGCTACTAGGAGCACCTCCAGGGCAATGGGTGAAAGGCCAGGAGGGCTGCCGGTGATGTGAGTAGAGAGATGGGCCAGGTCTTGTAAGCCTTCTTAAGGAGCTTGAATTTTTCCTGCACATAGTGAGCCATGTGGCATATGCAGGGAAATACATAAATGCTCTGAAGTGGGTGTGGACGAGCTCACTGTAGCAGCAGGGATTCAAGAGCAAGCGTGTGGGGGGACGGGCTCCGTCAGGCAGCAGCAGTGGGTGGTGGGAGGAGGGGGATTGGGCTAGAACTTACAGCACTGCCCACGGCAACTAAAACGAAAGAGAAGTTATTTTGATCTACACCTTCCATTGGGATCTTGTCAACCAAAAGGATTCATCAAAGGCATTAATCAGCATTAATAATAGCTTCCTATTTATTGAGGACCTCCTACCTATCAGGTGCTATGCTCCATCACACATCACCTCTTCTATCTTTATAGCAACTGGTAAGTATAAGTCCAAGTCTACCGAAGAGGAAAGCGAGACTTTAGAGAGGCTGAGTGACGAGTGCAACACCACAGAGGTCTTGGTAGCAGCAGAGGTGGGAGCAGGTGTGAACCCCACCCCACCACACGGGGTCTGGAGAGGAGCAGGCAAACCCCCAGCCGCGTGGAGAGAACTGAAAGGACAACTGAATCCACAGTCCTTCAACAGACTCATCCACTTCAAAACCAGTGGCTCCTTAACGTAAGAGTCTGTTTTCCCAGTCCCTGCTCCGTTGTTTCTTTCTTTTTTTTTTTTTTTAAAGATTTTATTTATTTATTTGACAAAGATAGAGAACACAAGTCGGCAGAGCAGCAGGCAGAGTGAGAGGGAGAAACAGGCTCCCCGCTGAGGAAGGAGCCCGACGTGGGGCTCGATCCCAGGACCCTGGGATCATGACCTGAGCCAAAGGCAGCCGCTTAACTGACTGAGCCACCCAGGTGCCCCTGCTCTGTTGTTTCTTAAGTGAAAACTGTTGACTGATTTATTAAAATGGAAGAAAGACAAGAAGATACAGGATGTCAGCTGTTACCATCAAAATTAAATATTAAATCTTGGGATTATCATTAACAAAATAAAGCCTTGGCATATAAAAAAAAAACAAACACAATTACAAACAGAAGGAAATTAAAGGTATTAAATACTGGAAAGGCCGAAGTGAAATTATCACTATTTGCAGATGATTTGATTGTCTATCAGGAAAGCCCCAGAGAATCAGCTGAAATCTACTACAAACAGTAAGAAAATCAGACGTGGCTGGATACACACACACTCGCAGGCACAGAGACAGAGATTCGCCCTCTTCACGGAGAGAAACAAAAACCAATTCACAAGAATTATGCAAGATCTGCATGAAGAAAACTTGTAAAGAGAGCTGCAGGGTTGTAAAGGAAGACATGAGCAAATGAAAAGCCATACCATTCTCCTGGGTAGCATCAGCATAATAAAAGTTCATCTGTAAATTTAATGGAATCTCAATAAAAATATCATCTGGTTACTTTTTGAATCTGGAAAGTTAATTCAAAAGATTTTATAGAAAAGTAAAGTAAAATTAGCTAGAAAAAATAGAAAATAAGGCAAACATGGAGACCTAATACTATCAGATATTCTATCACTTGCCAAAATAATTAAAGCCATGTGGTACTGAATCCATAACAGATAGAAAAAAAAAAACCAACAGAATACAAAGTATAGAACAGAATCAAATGTACATGGGAATTTAAATCACAGTGAAGGTGGCATGGAACTGGAGGGGATTATGCTAAGCGAAATAAATCCATCAGAGAAAACAATTATCATATGATTTCACTCATATGTGGAATTTAAGAAACAAAACAGATGAACATAGGAGAAGGCATGGAAAAATAGAATAAGATAAAAACAGAGAGAGGCAAACCATAAGAGACTCTCAATCTTAGGAAACAAACTGAGGGTTGCCAGAGGGGATTGGGGTGGGGGGATGGGGTAACTGGGTGATGGACATTAAGGAGGGCACGTGATGTGATGAGCACTGGGTGTTATATACAACTGATGAATCACTCAACTCTACCTCTGAAACTAATAAAAAAAAAAATACTAGGGGAAAAAACTAAAAAAACCCCATCATGTTGTATACCTTAAATATATATAACTTTTGTCAATTATGTCTTAATGCAGCTGGAAAAAAGAGAAAATGCTTCTTACATAAACACAAAGACAGTGCTTACAGTGACAGAAAGGCAAATCAGAACTATACTGGGAGACCATTTCTCACCTGACAGACTGGCAATTATCAAAAATTGATCATGCAGAGGAAATGAGCACTTGTAAACATGCTGGTGCGAGTGTAAACTGGTCCATTTACTATTTGATATTATCTATGAAAATCAAAACTGCACCTTCCCTCTGACCAGCAATTCCACCTCTAGACTCACCCGCATATGTAGGAAAAGACGCATGGCCATGATTCTTCCTTGCAGCTGTTTGTAATAGGAAAAGATCAGGAATGATCTGAAATGCCCTTCAGTGGGGGCTACTTGAACTATGACACCTCCACACAATGAATACTTTGGGCAGTAAAAAACAAATGCAATGCGCAAAACATGTAAAATATGCTACCATTTTGAAGCAAAGGAGAGAAAATGGAGAATATGCCCATAATTGCTTTCCATTGCACAGACGTCTCTGGAGGGACACAGAGACAAGTGAGCACCCTGGTGACCTTGCGGGCAGGGACACGGGTGGCTGGGGGACAGGGATGGACTCCTTTGACTTCAGAACTGGGTCTCATGTGCAATGGTGAGTTTTTTCAAAACTTTTTTTCCATTAAAAAACTAGAAAGAAGAACGTTAAAAAACCAGGAGCACTTGGGTGGCTCAGTCGGTTAAGTGTCTGGCTTCAGCTCAGGTCATGATCTCAGGGTCCTGGGATCGAGCCCCTCGTCATTGGGCTCCCTGCTCAGTGGGGAGTCTGCTTGTCCCTCTGCCCTTCGCCCCGCTTATGCTCTGTCTCTCTCTCAAGTAAATAAATAAAATCTTTTAAAAAAAAAGTAAAAAAAAAAAAACCCAACCGTTTAGCCCACAACTCACCGATGACATCTTTCCTGGTGGCCCGTGGCTCGAAGTCCATGGCGTACAGGTCTGACACGGTGATGGTGCAGCCCTGTCTGCTGAGCTCCTCCATTGCCACTTTCTTCAAGGAGCCGTTGATAGACCTGGGTTCTTGGTGAGCATAGACAATGAGCACTTTCTTGCCTGTATCAGAAAACAAATGATGTCTCTTGAAGAACAATTCCTCTTTGTCAAAATTCCATGAAGACTAAGATAACAATGAAATGCGTAGGTGCATCATAGGCTCAAGCTAAGAAATACCAACCTTTGTCATGGGTGACAGTTTTAACGTAACAAACGTTCCTAAGACTCCAGTTATAACATAGCTCACTGCTACCTGAGTTTACTAATGCACAAATGTAAAATGGGGCAAATAAGGATTCCTCAAAAACCACACCACAAATTTCTTGAAAAGCCCAAGCTATCGTGGGTTTTCTCTATCAGAGGTTTCTGCCCCATTGACGAACATCAAAATTGAAAGCTACCATAACTAATCTCTCCTGCTAACCCTACTTTGGCAGGCATCAGCTACGGACATACAGCTTTGCTCCTTCTCCTCTAGGCCCACTGAAATGGGACAAGTAAACAAGATCGGGAAAATCAGACCCCTAACCTGGGGGGGAGGCAGGGCCTAGATGGAGCCCCGCTTTGGGTGGCAAGGCTGATGACAAAAGAAATTCTGAGTCAGGTCTTACAGGTCCTGGCTGTGCCATTAATACCAACAGCCTCTGAAGCAACATTTCCCTCGTTCCGAAGACTCTGGGAGATCACGTACTGATTTCTTCTGGGAGGCGGCTTTGGTCATCTGCTTAAATTAGCCCTTAGTAATAATGTCTAAGACTGGGCGCCTGGGTGGCTCAGTCGTTAAGTGTCTGCCTTCCGCTCAGGTCATGATCCCAGGGTCCTGGGATGGAGTCCCATATCGGGCTCCCTGCTCCAAGGGATGCCTGCTTCTCCCTCTCCCACTCCCCCTGCTTGTGTTCCTGCTCTTGCTATCTCTCTGTCAAATAAATAAATAAAATCTTAAATAAAAAAAAAAATAATGTCTAAGACTAAAATGTTTGAACTCTTGATTTTAATTTTTCATTTTAGGCCCCTAAGGAGGATACCAATGTTAGCTTGAAGCAAACAGTTCTGGGCACTCAACTGGATGTAAAGGTTGGATTCCATGAGTTAGGTTAAAGGTTAACGTTTTTAACTTCTCAGACTCACTGGTGACACAGGAAATCTACCAATGGACACAAATGAAACACCTACATCAGTGGTTCTCAGGTGGGGGCAGTGTTGCCTCCCACGGGGACAGCTCAAAATGTCTGGAGACACTCTGGGGTGTCACAGCTAGGGAGAAGGTGTTGCTGGCATCTGGTAGACAGATACCGTAAGTGCAGCTAGACATCCTGCACCAAACAGGACACGCCGCACCAACGGATTACTGGCCCAGGATGTCAGCAGTGCTGAGGTTCAGAGAAGCCCTAGTCTACACCGTACTGCGTAAAATAAGGTTGACTTTATATTCTGAAATGAAAGACTTTTTATGCCATATTGTTGAGAGGAAAAAAAAGTTGCAGCATGGGGTGTGTGTGTTTGTGTGTGCTTATGGGTGTTTGTGTGTGTGTATATGTTGAGAAGGGACAAGAGTAAAAACTGAGTCGTACTGAATTTTATTTTTTTTAAAGATTCTATTTACTTGACAGAGAGAGAGAAGCACACAGAAGCAGGGGGAGCAGCAGAGGGGGAGGGAGAAGCAGACTCCCAGCTGAGCAGGGAGCCCGATGCGGGGCTCAATCCCAGGGCCCTGAGATTATGACCTGAGCCGAAGGCAGATGCTTAACCAACTGAGCTACCCAGGTGCCCCGAGTCGTACTGAATTTTTTCTTTTTAAGATATTTTTATTTATTTGACAGAGACATAGCGAGAGAGGGAACACAAGCAGGGGGAGTGGGAGAGGGAGAAGCAGGCTCCGCAGGGCTCGATCCCAGGACCCTGGGACCATGACTTGAGCCTAAGGCAGACGCTTAAAGACTGAGCCACCCAGGAGCCCCAAGTCGTACTGAATTTTAAACCACAGTTACTCCTGGGGCTCATTCACTCAATAAATGTTTATGGAGCACTACTATAGCCTGGTTATCATTCCAGAGACTAGAGGCACAGCAAAACAAGATATGCATGGCTCTCACTTTTGAGGAACTTATAATCTGGTGAGGTTGAAATGGACAATAAAACAAGTAAGAAAATACAAAATAAAATAATTCCAAATAGTGATTCATGTTAAAAACAAAACAAGTTTTAATACAGTTCAGTGTTGTTTGGGTTTTTATAACATATTTAATTTCTAATTAAAATTTTTATTTAGAAAAGTTTATCTTCCCCATAGGTAACAGTCACCTGCCATGTTCTAAGAAGATGGATTCTTCCCCTCTGACTACTACCAAAGGGAGGGTCTGCTGTTAATCCTGGGCACAGGATTCAGTGTGGCGAGCTGCTGGCTTTCAGCTGTGGTCACTCTCCTCAGGAACGCCAACAATCTGGAAGAGAACACAAACACTTGAGGGAAGGGGGGAGAAGTGGTGATGAGGCCAATGTACCAACTGCAGGCCTCAGGAAGGACATGCAGACATGTCTGAAAAAAAAGCTTTGAGGGGCAAGGAACCACTTGGAGAGTTAAGCCTCAGAACAAATCAGGCAGGTTGCCAAAACCAAGACTTTTTTTTTTTTTTGAGAGGACTCAGAACCTTCCACAAAGGCAGCCAAAATGAAGAGGTCCTAGAAAATGAGATATGATAAGAAGCAGGAAACATGCCTCTGTGTCCTTCCTCCCTCTCCCACGTTTCCATGCTCCCACCCTGCCCCCAATAATCAACACAGCTGAAGAGACAAAGGTCAGGAGTGTTGCTAAGAAATTCATAGTTACCATGTCTACTGCAGTCTGCAAATCCCAGCATGGCTGAGAAGAACAAGACAGACAAGACATACATATGGTGGCCTGCACATAATAAGGCTCTGGAAAAATGTTAGTTTTCCCGAGAAGGCCTCAAAGGCACAAGAGAAGCCTGAATCCTCACTCCTAGCAGGCCAACTCTGAAATTGGCTCCACTCTGGGAGAGACAAGATACCTCTAACAGGGGCGCCTGGGTGGCTCAGCTGGTTAAGCGACTGCCTTCGGCTCAGGTCATGATCCTGGAGTCCCGGGATTGAGTCCCACATCAGGCTCCCTGCTTAGCAGGGAGTCTGCTTCTCCCTCTGACCCTCCCTCCTCTTGTGCTCTCTCTCTCTCAAATAAATAAATAAAATCTTTAAAAAAAAAAAAAAATACCTCTAACAAACCTGCTCCCTCTGCCGGAAAAAAAACAGCCCAGAGCCCGTGACTCAGGGTCAGTGTGGAGATGCTGTATGATGCATTTTGTATCCAAATGACAACTTTAACACCTATCAGTGCATCTTTATTGGATAACAAGAAGAACAGAGACAGAGATCAGGCTTATCCGTGGCCATGACTGGAATCTGGAGCAGAGCCTGAATTAGCTTCTTCCTGGGCCCTCCATACCTCCAGCTGCCCGGGAGCCCCAGGTAAAGGGCTAAGGTATGCAGAATACTGCCAAGAAGCGAGGGTGGGCTGCAGGGGAATGGGCTCTGGCCCAGGCTGGGTGTCCCAGGGACAGAAAGAAAAAGAGGTTTACATAATTGTGGCTGGAGGTGAGTTGAGGGCAGGCAGGACACTTAAACTGGAGAGGGCGCAAACAGCTCTCGTCAGACAGACAGTTGGAACTCCAAACACCATCATACCTCAAATAGGAGTTTAAATCCTGCCCATTTGCTTAAGTTGACTACTGACTGAACAGTTAGGAATCTGCCTCTTTGGCTACCCAACATCCCCTCTTGTTTTTTACGAACAGTCCCTGAATTTATTCAGGTGTCAGTGTGTGCAGCTAATCCCTACATTTCCCAGTCTTCCACTCAGGGGTGATCAAAGAGGTGAAGCAGAAGTCATTACATGCGGCTCCTAGGACATATCCTTAAGGGCTGACCTGCGGGGGGGTTGTGAGGAGGGTGGAGGTACCATTTCAGCCCCTGCCGCTGGCCTTCCTCTGAGCTGCACTGTGGAACGGTAGCTAGGGCTCGGTCAGTCATCTTGTTATCACGGGGGTAGAAGCTCTGGACTAAGGATGGTAGAGCACAAATACAAAAGGAACCTGGATTCCTGATGCTTCCTTGGAGCTGTGAGATGGTTCTGAATTGCCAACCTTCAGACTTCTTTATATGGGAGAGCAACCTCTGAACTGTGGTTAAGCCGTTTGGAGTTGACTCTCCATGAACTGCTGTGAATGGGACACAATTCCAATGTATGCCTTCATTCAGCTGGGTCACGGCTTGTAGGAGGACTCACCCTCTGGCCAGGTACTGTGCCAGGTGGGGAGGCCACAGTGGTGAACAAGACAGGCTAGAATGGAACTTTATACTCTCGGCCGGGGGCTGGGTAGACAAAACCAGCAGGCAAAGAAGGCAACCGTAACATTCTAGATAGTGATAAGTACTAACAATAATGCTAAGTAATAGTGATGGTGATAAGAAAATAAAGTACCTTTGTGACTAAAATGGCCAGGGGTACATCTGCTATTTTAGATAGGATAGTCCAGGAAAGTATCTCGGGAACAGGGATGTGAATGATATGGACTCAGTCATGCAAAGATCAGAGGTTCAGGCAGAGGCAATGGCAAGTAGGAGGCCTGAGGTAGGAACTGGCCTGGAGCGTGTTCAAGAAAGCCTGTTTGAGGGTGGGGTGGGAGGGATGGGGTGACTGGGTGATAGACACTGGGGAGGGTATGTGCTCTGGTAAGCGCTGTGAATTGTGCAAGACTGTTGAATCTCAGATCTGTACCTCTGAAACAAATAATGCAATATATGTTAAGAAAAAAAAAGAAGAAGAAGGTAGTGGGAGGGGAAGAATGAAGCGGGGGAAATCGGAGGGGCAGACGAACCATGAGAGACGATGGACTCTGAAAAACAAACAGGGTTCTAAAGGGGAGGGGGGTGGGAGGATGGGTTAGCCTGGTGATGGGTATTGAGGAGGGCACGTTCTGCATGGAGCACTGGGTGTTATGCACAAACAATGAATCATGGAACACTACATCTAAAACTAATGATGTAATGTATGGGGATTAACATAAGAATAAAAAAAAAAAGAAACAAGCCAAAAAAAAAAAAAAAAGAAAGCCTGTTTGGCCTGTAGTTTAAAAAAAAAAAAAGAGTTGGATGGTGGGAGATGTGGTCATAGAGGTGAGGTGGGGTCTGTAGGACAAGGGCAAGGATCTTATTCTAAGCCTAACAGAGAGCCATTGGAGCATCTTAAGCAGGAGAATGATAGGATCTGATTACCTTTTAAGAGGTTATCAGTGTCACTGCAGGCTCAGGGAACACCTTACCCTGAGATTCCATTTTGGTTTGGATAAAATGCTTTAATTTTAATGCCCACGACAAAGCATGTACCGTTCCCTGCTGTTCGGCTTGGCCCAGTTTACGGATTTACATCACACACCTGGCCACCTGAAGCATTTGAGTTTGTGACTCCACATCTCGTCCATTCTCCCATTTTTACAGAGTAAGACACAGGCCCAAGAAATGAACTTGTCCAAAATCAGAGGAAAGACTCAAGCCAAGCTCTTTACTAGCTGTCCCCGCCCCCCCTGCCCCCCTTCCTTAACACCCTGCTGCACAGACAAGTTTCCTTTGTTAGGAAGGAGGCACTTGCCTAGCTCAATAAGAAAAAGGAACCACGTGGTGTGTGCAAGTTGATAAAGGGAAATCTCATTTGAAGTGGAGTCAGGACACCCTGTAGAGGGACCTCTCACCCACACACTTTCCCTCACAGCTTACCTCACATTCCTGAACAGGTCATTTTACAACCCCAGCAGGCAGTAGAAAGATTTTTTTTTTTTTTCCTCCTTGCCCAGCAACAGTCCAGTCAGTGAGAAACTATCACAACTCAGCCCACCAGAAACCATCACCACCCTGAACTCTTGCTTTCCTCCAACAGGCTCAACAGACCTTTGTTCAAAGCAGCCCTTCCCAACTTCCTCCTTTTTTTTTTTTTTATAATGTTCCTCTGTTCCTCTCCTTTGTTCTCCAGACTGACCTATGGTTTGCCATAGCCTGCAGGTCCCAAATTGCAATTCCTCTGTTATTCCCGAATACACTCATTTTGCTGGTAAAATAACTGTTTTTGTTTTTTTTTTTAGGTCAACAGGTTGTTAAATTATGTATGTCACACCAATCGGGCTCTGATATTTTTATGCATATTATTTCATCTTAATCAGCACCCAGAAACTATTTTATAATGTTGTCATTCGATTTCTGTGAAAATTAATAAAAGGAAAGGTCATTTGGAGTGGAGTCGGAGGCCAGCAGGAGTAGCTCTTGCACGCTTATGGGGGGGGTGTCAACTGCAGCCCCCAGAGGAAGTGACAGATGCACTTTGCACCTCCGGTCTGAGCAGGAGGTAGAAAGGTTTCCTCCTGCCCCAGCAACAGCCCAGCCAATGGGAGGCGGTCACACTCAGCCAATGAAAAGCCAGTATACTTGGAACTCTGGCTTTTTTACTCCAATGGACTTTTTGGTTATAAGAGCCTTCCCAACCTCCCCTCTCCCAGCGTTCCTCCCCTTTCTTCTGGGCACTTACCTATGGCTTTACCTAAGCTTGCCTGTCCCAGATTGGAAGTCCCCCAAAAACCGCCACCCCCTTTTTTTGCTAGTTAAATAACTGTCACTTTTATTTTTAAGGTTAACATTTCCAATACCTCTTTCCATGTAGACAGGCTCTGGAGCCAGTTATTCCAAGAGCTAAATAACATCTCACTATGTATGCATGCCCATTTGTGACCATTTCTCTTACTGGGCACCTAAGGTATTTCTGTTTCCCCCCCAACTATAAATAGCACTGCTAGCCGACGTCTCGTTTAATACATATTTCTTTTCATGTGCTTCTTTAGCTAATATTCTCGTTAAGACAAAAGGTTTAAGATTATTTTTCTAGGATCTGCTACAGACTGCCACGAGCCAAAACAGGCGGCTCCCTGCGGCCAGCACAGCCCTGGCCGGTGTCCCGCTGGCCTAAATGATGGCAGCCCCTGTCCAAACTGACCCTGAGCTGCCCTGTTTCATTTTTAACACGAGGGTAATCACACCACGGACCTCCTAAGGCAGAGGGCCCATTAAAGGAGACGATTCCCCTAAGCACTTATAACCGGACCTAGCACGCGGTAAGAGGTAAGTACAAACCAGAGCCGAAACGGTGAATGGCCCGCGGTGCGGACAGCGGCGCCCCGGAAAGTGCCCCCGCACCCCGGCGAGGGAAGGCACTCACCCTGCGGGCAGCCCGGGCCCCGGAGAAGCAGCGACAGGACTCAGCCCTCCGCCTTCGGGAGCAAAGTTCCCGGCGTCCGCGCCAGGTTCCGGCCCCCCGGGGCCCCGCACTCTCATTCGTCCGCCGGCCGGAGAGCTGCGACTGCGCTCTGTGCGGCAAGGCCGCGCGCACTGGCGCCGTCTCCGCACGGCCCCCGCAGGTCCCCAGAGCCCAGCCGCTCCCTCTTCCCGGCCCTCTCCCGGCGCCCCGCCCCGCCCCTCTCCCGGCGCCCCGCCCCGCCCCGCCCCCACCCGGGCGGTCCTGACCTGTGCCCCGCCCCACGCCTCTGGCGCTGGCCCTGCCCTGGACCTGGGTTGCATGTGGCGGGGAACCCTCCTGTTCTGTGCTTCTTCCCTACTCCAACCCTGGTTAGGTATCCAAGTTAAAAAAAAATGCAGGTCCATGGCGTAATACTTAGCAAGAAAAAAGATCGAAAACCCAACAGCCTGTGAGACTCTCCAGAAAATTATGCCGAGTGAAAAAAGCCAATCTCAAGAGGTTCCATGCTGTATGACTTATGTGACATTCTTGAAATGACAAATTATAGAAATGGAGAACAGATTAGTGGTTGCCAGGGTTTAGGAAGGGGGTAGCTGGGGCAACAGGGACCCTTGTGGTGTTGGAAATGTTCTTTATGGGACTGTATCAATGTCAGTATCCGGGTTGTGATATTGCACTGTAGTTTGGCTGGATGTTCTCATTGCAGGATTCTGAATAAAGGGCACAGGGGATGTCTCTGTTCTTTTTCTTTTCTTTTCTTTCTCTCTTTCTCTCTCCCTTCCTTTCCTCCCTCCTTTTTTCTTTCTCTCTTTTCTTTTTTCTTTTCTTTTTCTCCTCTCCTTTCCTTTCCTTTTCTTTCTCTTTTGTAGGCTCCACGACCCTGAGATCAAGTCCAGAGCTGAGACCAAGGGTTAGCTGAGCCACCCACATGCCCCTCTAGGTTGTTTCTTAAATTGCATGTGAGTCTACAATTTTCTGAAAAGAAAAAGCTTATTCAAAGAAGAAAAAGGAGGAGGAGGAGGAGAGGGGGAGAAGGTTCTAGGCCAAAAATACCCCCTAGAAGGCAGAGAGGTACATGAGAGGTACTGTGTGTGTGTGGGGGGGTGGGGGCTGCTGGTGAGCAGTATGGGCTAATCATCTTTTTTCTTTTTCCCAGCACTTTCTGGTTTATGCTACCTCATTTGATAGCCCACCTACTTTTGTGACCTTCTTAAGGACCCTCCCCACATTCTGTGCTTTGATGTCTGGTGTCTTCAGATGACCATATAAAGCAGAAGTAAGGTTTCCCCTGCGTTCATAATGTTCCTGATGAAAATAACTGCTGCTGTTTGTAGACCAGCTGGGTTGCTGTCTAAGTTTTCTGCTGTTGATGTATTCAGCAATGAGAACATGGCCTCTCTGAGATGCCCTCACGCTGGCAGGGAACAGGGCTGCCTTGTCTTGTGAGCCCAGGAGATCCTAGAGGCATGCTCGAGGCATTTTCTAATGGACTAGAATGTCCCCAAAGGTAAAATTTGTTTTGTCTTATCCCCCTTTCTGTTGACTCACTGAAGGGATGTCCTCAAATCATCTCTGTGTCACAGAAAGAAACCAGTCATCCTAAAAGGAAGGTGCAGGCCCCCTGGCATAACTGAAGGTAAGCTTCCTTAGGAGGAGCACAAGTAAGCTATTGTCAGGTCTCTTATGCTGTGAGGACTTCTAAGACCTCTGGGTGAGGGGCGCCTGGGTGGCTCAGTTGGTTGGGCGACTGCCTTCGGCTCGGGTCATGATCCTGGAGTCCCGGGATCGAGTCCCGCGTCGGGCTCCCTGCTCTGCAGGGAGCCTGCTTCTCCCTCTGACCCTCCCCCCTCTCATGTGCTCTCTCATTCTCTGTCTCTCAAATAAATAAATAAAATCTTAAAAAAAAAAAAAAGACCTCTGGGTGATGTAGATCCCATGGGAAGACCAGGGAACTGTGGAATAGCAAATGCCAGAACCAGTCTTGGGGGCATCTTAGTTCTTGGTATGGGAACTGAAAGAATTGAGCCCTAAGGGAGACCAAGACTCACCCTCGCCTCTGAAAAACAGCAGGTACACGGAGGATTGGAGCTCCGCATTCATTATGCTTCCGTGTGATCTGACAGTACCATCTTGTGGTAGTGAGGAGCAATCACACATGTGGACTGAGCTAGTTACCCCCTTGAGAATAGAAGCTGGCCTTCCCTTGGGTTTGGAACAGTCTGAGCCCCCGTGGTTGATTCTAGGACAGTTCAGTAGGAGCCCATCTGCCAAGAGAAAATAACAGAATTTCCTGTGAATCTGGTATGGGCAGCTGAGCATTTACCACAAGCAAATAAGATATGACCATATGGGTATTCTGAGTTTAATAAGAAGGTGGTGCTATTAAAACAAAATAAATATACTTGGCAGCAACAATAAACATCACCTCGAGGGGTTTCTGAGATTTCCATTTTCCTTTCCCCCCTTGCTATGAAGAAATGCAAGAACTGAATTAGTCATTCTAGGCAAAGAGGCAATTAAGCCAGTTACAGACATCGTCTTCTCCCTAACTCCCTATACTCGTGTTTCTGGTGAAAATGACTGTTGAGGGCTACATTAAAGCTAATATAAGCAGTTTGAACTATCTCCTAGAGGAGTAGTTACTTTGGGTTTTACTTAATGACTTTTCTTTCACTCTGCTAACAGCATCCCCTTTCCTTTGGGAAACGAATTCTTTCTCATAACATATGTTTTGTTTTGTTTTGTTTTTTAAGATTTTATTTATTTATTTGACAGAGAGAGACACAGCGAGAGAAGGAACACAAGTAGGGGGAGTGGGAGAGGGAGAAGCAGGCTTCCCGCTGAGCAGGGAGCCGGATGTGGGGCTCGATCCCAGGAACGTAAATCCATGACCTGAGCCGAAGGCAGAAGCTTAACGACTGAGCCACCCAGGTGCCCCACATATGTTTTTTTTTAATTGTAGTAAAATGTATATAAGATTTGCCATTTTAACCATTGTAAGCACACAGCTCAGTGGTGTTAATTATATTCACAGTGTTGTGCAAACAACACCATTATATATATATCCCCCAATTTTTAATCACCCCAAAGAGAAACTCAGTAAGCATTAAGCAATCACTCCCTACCCCCCCCCCCAGTTCTGATAACCTATTTACTTTCTGCCTCCATGAATTTGCCTATTCTAGATATTTTGTGCAAATGGAATCATACAATATGTGGCCCTTTGTGTCTGGTTTATTTTCACTTACCATAGTGTTTTTGATGCAGGAAAGTTGGATCCAAGGACCCAGAGGCAGGTCCCACAGGACCAGCCAAGAGGGTCCTTGGCTTTGCACAGGACAGAAATCAAACTCGAGCTGGAGGAAGTAAAAGCAGAGGTTACTGAATAGTGATCAATTATGGCAGACAGAATGTCTGGGAGACTAGGGAAGGGAAGGAGAACAAATCTCCATTGTTGCTTGGAGTTAGGGGCAAGGGGTCCAGAGTATGTGTTCCTTCAGGTCTGATCAAAGGTGAGTGACAGGTGAATCATAAGTGTTATTTTATAGATCATCAAATGTAGAGGATATTGATGCTAGCGTTGGCTGAGGTTTGTTTGAATCTAATGTCCTGGCACATGTTTGGGACCTGGTTCTTCTTAGATGTTATCAGGTGTTTGGGGGCCTGGGAGAAACTCAGAGAATGACTAACTGTTGTGCTTCCCCCTTGGAGTGGGAACATAGTTTCTTTGGGTTACGCAGATGCAAAATACAGAACATGAGGAAATGGAGCCTAACAGAAAAACAGCAGAGATAGAGCCCTTCTAAAAATGGAGTCCCCTCAGCTTCCCTATCTCCTCTTCAAGGTTCATCCATATTATAGCACATATTGGAACTGCATTCCTTTCTTTTTAAAAAGGGATCCCTGCCCCTCACTGCTGTGATGAGAAGCGGCATTCCAAGGATGCTGCTTGCATGGAAAGTATGTGGAGCTTGCTGAACTGTGATCCATGGAGGCTAGCAGGCCCCGAGGCTGTCCTTGAGACAGAAATGGGTCACAGGTTGAGTCATCAAGTAAGAGGCTAGCTGAGGCCAAAGCGGGCATGACAGGTGTGGGTTCCTGACACTCTCTCGGCACGGTCTCAGCTCCAGACAGAACTTCATTACTTTTAATGGCTGAATCATATGCCATGGCACAAAAAAACACATTTTGTTTATTCATTCATCTGTTGGATACTTGGGTCGTTTGACTATTGTGAATCATCCTGATGAAAATATTGCTGTACGAGTGTCTAAATCCCTGTTTTCAGTTCTTTTAGATATACACCTAGGAGTGAAATTGTTGGGTCTTAGGGTAATTCTGTGTAGCTTTTTAAGGAACTGGCAAACTTTCCTACAGGGACTCCACCCTTTCATATTCCCATCAGCTCCATACAAGGGTTCAGATTTTTCTACATTCTCACCAACATTTGTGATGTTCCTTTGAAAAATTATTATACCCAAACCTTAAAAATAAAACAGTTATTTTACCAGCAAAAATGGGTTTATTTAGGAATAACAGAGAATTGCAATTTGGGACACGCGACCTATGACAAAACCATAGACAAATCCAATAAACAAAGGAGAGGAATGTTATTTTATGAAGAAGAGGGAGAAAATTAGGAGGGATTATTTTGAATGAAAGACCATTGGAGAAGAGCAAGAGTTCAGGGCGATGACGATTTCTCATTGGCTGAGTTACAGGGGTGGTCAATTTCTTGTAGGAAATGCAAGGTACATCTTTTCCCTTTGGGAGCCTATAATTGATGATTATTCTTTTGGGGTCTGTAATTAATAATTCTGCTTGTAATTGGTATTGAGTGGTATATTATGGGACCCCCAAAACCAGATTCTTGAGTCTCAATGGCATAGAAATGAACACTGAACTCGAGAGAAAGAATACAGGTGGAGTTTATTAGAGATAGCTTGTATACAAGGGAGCTGACAAGAAAAATGTCGTTGTTTTCTGGTCGTCGCTCTTTAATGGATGACATATTTTAGGGCACCTGAAAAACAGAAATACTTGTGCAGACAGGCTTAAAATTGTTATATCTGGGTAAAGTGTTTCTTCTGTTTTTGCTCAAACAACCATTACTCCCTGACAACTTGTTCTCTCTCCTTTGTTCTCTTTCTGAGAAGGAGGTATCTGTCTCTAAACATATGGAAACTTTGCACCCTTGCCTCCCACCAGTGACTACACAGGAATGGAGTCTCTCATTTTCCCTGTACTGCCTCTGTATGGCTCCCCTTACTAGCCTCAGGACTCTACTTTAGTGGGATTTCCTTTTATTAATTTTCACACATCCTAATTGGTGTGAAGTGGTATCTCCTTGTTTTGATTTGTATTTCCCTAGTGGCTAATGAAGGTGAGCATCTTTTCATGTGCTTATTGACCATTTGTAGATCTTCTTTGGGGAAATGTCTTTGCATGTACTTTGCTCATCATTTAATTGTCTTGTCTTTTTTTTGTTGAGTTGTAAGAGTTCTTGATATATTCTGTAAATTATCAGGGAAATAATATGCAAATATTTTCTCCCATTCTGTACATCATCTTTCACTTTTTTGGGGTGGATCCTATTCCTCTATAAGCCATTAACCAGTTATTCTTTTTCTTAATTCCCTTTTATTGTTATTTCTATCTTGCTGCTGAGTTCTCAGGAAATAGATCTTGGAGGTGGGATGGAGGCATAATCTTTGTTCAATGAACATACTGGTAGTTCTGAATATTTTCAGGTTTCTTTGGATATTTCAGGGTGAGTAGATGTTATATATTTTGAAGGTGTTCTTTGTCTCTAATTGAAGATCATCCAAACTCTGATATGTCATGAAGAAATCTAATGGCTTTTTCCTCAAACTTAACTGGAAGACATTGACCCCTGCCAGTTTCATTGGGAAATGAGCTATTATGTCCGTCTCCTTACAGAACCCCTGGTTTCTGAGAAGTTTCTCTCCTTGTGGTACTTTGGAAAGGTCTGCTGTTTGTCAGGAGTGATCAATCTTGATTCCTCAAAAGTTATGGGTGGAATTCTAATGGCAACAGGGTATTCTTTAACTTTTTGCATTAATAAGTATTAAGT
Organism: Mirounga leonina; assembly: GCF_011800145.1. Lineage (NCBI taxonomy): Eukaryota > Metazoa > Chordata > Mammalia > Carnivora > Phocidae > Mirounga > Mirounga leonina. Next base: position 5,360,711 of record NW_023270709.1, on the reverse strand, counting down.
GGATGGCATCTACACAAAACAGTAGAGACTATATTCACATTTTGTTATTAGTCTATTTTTTTATTTTAAAATTTTTTTTAAACTTTTTTTTTAGATTTTATTTATTTATTTTACAGAGAGAGACACAGCGAGAGAGGGAACACAAGCAGGGGGAGTGGGAGAGGGAGAGCAGGCTTCCCACGGAGCAGGGAGCCCGATGCGGGGCTTGATCCCAGGACCCTGAGATCATGACCTGAGCTGAAGGCAGGTGCTTAACCAACTGAGCCACTCAGGTGCCCCTAAATTGTTTTTTTAAAGATTTTACTTATTTATTTGAGAGAGAGCAAGTGAGAGAGAGAGAGCACAAGCAGGGGGAGGGGCAGAGGGAGAGAGAGAAGCAGACTCCCCATTGAGCAGGGAGCCCATTCTGGGGCTCCATCCCAGGACCCTGATATCAGGACCTGAGCCGAAGGCAGACACTTAACCAATTGAGTCACCCAGGTGCTCACACCCCCCATTTAAAAGATTTTATTTATTTGAGAGCTAGAGCGTGAGAGAGCGCATGTGAGGGAGAGTGAGAGTGTTATTAAATAGGTTTTTGATGTTAAGTGGCCATTCATACCATGAATAATTGATGACTCAAATATGAGAACACAAACCTTTCATATCTTAACTTATTCTAACTAAGGATTTAGTTGACAGCCAAATTCTGGCAAATTCAACATGCCTTTAGAAATCACTGCTGTGTGTACTTGGGCCCAACCAAAACTTAAACTTTGTATTATCACCCCAAATCAATCAGAACATTCTGGCAATTGTATGAATAGAGATATTAGGCTTTCGCTGTACACATTGATGTATAATGGGTAAAATTTTGGTTTAAAATTGTAGATAAATGGTACTTAAAAGTTTGCACCATGGGAATTGCAAATGTAATTAAGCCAGAATCCTGTTCTATGACTTTCCCCCCGCCCTTTCTTCATGACTCAGAGTAATGAAACTTGGATGAGGGAATGTGAATTGAATAAGTGCTCCCTGCTATTCAAGGTTAAGCTAAAAAGGCAACTTAATATTCTGGGTAATTATTAGAAATAGGGATAGTGTGGGATAAGAATCGCTAACATTTACAGAGGGCTTACTATGTACTAGCAGTATGCTAGGTTCTTTACTGTCTGATTTAATCCTCACAGCGGCACCAGAATGCAGTTTCTATTATTATTTCCATTTTCCAGATAAGAAAACTGAGGTCCAAAGAGTTTAGTTAAAGATGCAAAGCAACCTGGCTCCAGAGCCCATCTTTTAACGATGATACTGAATGAAAATACCCCCAATGGGATAACAGGGGGCTGTGGGGAAGTCAGAACCTATTAATTATTCATAAGATTAAAATAAAAAATCAGAACCACAAACCCTATAAAAATGGAGTCTATTTCCAAAGGAGTTGAGAATTAAAGGCTTCACGAGAAGTACAACTCTTTATATCCTCTAACTTTTCGGCTTTGTAGGGCAACAGCAAACAACAGCATCGACCGTAGAAGGAACTCACCAACCTCTAGGGTAGCCCCAGAACGCTCTAGGGTAGCGACATGTTAAAGCACATTAACCCGACTCGAAGTCATCGCACAGTGGTGAGTCTACAGCCCACCTGTGTCTTCATGCCTCTTGGCTGGCTCTGCATTCAAGCCTGGTTTCCAATGTCTTTTACTTTCTTGATAATGTCCTTTGATACACAAAACTAATTTAATTTTGATGAAATCCAATTTATCTAACTTGGTTTTTTTTATTATGTTCAGTTAGCCACCATATAGTACATCATTAGTTTTTGATATAATGTTCAATGATTCATTAGTTGACTATAACACCCAGTGCTCATCACAACACGTGCCCTCCTTAATGCCCATCACCTGGTTACCCCATCCCCCCACCCACCTCCCTTCTGAAACCCTCAGTTTGTTTCCCGTGTCCCGAGTCTCTCATGGTTCGTCTCTCTGATTTCTCCCCCTTTGGATTTTCCTCCTCTCCTCTATGGTCCTCCGTGCTATTGCTTATGTTCCACATATGAGTGAAACCATATGATAATTGTCTTTCTCTGCTTGACTTACTTCACTTAGCATAATCTCCTCCTTGGGCTTTTGGTGTCACATCTAAGGACCTACTGCAAAATCCAAGTTCATGAACATTTACTCCTGCGTTTTCTTCTAATAGTTTTATAGTTTTGGCTCTTATATTTAGATTGTTGATTGATTTTGATTATTTTGTATATGGTATGAAGTAATGGTACAGCTTCTTCTTTGCATGTGGAAATCCACTTACCTCAGCATCATATGAAAGAAACCATTCTTTTCACTATTGAGTGGACTTGGCACCCTTATTGAAATCAATTGACCATAGAGGTGTGGGGTTACTTCTGGACTCTCAATACCATCCCATTAGCATATATGTCTGTATTTGTGCTAATACCAAACCATGCTGTTTTGGTATCTGTAGCTTTGTGGTAAGTTTTGAAATCAGGGAGTGGGAGTCTTCCAACTTTGTCCTCCTTTTCCAAGATTGCTTTGGCTATTCAGAGCCCCTTGCAATTCCATTTGAATTTGAGAATTGGCTTTTGCATTTCTGCAAAATAAAAAATACAGTTGAAATTTTTATAGGAATTGCACTGAATCTGGAGGTTGCTTTGAGTAGTATTGCTATTTTGACAATTAAGTCTTCTTATCCACTAACACAAGATGTCTTTCCATTTATTTAGCTCTTTTTAAAGATCTTTCAGAAATATTTTGTTGTTTAAATTTACTCTAGGTTAAATTTACTCTAGGTATTTTATTATTTTATTTTATTGGTATTTTATGATTTTACATGCTATTGTAAATGGAGTTTCTTTCGTAGTACCTTTTTCATATTGTTCATTACACATATATAGTATACACATATTACATCATATTACATCATATACACATATTACACAACTGATTTTTGCATGTTGATCTTGTATCCTGCAACTTTGCTAAATTTGTACATTAGATTTAGTAGCTTTCCTTTTGTTTCTTTTAATTCAATTAATTAACATATAGTGTATTATTAGTTTCAGAGGTAGAGTTCAGTGATTCATAAGTTGCATATAACACCCAGTGCTCATTACATCCCGTGCCCTCCTTAATGCCCATCACCCAGTTGCCCCATCCCCCCACCCTACAGAATGGGAAAAGATATTTGCAAATATCTTATCAGATCTATAAAGAACTTACCAAACTCAACACCCCAAAAATAAATAATCGAGTCAAGAAATGGGCAGAAGACATGAACAGACATTTCTCCATAGATTTAGTAACTTTCTTATGGATTTTCTATATATTTTATGCATTTGGAATTTTCTGTATTATTTGGGATTTTGTAGATATTTCATATATTTGATATATTTCTATATATAGGATTATGTAATCTGAATAGCAATAGTTTTACTTCTTCTTTTCCAATTTTGATGACTTTTCTTTGCCTCATCTAATTCCTCTAGCTAGAAGTAGTAGGTTTTTCATAAATGCCCTTTATCATGTTGAGGAAGTTCCCTCTATTCCTAGTTTTCTGAGTGTTTTAAAATTATTGTTATGAAAGAGTGTTGGATTTTGTAAAATGTCTTCTTTTCTGTGTCAGTTGAGACCATCATGTGTTTTTTTTCTTCGGTCTATTAAGGTGATGTATTACATTAATAGGTTTTTCTTATGTTGCGTTCCTGGACTAAGTCCCACTTGGTCATGATGTATAGTCTTTTTAAAATACTGTTGGATGCAGTTTGCTACTACTTTCTTGAGGACTTTTGCATCAATATTTATAAGGATATTAGTCTACAGTTTTATTTTCTAGCAATGTCTTTGTCTTGCTTTAGTATCAAGGTATGAGTTTGGACATGTTCTCCCTTCTTTAATTTTTTGGAAGAGTTTGAGAAGGATTCGTGTTAATTCTTTAAATGTTTGATAGAATTCACCTGTGAAGCTACGTGGTTCTGGACATTTCTTTGTTGAGAGGTTTTCTTTGTTTCTTTTTTTCTTTTTAAGTTAACATTAAATTGGAATATTTGGTTTGTGGGGAGTAGGCAAGGGAGGGGCTAAGAAACTTGTATATTTTATTTTTTTATTTTTTATTTTCTTAAACGATTTTATTTATTTATTTGAGAGAGGGAGAATGAGAGAGAGAGAGCACATGAGAGGGGGGAGGGTAAGAGGGAGAAACAGACTCCCTGCAGAGCAGGGAGCCCAATCCCGGACTCGATCTAGGGACTCCAGGATCATGACCTGAGCCGAAGGCAGTCGCTTAACCAACTGAGCCGCCCAGGCACCTGAAACTTGTATATTTTAATCAGGTCCTTTCAATACAAGTGATATATTGTTACAGTCTCTTAATTCACTTCCCTGCAATAGACTTTCCCATTTCCTGGCTATTCCATATACAGTTTTCTAAATCATTGCTTTTCCTTGTCACACAATACTCCAAAAGCTTGAATGTCTTTCTATTACTTAGGGAATGATTTTTTTAAAAAAATTTAGCATTCCACTCAATTTTTGCTTTGACTATTTCTCACCCAAGCTCTAAAATAAACTGCTTCTACTACCCTTAAAACTATGTTCCAGAGAAAATGGTCTATTTATTCTCACTTCTGTATCTACTTCCTTTTGATTAAACCTGAAGTAAGAAAATGGTTAGGGGCACCTGGGTGGCTCAGTCGGTTAAGCATCTGTCTTCAGCTCAGGTCATGATCCCAGGGCCCTGGGATCAAGTCCCACATCGGGCTCCTTGCTCAGCGAGGAGTCTGCTTCTCCCTCTCTCTCTCTGCCCCTCCCCCTTGCTCGTGCTCTCTCTCTCTCTCAAATAAATTAAAAATTAAAAATTAAAAAAAAAAGAAAATGGTTAGAGCAAAAGCTGTACCAATTATAAGCTGTGATTCTGTGCCAGATTTTTAAAAGCTTTCTGAGCATTAATTTCCTAACCTGAAAAAATGTACAAGATAATAAATCATGATGGCAGGTAATCTGGATATGAAACTACAGAAATGGATAGGATATGGCCACTGTCCTGAAGATACTTACCTTCTAATTGGAAAAGACAAAATGAATTTTAGGGTAAACTCCTTGATGGCAGGGCACATGTCTGATTACTATAAATTAGTAGTGCTAACACTTTCCATAATGCTTTGTGCATACCCAACGCTATTTATTTTCTTATAATGATATACAGAGAAATGTGAAATTTTTTATTGATATAATTGACATACTATATTAGTTTACAACATAATGATCTGATATCTGTACACATGGTAAAATGATCTCCACAATAAATCTAGTTGACATCTGTCAAAATACATAGTTGCAAAAAATAGTTTTTCTTGTAATGAGAACTTTTGAGATTTACCTCTTTTAGCAACTTTCAAATATGCAATATGATAATATTAACTATAGGGGCCATGGTATATATTACATCCCCATGATTTCCTTATTTTATAATTGGAAGATTGTACTTTTTGACCCCCTTCACCCACTTTTTTCCCATCCCCACCTTCTGCTTCTGGCAACCAATAGTCTGTTCTCTGTATCTGAGCTTTTTTTTTCCCCTTAGATTCCACATATAACTGAGATCATATGGTATTTGTCTTTCTTTGACCAACTCATTGCATTTAGTATAATTGCCCTAAAATTCCATCCATATCGTCACCAATAGCAAGATTTTGGCTGAATAATATTCCATTTTATATATGAGACACACCTTCTTTACCCATTCATCTATTGATGGACACTTGGGTTATTTCCGTGTCTTGGCTATTGCAAATAATCTGCAGTGAACATGAGGTACAGATAACTTTTCAAATCAGTGTTTTTGATTTCTTGGATTAAATACCCAGAAGTGGAATTGCTGGATCGTATGGTAGTTCTATTTTTATTTTTTGAGGAACTTCCATATTGTTTTCCATAGTGGTTGTACTTATGTTCCCACCAACAGTGCACAAAGGTCCCCTTTTCTCCACATCCTTGTCCAAACTTGTTGTTTGTTGTTTCTTGTCTTTTTGATACCAGATTTCTAACAGGTGTGAGGTGATACCTCACTGTGGTTTTGATTTGCATTTCTGTGATGATGAGTGATGTTGAGCATATTTCCATATACCTGTTGATCATCTGCGTGTCTCTTTTGGAAAAATATCTATTCAGATCTACACATTTTTAAAATTGAATTGTTTGTTTTGCTGTAGAGTTGTATGAATTCTTTATATATATTTTATATATTAACCTCTTAGCAGATATATGATTTGCAAGTATTTTCTCCCATTCAGTAGGTTGTCTTTTCATTTTGTTGATCGTTTTCTTTGCTGTGGAGAAGCTTTTTAGTTTGATGAAGTCCTGTTTGTTTATTTTTGCTTTTGTTGCTTTTGCTTTTAGTGTCCGATTCAAAAACTTATTGCAAAGACTTACGTCAAGGAGCTTTCCAGGAGTTTTATGGTTTTCTTCTTTTTTTAAAGATTTTATTTATTAGAGAGAGAGAAAGACTGAGAGAGAAAATGAGTGGGGGAAGGAGCAGAGGCAGAGGGAGAAGCAGACTCCCTGCTAAGCAGGGAACTGATGTGGGACTCAATCCCAGGACTCCAGGATCGTGACCTAAGCTGAAGGCAGATGCTTAGCCAACTGAGCCACACTAGCGCCCTTATGGTTTTCTTCTAAGAGTTTTATGGTTTCAGTCTTACATTCAAGTCTTTAATCCATTTTGAGTTATTTTTTATGTATAGTGTAAGGTAGTGGTCCAGTTTCATTCTTTTGCATGTGGCTGTCCAGTTTTCCCAACACCATTTATTGAAGAGATTGTTCTTTCCCCATTGTATATTCTTGGCTCCTTGCTGAAATTAACCATATATGTGTGGATTTTTTTCTGGGCTCTCTTTTCTGTTCTGTTGATCTATGTGTCTGTTTTTATGCCAATACCATAACTTTTTGATTACTATAGCTTTGTAATATGAAATCAGGGAGGATGATGCCTCCAGCTTTATTCTTCTTTCTCAAGATTACTTTGGCTATTCATGGCTTTTTATAGTTCCATATATATGTTAGGATTTGTTTATTCTATTTCTGTGAAAAATGCCATTGGAATTTTGATAGGGATTGCATTGAATCTGTAGATTGCTTTGGGTAGTATGGACATATAACAATATACTTCCAATCCATGAGCACAGATTATCTTTATATTTATTTGTTTTTCAGTTTATTTCATCAATGTCTTTATAGTTTTCAGCATAAAGCCTTTTACCTCCTTGCTCTTATTTACTCCTATGTATATTATTCTTTTTGATGCAAGTGTAAATGGGATTATTTTCTTAATTTCTCTTTCTTATCATTATTAGTGTACAGAAATGCAACAGATTTTTGTATATTGATTTTGCACCCTGCAGATTTACTAAATTTATTTATTCCAATGTTTTTTGGTGGAGTCTTTAGGATTTTCTATATATAATATCATGCCATCTGCAAACAGTGATAGTTTTACTTCTTCTTTCCCATTTTGGGTGCCTTTTACTTATTTTTTTTTAAGATTTTATTTATTTATTTGACAGAGAGAGACACAGTGAGAGAGGGAACACAAGCAGGGGGAGCGGGAGAGGGAGAAGCAGGCTTCCCGCTGAGCAGGGAGCCCAACGTGGGGCTTGATCCCAGGACCCTGGGATTGACCTGGGCCAAAGGCAGATGCTTAACGACTGAGCCACCCAGGCGCCCTGGGTGCCTTTTATTTCTTTTTCTTGCCTAAATGCTCTAGCTAGGACTTCCAATATAATGTTGAATAAAAGTGGTGAGAGTGGGCATCCTGTTGAGAGGTTTTTGATTACTGATCCAATCTCTTTACTTGTTCTATATCTGTTGAGATTTCCTATTTTTTCTTCAGTCAGTTTATGTAATTTGTGAACCTCTAGACATTTGTTCTATTTAGGTTATTACATTTGTTGGCATATAATTGTTCATAGTATTCTCTTGTCATCATTTTTATTTCTATAAGATCAAAGTAATGTTACCACTTTCATTTCTGCTTTTAGTTATTTACATCTTCTCTTTTGTCAGTCTAGCTAAGGTTTTGCCAGTTTTGTTGTTCTTTTCAAACAATCAACTTCTAGTTTCACCGATTCTATTGTTTTGTTTTGTTTTTTTTTTAAGATTTTATTTATTTGAGAGAGAGAATGAGACAGAGACAGAGAGCATGAGAGGGAGGAGGGTCAGAGGGAGAAGCAGACTCCCTGCTGAGCAGGGAGCCCGATGCGGGACTCGATCCCGGGACTCCGGGATCATGACCTGAGCCGAAGGCAGTTGCTTAACCAACTGAGCCACCCAGGCGCCCCGATTCTATTATTTTTCTATTTTTTATTTTATATATCTCTACTCTAGTCTTTATTATCTGCTTCCTTCTGCTAACTTTGTGTTTAGTTTCATTTTCTTTTTCTAATTATTCGAGGTGTAAAGTTAAGGTTTTGATTTGAGATCTCTCTTCCTTTTTAAAATAGGCATTTATACCAAGAAATTTCTGTTTGAGTGCTGCCTTTACTGCATCCCATAAGTTTTGGTATGTTGTTTTGTTTCATTCATCTCTAAGTATTTTCTAATTTCCCTTATGATTTCTTCTTTGATCCATTGGCTATTTAAGAGTGTGTGGTTCAATTTCCTTTTTAAAAGAAATTGGTTCTAGCTTCATTCCACTGTGGTCTGAGAATATATTTTCTATGTTTCCAGTCTTTAAAAATTTATAAAGACTTGTTTTATGCCCTAAAATATGGCCTATCCTGGAGAATATGTATTTTGCTGTTGTTGAATGTAGCATGTCTGTTAGGTCTAGTTGGTGTATAGTTATTTTCATGTTCCCTACTTCTTTATTGATCTTTTGTGTAGATATTCTATTTGTTATTGAAAGTGGAGTATTAAAGTCTCTAACTATTAATGTACAGTAATCTACTTCTCCTTTAAATTGTGTCATTTATGGCCTCTTATACTTTGAGGGTCTGTTCTTAGGTATATATAAATATTTTAAATTGTTATATCTTCTTGCTGTATTGAAACTTTTACCAATATATAGTGCTTTCTTTGTCTTGTTACAGTTCTTGACTTAAAGTCTATTAGCCTCATATTAGTGAAGCCACCACAGATCTCTATGGATTACATTTTCCATGGAATATCTTTCTTTATCCATTCACTTTCAACCTATTTGCATATTTGGATATAGAATATAGTTGGATCATGTTTTATTAATGTAATCTGCCAATCTCTGCCTTTTATTAGAAACTTTAATCCATTAACATTCAAAGTAATTGCTGATAAGGAAAGACTTACTTCTGCCATTTGCCTGTTTGTTTTCTGTATGTTTTATAGGCTTTTGTCCCTCATTTCTTCCCATATTGTCTTCTTTTGCATGTAGTTGATTTTTTTTAAATGAATCATTTTGACTTCCATCTCATCTCCTTTTGTGTACAATCTTTAGATATTTTGTTGTTACCATGGGGATCACATTTAGTATCCTAATTTACCACAATCTAATTTGCATTGATACCAACTTAATTTCAGTAGTTGAATTAAACTCTTCTCTCTACAGCTCTGTTCCTTTCCTTATATTATCGTCACAAATTGCATCTCAATACATTTTTTGCCAATAACATAGATTTCTATTTTATTTATTTATTTATTACTTTTTTATTTTTTTAAGATTTTACCTATTCATTTGACAGAGAGATAGAGAGCACAAGTAGGCAGAGTGGCAGGCAGAGGGAGAGGGAGAAGCAGGCTCTCCGCTGAGCAGGGAGCCGACCGTGGGGCTTGATCCCAGGACCCCAGGATCACGACCCGAGCCGAAGGCAGCCGCCCAACCGACTGAGCCACACAGGCACCCCTATTTATTTATTTTTTTTAAAGATTTTATTTATTTATTTGACAGAGCAAGACACAGTGAGAGAAGGAACACAAGCAGGGGGAGTGGGAGAGGGAGAAGCAGGCTTCCCGCGGAGCAGGGAGCCCGATGCGGGGCTCGATCCCAGGACCCTGGGATCATGACCCGAGTCGAAGGCAGACGCTTAACGACTGAGCCACCCAGGTGCCCCCAGATTTCTATTTTATACATTTGTCTTTTGAGCATTTGGAAATAAAAAAGCGTAATCACAAAACAACAATGCAAAAATACTGGCTTTTGTATTTCCCATATATTCACCTTTACTGGAGATTTCTATTCATACAGCTTTGAGGTACTGCCTGATGTCATTTTGTTTCAAATTGGACTCCCTTTAGCATTGCTAGTATGGCAGGTCTAGTGGTAACAAACACCCTCAAATTTTGTTTATCTGGGAGTGTCTTAATTTCTCCCTCAGTTTTGAAGAACCGTTTTGCTGAGTGTAGAATTCTTTTTTTTTTTTAAAGATTTTATTTATTTATTTGAGAGAGAGAGAATGAGAGACAGAGGGCACGAGAGGGAAGAGGATCAGAGGGAGAAGCAGACCCCCAGCCGAGCAGGAAGCCCGATGTGGGACTCGATCCCGGGACTCCAGGATCATGACCTGAGCTGAAGGCAGTCGCTTAACCAGCTGAGCCACCCAGGCGCCCCACTGAGTGTAGAATTCTTGATTGACAGTTTTTCTTTCAGCAATTTAAGTATGTCATCCCACTGTCACTGGGCCTCCATCATCTCTAATGAGAAACTGGTTGTTAATCTTATTGAGGCTCCTTTGTATGTAAAGAATTGCATCTCTTTGGCTGCCTTTAAGATTCTCTCTTTGTCTTATAACCAGTTTCATAATAATGTGTCTCAGTGTGGATCTCTTTAAGTCCCTACTTGGAGTTTGTTGAACTGCTTGGATGTGTAGATTCATGCACATGTATCATTTTAAAAAACCAAACTTATTGGGTTTTTTTTCATAAATATTAAAATAATGTACTCTAGAGATATTATCATATCTATATAGCTAGGGAGAATGACAAATTTATTTTTATCCCTTAAAAGTTTTTTGTTAGGGCGCCTGGGTGGCTCAGTTGGTTAAGCGACTGCCTTCAGCTCAGGTCATGATCCTGGAGTCCCTGGATCGAGTCCCGCATCGGGCTCCCTGCTCGGCAGGGAGTCTGCTTCTCCCTCTCCCGCTCCCCCCTCTTGTGCTCTCTCTCTCTCTCACTCTCTCTCTCAAATAAATAAAATCTTTAAAAAAAAAAGTTTTTTGTTAATGTGACATTTACATTTATCTTTTTACATTTCAGAAATAGTATTTCAATTTAATGCTTTGTAATTCTTGAAGTACCATTGTCATGTACATTTCATATGCATCATGTATGAAAAACATCTTTACCAAGGCCTGATTTGTCAGCTATATCAATATAATATATAGTTAAAGGTATGCTATTGAAGTTTCTCAAGAATATATTTGATAGTTTATAAATTACCATTGTAAAATTAAATCCCCCTTTTCTGCTACCTATTTTTAAAATATGTATGCTGACATCAATGGAAAAACTAGTGAAATCCAAATGATGCCTGGAGTTTAGTTAATAGTAAGGTACCAATGCTGGCATCTTAGTTTTGACAAACGTACCATGGTAATATAACATTAACATTAGAGAAAACTGCGTTAGGGGGTGTATGGAAACTTTCTGGATTACCTTTGCAACTTTTTTTGTGAATCAAAATAAAAATTGTATTAAAATAATTATTATATCTCAAAGTTTACACATAGTAACATTCTTGCTTTTTAAAAAAATCTCATGAGCTAGAAGAGTAAATTTCATATATACATAAAACAAATTATAGGAAGATATTCTTAGTAATACTAAAATCTCCAAAAAAAATGTGTTTTCCTAATTTCTTTTAAAACCCCTGCTATACAATGCTTATCAGCTGTTACTCTAATTTTAGAGAATGATTCATCACTCTAGTTGTTTTTTTCTCATATTTATCTAATAAAATGAAAGATGAACTCTGACATGAACAGTGTATGAATTAGTACAAGAAAATCTGTTTTCTGAATCAAATCTTGGTTCCGTAATACAGGATTAAAGAATGGTGTCATGCCTTACCACCAAAGGTAGAAAATTGTGACATTTTATCACATCTTTACGAGATCTTTATGAGACATTTTGCCTCTCTCATAATATCTCACATTAAGTATCAATGAAAGGAAATCTTTTGTTTTTGTTTTCTAGTAAATTAGAAGTCTTTAACTGTTGTATATTATTGTGAACTCAAAAGAGAAGTAGATAACAAGGGAACTGACCACATGGAAACCAAAGCAGAATAAAGGAAGAAACGCACAACACTATCTCTAAGGCTGACAATTAGACCTTAAGCATAATATATATATATTTTTAAAGATTTTATTTATTTATTTGAGAGAGAGAATGAGAGACCAAGAGCATGAGAGGGAAGAGGGCAGAGGGGGAAGCAGACCCCCCGCTGAGCAGGGAGCCCGATGCGGGACTCGATCCCAGGACTCCAGGATCATGACCTGAGCCGAAGGCAGTCGCTTAACCAACTGAGCCACCCAGGCGCCCCTAAGCATAATATATTTTTAAAAAATAATAAAAGTTAAGGGATTCTAGAAGTTTCAGAGTGGTAAGATTCATTCATTCATTCAAAAAGTGTTTACTGGTCACCTTTTTGTGTCAGTCACTATTTGGGGCATGGAGGACTCAATTCTGAGCAAAAACAGACCCTGGTACCTTGGTTCCCTGGTCCCCAAGTGTTATGGAGCTTACAAACTAATGGGGCAATGGACTTGAACAGGAGCTAAAACAGAGAATGATTGCAAAATAAATTATGTGTGTGTGCCTGTGTGTGTGTGTATTTTTAATGTATGTCAGGATTTTTATTTTATTTATTTATTTTTAAAGATTTCTTTATTTTAGAGAGAGAGAGAGTGCAAGCATGTTAGTGAGGGTAGGTCAGAGGGAGAGAATTTCAAGTAGACTCCCCGCTGAGTGTGGAGCTGGACTCTGGTATCAGTCTAACAACCCATGAGATCATGACCTGAGCCGAAATCACAAGTCTTTCGCTCAACCGAGTCACCCAAGTGCTCAGGATTTTTAAATAAAGAGTCTTTCTGTAGGGAATTATTTGCTGATATTACATGTTCTCTCTCAGTGCAAGTATATATATAACCCGTCTTTTTCACAGATCTTAGGAACGGATAATATTCATGATCTGCTGACCTCATTTGTTTCCAGGGAAAACAAAACAATTTCAGAGTAGTGACAGAAGTGGTCTCAGTTTCTGTTAGGGATTTTTCTTTTTATTGATAGTATGGTTCTTTTTATTGATAGTATGATTCTACTTTTATAAAAATATTATATAAATGTAGATGTTTCCACATATACATATTTTAATACATACAAGGGCATCTAGGGGAGAAAGGAGAGGAATATTTCTTTTTTTAACTCTATTCTTCTGGATTGCTTGATTTCGTTACAGGGACAGATATTGCTTTTGCAACATTATGAAAGTAAGGTGATATGTAGAACAGTCTGGGCTGAGCTTGGAGTGGAAGGGGAGAGGCTACCATTTGCAGAATTAAAATAGGATGAAAGCATTCTGTTGGGGGAGGGCAGACTGAGCTCATGCTGAGGGCTTCACATCCACATCCCTACAAATAGAAATATTTTAAAAATATAAATAAATCCTCAGTCCCACTGGAAAACAAGAGAAGCCTTGGTAGATCACGGAAAAAAAAAAACTCTTAGTAAGTATTAAAAAATAGAAAGCTGGGATTAGCAAAGAAGTACACCACCGATCAAAACATTCACAAGGGCATCCGGTTATAAAAGGTAGGAACAGCTCCAGGAAAGCCCCAGGCCTGTCCCCTCCCGGGGACACAGAATTATAGGTACAGCACCCTGGATCTCAGGCAACTCACCACAGGTGATTGATTAGGGACCCCAGCAGGAGCAATCAGGAAGATCAGCTCTTGAACAACAGTGCTGCTTGCCCACCCACGTGAATAGCAAAACTTGACAATACTTATTCAGACTACTTTGCACATAGTACATTAAAGTAAGTGACCAGCAAGATGCATCTAGTATTTTAAGAATTTGTATCGGATAATGAAAACTCTACTTGGGGGTTGAAGTTAAATTATTTATACCTTGTGTTTGTTTTGGAAAGTGCTGTACAAATGGTCTAAAGTGTAGATAAGATCTCAAATATCAAATAAAAAATTAGAGCGACAACAGAAAGCTGGGCCTCAGGACTTCCATGAGCAGACTCTGTCCTGGTGGCAGCAGGACTTGGTGAGGCTCTGATGGTCTGTGAGCTGTCTACTGAGAAAAGGAGCTAAACTAATGTGGAACAAAGGCCTTTATTTGGGGTCTCAGAATTATAATTTGGGCAGCACAGATTCTGGAGTAACCAGAAAAGTGTCCCGTTCCTCTGGGAAAGCAAGGGGTTTTTATGGGAAAGAAAGACGGCATCATTATACGATTTAGAGAAAAAGAAGAAAAAAATTTAATTCCGTGCTAATTTTGATTACCATCTAATCGACTTTTATTGGTGCTATTAAACGAACTATACGTGGTATGCGTTAGTTAACTTTTATGTTTTCATAAAGTTCCTATTAACAGTTTTATGGTCCGGATGCCAGGGATCCTGTTGGATTTTATGAGCAACTGCTTGTAAAACATTATGCCCGCTTCTGGCACAGTTCGAGATCATTAGTTTGAAAGGAAATCGAGCTTCAAAATGGAGTGGCTCCTGTCCAGAAATTGTATACAATTACACAGGACGTGACCTTGGCAAAGCCGGGGGGTTCTGGCAGAGGTCCGAGTGGCATCAAGATGGACCGGCAGGTCCAGTGTAATGTGATGAGTTTCCCCTTATGCTGGACCGCGGACACAGTCAATGCGGGCACCCCACGCTGACCCGGGCCCGGGCAGGTGCTGCGCCCAGCTCTGCTCACTCTGAGCGCCGGTCTCTTCCTCGTCCCTACCCTGACCAGCCTCCCCCCTCCTCCCTTGGCCGATCCACCGCGAGCCTGGCGCTGTTCCAGCCGTGGGGGGCTCCAGGAGACCTGGCCGCCTCTCCTGGAAATCACCTGGGGGCAACCAACAATGAGACAATACAAGTCGTTACAGACGGTGGCTAGTGCTGTGAAGGAAATAAAGAGGGCGCTGTGGGAGAGACTAACGGGCCTCCTCAGGGTGTACCCAAGTGTCACTTGACCCTCCTCTACCAAGCCTGGGCCCCAGGTGAGTCACCCCAAGTGATCCCCTGCCACGCCATGCTGCCCTGGCGCTGGGGCGCGTCCCCCTGGGCCCAGCCCCGGTCCCGCCTCGGTGTCGCCAGCTCCTCCCAGACGCGGCGAGCTGGGGCGCAGGGGGCGCGGCTGGCAGGACGCCGCGCGGCGCGGCGGAGATCGCGGGGCGCGGCGGAGATCGCGGGGCGCGGCGGAGATCGCGGGGCGCGGCCTCCGGGAAGCGGACCGGAGCGGGCCGGCAGGGCGCCGAGAGCGCAGCGGGTGCCAGGGGCGTGGCAGGGAGGTAGGGACGCCTCAGGAGTGGGCGGCAGGCGAGGCACCCCGGAACCGCCCGCCTCTTGCTGGTCCCCAGCGGCACACCCCGCGCGCCCGGTTGTCGGGCGGGAGAGGAGCCTAGCAGTGCGCCTGCGGTCCCGCCACTCCCTAGCCGGGGCTGGGCCCATGGGGCGGTGCCTGCAGCTTTCCGGGCTCAGTCCAGCTCGGCTCCCAGGAAGGACGCAAGCCCTTCCCGGCCTGCCTCCCCTCTTTCCGGGGGCATCGTGACCTGCGCTCAGAGACTCATCCCTGAGCTCTGCCCTCTGACTCACCCGCTCGCTTTCTTGGTTACCCGGAACCGCCGCGTCCCCAACCCTCTCCAGCCTCGCCTTCCCTGCAGCATTTCTTGCAGACGCCGCAGGTTCTGATTCCTCCAGCTCAGGCTGGGGAAGAACGGGAGGGGCCCCTCCCAAGCCACCGGCTATCACCAACCTCCCCCCTCCTTTCTGGCCCCATTTCCCCACAGGCTGAGGATTTCAGCACCTGGCTCAGCTTCCTCGCCACCCATCCCGCTAGAATCATCAGTCCACACCTCTGCAGCCATTATTAGGGTCTCCATCAGATCCTACACGTACTCAATTCTGACGATGACAATACCACTCGACCACACACTGCTGGCTTCCTTTTTTAAAACTCTCTTCTCTTTTGCTTGTTGTTAATAATTCCCTTTCCAGATTCTTTTCATGCCTCTCTGGCTTCTCCTTGTCCTTTTCTGGCTCTTCTTTTCCTCTATTCATCTTATGTATTGACATTCCTGAGAGTTGGAAGATGCTTTCCCTGGCCAACCTCTCCAGCCTATAACTTCACCTCATCCATTTCCTGATGACCCCCACATTGACAGCTGGTGCCTAGACCTCTCACCTGAGCCTTCCATGGAACCTCAACCTTGCCCTAACAAAATCAAAATTCATTCCCTTCTCCAAAGTCATTTGTCTCCCTGTTTCCAATCTTCCAATCTTCCAGTCTTGCTCATGGTCATTGCCATTCACCCGCTGGTCCAACTCAGTTATCTGAAAGTCAGCTAGATTCCTCCTTCCTTATCTACCCAACCAACAACCCCCAGGTCCTATCCTACCTTCTTCCTGAACAGCTTTTCCTTCTGTTAAAAAGAAAGCCACGGGCCCCAAATGGTGTTACTTAGTCCAGGCTGAGTCACCAAACCAAGCTTAATACCTAATCTAATTGTAGTTTCAACCTCCTCCACCAATGTGGTTTTAACCAGGCCAGTCAGGAATTTTCTGATTGGGGTCAATGAGTCTGTCACTTGGCCCTCTCCATCCCCCCTTGAAGGAAGACGAGGTAATCTGATAAAACCCCCTGCTCTTCCCCCTCAGGGAAAGAAACCTTGCCTGGAACAATCTTTTTCTTTTGCTTCTAACTTTCTTACCCCACTCTCCTTCCTATAAAAACTTTCCATTTTGTCCAACTCCTCAGAGCGCCCCTCTACTTGCTAGATGGGAGACTGCCTGAGTCAGGAGTCATTTAATAAAGCCAATTAGACTCGGTTGAATTTGTTTTTTAATACTTCCATCCCGCCCACCCCCACTGCTCCTGCGCGGATTGGGGTCTTTCATTTCAAGGATTGCAGCTCTGACACTTCAGTCTTGTTCGCATCCCACTTATCCGCATTCCTGCAGAGCAATCTTCCCAGGACATAACTCTGCTTATGTGTCCCACAGTTAAGAATTCTTTGGAGACTCTCCGCAGCCTATAAAATAAAATAAAAATGTATTGGCATGACATATAAAGCCCTTCATAGATGTCTAGTCTAAACTGCCTCATATTTGATGACATTGTAATAGTTAGTTGCTTCCTCCAACATGCATACTTTTGCAAGTTTCCCTGTCTCCCAGTTTGGAATACTTTCCTCTGCTTAGCTCAGCCTGATTCTGCAGATCTCCACTCAAGTGTTAGGGAGTGTGTGACACCTTTCCAGATTCCTCCAGCCAAACTCCTTATTGTGCTCCTACTTTTCCTTGCCCCTTATACTTAAGGCCATTACAGCACATGCCAAATCCTATTTCATTTGTTTGCACATCTGTATAAGCAAAAACCTCAGTCCAGTCTTCCTCTTGCAGAGAGAAAAACCCCAGTCCTTTCCTCCTCCTGTGTTTCTCTCCTGTGTGTCTCCTTTACTGCTCATAAAAAACACTTCACTTCTGACTCTTCTGGTCAGCAAATGTATGTGGGGGATTTCCTACACCAAGCAGTTCTTCACAGCACCAGCTGAAGTCCTATAATGTAACTCAATTCTAGCACATTCTACCTGGAGATCATGTCAGGTCCTACAGGTTAGGGGCTCAGTCCCACAAGACTGCCTCACCTCCCTCAGCTTCAGATGCCAGTTGCAAGTAATAGGTTCCCAGGTTACCCACAATTCCTGTCCAGTTTGGCTACGGATGGGAGGTTCCCTTGATGTCCCCCCACCCTGAGCCCACCCTGGTTTGATTAATTTGTTAGTGGCTCACCAGAACTCAAGGAAACACATTTCTCAGTTTATTAAAAGATAGATAAAGGATGAACAGATATAGGGGTGTCTGGGTGGTTCACTTGGTTAAGTATCTGCCTTCAGCTCAGGTTATGATCTCAGGGACCTGGGAATGAGTCCTGGGATCAGCCCTAGGTTGGGCTCCCTGCTCAGCAGGGAGTCTGCTTCTCCCTCTCCTTCTGCCCCTCCCCTTCCACTCATGCTCTGCCTTTCTCTCTCTCTCAAATAAATAAATAAAATCTTAAAAAAAAAAAAAGATACAAATGTCCTGAGTGCAGGAGCTTCTGTCCTTCTGGAGTTGGGGGTGGGATGCACCACCCTCCCAGTGTGGATGTGTTCGCCAATGTGATAGCTCCCCGAACCCCATCTTGCTGGGATTTTTGTGGAGGCTTTATAATGTAGGCATGATCAGTCATTAACTCCACTTTCAGCCCTTCTCCCTTCTCAAGAGGATGGGGGGTGGGGCTGAAAATTCCAAGTTTCTAATCATGGCTTGGTCTCTCCAGTGACCGGCTCTCATCTAGGAGCCACCCAGGACCCCACCTAGAGTTGCCTCATTAGAAAAAGACACTACTATTACCCAGGAAATTACAAGGGCTTCACGAGCCCAATGTCAATAACTGGAGTCAACGACCAACTATTAGAGCAAAGATGTGCCTTGTGTTCTTATCACTTAGGAAATTACAAAGGTTTCAGGAGGTTCCTTGTTAGGAGCAGGGGGCAGACCAATATGTATGTTTTCTGTTATTTCACAATATCTATATGATATCTTGAGGTCAGGAACCTTGTCTTCTATCATCATATTGCCAGACCTTGGCGTAGCTCCTGGCCTATAGTAGGTGCTCAGTAAAAGTTTGTGGAATGAATGAAATAATTAGTCGTACCACCAGTTAGGACATCACTTACCATTTCATGGATGCCAGGTAGTTCATATAATAAAGTTATTAAGGCTGATGAACAAACATTAAGTTATCAAAGAATACCATTGTAAATGATCTAAAAGACTATGCTCATCATATTGCTTAGATAACTCATAGGATAAGAACTCCCCACAGTCCTTGTGAGGATCTTCTATTGCCTTTGGAATTTGTGATGGCCCTGGGAGAAAGTATGTATGTCACAGGATAGTGATAAGGTGATAGAGCTCCTCCCGCAGCCCTTGATGTTTCATCCCCGGGGCTCAGCAAATAGTTACCTTCCTCATGAGGGACTGAGGTTCTCCAACTCGAGGCAGATGGGCACCTAGAAAGTGATGGAACTGCTTGCCCTCGTTTAAAAAGAATGAAAATGGGGCACCTGGGTGGCTCAGTCGATTAAGCGGCTGCCTTCGGCTCAGGTCATGATCCCAGGGTCCTGGGATCGAGTCCCGCATCGGGCTCTCTGCTCAGTGGGGAGCCTGCTTCTCCCTCTCCCACTCCCCCTGCTTGTGTTCCCTCTCTCGCTGTGTCTCTCTCTGTCAAATAAATAAATAAAATCTTAAAAAAAAAAAAAAAAGAATGAAAATGTTCTGACCACCTTTCACCAAGTACAAGTAATGAAAATGCATATCTTGTGTCCCTTTTTGCTTTCGTTCTGTGATGAAACCTGCATTTTGAAATTAAACTTCCTGCCCTTTGTGCAAAATCTAGTGCATCATCATGGGTTTCCCACTCCTTGAGCACTAAGCTTGCCCAAGAAGACACTCTTCTGAGTTTCCAAGGTCACTGCTCAGTAATACAAGTCCTGGTTTCAGCCCGTCTCCCCAAGCAAGCCCTGTGACAGGTGACAGGTCTGGAGGGGATTTTTACAATTTGGCACAAGCCACAGACTGGCTGAAGTTACACTCATAACTGTTGAGCCCTGCTCTCAGCCATTTTTGTTTGTTTGCTTGCTTTTAAAAAAATTTTTAGTAGCTTCATTAGTATAGGGCCTGGTTGGGACTGCTTTGGCCCAGCATACTAAGTCTCTCTAGCCTGGCATTTGAGGAAACAATTTCCTTGGGCTTCTCATGCAAATCCATCCAGCTCCTTTCAGCAATGACCTGGACCTCAGGGTCCAGGTGGCCCAGAGCTAGGGGCACCCTATCCCAGGACAAAAGGTTCCCATTCACCTTTCTTTTCATTTGCATTCTGAAATGGATCACCCAAGCGATTCCAGACCACCTAAGAAGACAAGCTTCTCTTGTGAGGAAGAAAGAAAGAGGGGGAAAAAAGTAAGGGGGGGGGGGGAGAAAGGAACCTCTATTCAGTTATTTAGCTATTTCTTAAAATCATATGGTCATGAATATTAAAAAAAAATCTCCAGAGTAATAAGATTCCCTTGATTTAACTCAGATTTTAAATAAGAAAGCATGACTTCAAAAGAAATAAGTGAATAATAAAATGAATAAAGTAAGATAACTGAAACATACATTCTGAAAAACTCCTTCTGGACTTCAGGTAGAGCCATTCACACCGTAGATGAACCAGCTTTAAGCCCCTTCCTATGGGCCCTTCCTACGGCCCCTCTTCCTAGGGACACCTGTCTTTCAGGTACTAGGTTAACATGTTGGGCTAGAAAGTGCAAATTTCATCTGAGCCCTTGGATTAAAGATGGCCTAAAATAACAAAGAATAATTGTCAAGACAGAAATAAGCAGCGTTGCTTTGTTTCACCATCATACTCTTGACCAAACCATCATTTTTTTCATTTTAGGTTTTCCTTTAAATCAGACAATTTCCTAGTATTTTCCTGGCTATTCCTGACTGCGACTATTCAGAAGGCAAATGGCATGTTCAACTCTGTTCAATCCTTAAAACACAGCCCTCCTTCCAGCTGACCCCCAGCTCTACCTAGGCCTCTTAGTTGTCACGGCAGTTTCTTCAAAGAGTATTCTAACACAACTGTCTCACCTGTCTCTTTTTATCTTCAATTGCACTCACTTTATTGGTTGTCCTGCCTGTCACTAAGGTAACTATTGACCTGGGAATGATAAGTGGCCTCTCCCCTCTTTAACTGTCCACTTCCTCCAACACAAGCTTCTAATGCCGTTGACCTCACTCTCCAATGTCCAGCCTCTTTTGCTCTTCTCAGTCTTCTTTGCTATGTGCTTTGCCCCCCTAGCAATCTTTTAAAATGTTGGTTGCAGGCGCCTGGGTGGCTCAGTCATTGGGCGTCTGCCTTCGGCTCGGGTCGTGATGCCAGGGTCCTGGGATCGAGCCCCGCATCGGGCTCCCTGCTCCGCGGGAAGCCTGCTTCTTCCTCTCCTACTCCCCTTGCTTGTATTCTTTCTCTCGCTGTCTGTCTCTGTCAAATAATGAGTAAAATCTTAAAAAAAAAAAAAAATGTTGGTTGCTATTGCCTCGCCTTCTGTCACCAGACAGATGCCTTCCTGATCAACAAGCTTGGCTGGGCCGATGCATCCCTCTTCTGGCTTCTAGCCCCTGGATCCCGTAGCTTTGTCTTTATTTCTACCTGTGTCCTGGACATCGTCACCTAAACGCGTCACAAGCACTATAAAGCCCTTGTGACTCAAATTAATTCTTTATTTGACCCCTGAACCTATCCTCCTCCCCTCATATTCTTTCTGTTAATTATATCGTCTTGTATCCAATTACCTGAGTTAGAATACTAAAAGTCATCTGGAACTCCATTATTTTCCTTGTCTCTTCCCCCCAAATCCACTTGGCCATTCTATCCTATGATTTCTGCTTTCTGATTAGCTCCCTGCCTCACCAGCATCATTTTTGCCAACTACGTAGGCTTAGGCCCAAATGGCCTGTGCTCTGGATCCCTAAAGCCAACTCCTAACAGACTCCTGGGGCCACTGTCTTTTGCATCCAAACCATCCTAAAGGCTGATGCTAGAGTCAGAAAGAAAGGGAAGGAGGGAGGGAGGGAGAGAGGAAGGGAGAGTAGGGAAAGGAATGAATGAATCATGTTATTCCTCTAGTTAAAATCCTATAATGGTTCCCCATTGCCTGACCAATAAATCCCACACTCCTTAGAACGCTGTAAGGACCCTTTCCAGGCCAGCCCTACCTTGCCCATCTAACTCTACTATCCTCACTGTGACAGAGACACCACATTCACATAACTTTTATTACATATATTGCCATAATTGTTCTATTTTATTATTAGTTGTTAATATCTTATTGTGCTTTATTTATAAATTACACCTTATCATAGGTATGTATGTATAGGAAAAGATACAGTATACATAGGGTTTGCTACTAGGCAGTTTCAGGCCTTGGAACAGATCCCGCCACTACTGAATATTGCAAACACAATCTCCCTTTGCATCCATCTGAACTGCTGAGAAAGGGAAGGACCATGTTTTATTCAGTCTTATTTTTCAACTTCTTTGAGACCTGATACTGTCCACTGAAAGAAAACCAACCTCAAAGTAGGTTAGCGAACGCTTTCTTCATTGTCTTCCTGAGGACTCTAGTCCAGGAGGCAGTCTTTCAGATTGCTCAGAAGAACCGCTCCGAAGCTTGTTAGCTGCAAGGGGAAAGGGGCACCTGCTTGCAACCAGTCTCCAAATACTTGCGCACCACAAGGTATAATTTGTTCTGGGTGTAAAAAGTAAGGTTTCCTGATTTACACAAAGACCTGGGAAAGACCCTTAGGTTCTCTAAACACATTATATTTCAGTTATAGGTGATGGTTTAAACATGTTGCTTGCCTGCCTTTGCTGAACTGGTTTCCGGTTCTTCCTGGTTTTGATTCCTCCTGGAGGTCGGTTCCAGGAGGCTGTAACCTACTGTAATCAGTCACCTCCTGCAGCTTCAGTGCCCAATGCAATATTCAGTATAATAAATGTTTAATAAATGAAGTTTGGGGTTTTCCAGCTCTTCTATCTAGTAGGGCTTCGAGGGTATGAATCCGCTGGGGGAGGATTTACAAAATACAGGCATCTGAATGTGAAAAGTAGTTCGTGGTTAAAAAGAAAAAGTCACTTTTTCTCAGTTTTAAACATGGGATGATAGAAAACTGTAAAGGAGTGCAGGAGAGTACTGCCTGGTTGCGTCTCTCAGTCCTTTAGCCTCATAGATGAGTTCTTTTAATTGTGGAAGTTGGAGAGGCAAGTCCATGCTGGATGTCCCCAAGAATTCCAGTAAGGACAAAGAAAGTCAATGTTAGGTCTATTTTGAAGGACCATGGATTTACCTCAGTTGCAGGACTATGGTCACATGTTAGGGAAGGAAAGCCAGGGGGGATAAGGAATCTTCTCTAGTACGGGGTCCCTAGGAGTCTGGAAAGAAAGCTGGGGGATGCTCACCCTGAAAAATATTCCAGTGTTGGTGCCTAAACCTCTGCTAAGGTATTCGAGGAAAGAAGGCAGGTAGGTTTTATTTATTTATTTTTCCAGGCAGTTAGGTTCTTGGCCTCGGTCCCAGAAAGCACTGGGAAGATGCCCAGCTCTCTGCGGTGAGTAGAGGAGCAGGGGGCCTGGTGGGAGCAGTGCCAGCCAGCACTCACAAGCTGGGTTGTAGAAGATTCAGAGTCTTGGATACTCCCCAAACTTTCCTTAAAGAGAAAACGCAGAGAAGCCTGGCGTCTACCTCTCAGCTCCTTTGATGTTATTCCAGAAGCTTTTCTGGGGTAGAAAAAATCGAGACCTCACCTTAGTTTTCCAAATGTTTTTCTCCTCGGAAAGGGGGTCACCAGCTCCCAGAGGAAGGGAGTGCATGGCCTTTATTCACCCACTGCCTGCTGACTGGATCCCTGCTTCTCACATTTTGCTCACTTTGGGCAATGTCTTATTTTATGTTTTTTAAGTTTATATTTTAATTCCAGTTAGTTAATATACAGTGCTGTATTAGTTTCAGGTGTACAATATAGTGATTCAACAATTCCATACAACACCCAGTGCTCATCACAACGGGTACACTCCTTAATCCTCATCACCTATTTCACCCATCCCTCCACCCACCTCCCCTCTGGTAGCCATCAGTTTGCTCTTAGAGTTAAGAGTCTATTTCTTGTGGTCTCTCTCTTTTTCCTTTGTTTGTTTTGTTTCTTAAATTCCACAAAGAGTGAAATCATATGGTATTTGTCTTTCTCTGACTGATTTTGCTCAGCATTATATTCTCTAGTTCCATCCATGTCATTGCAAATGGCAAGATTTCATTCTCTTTTATGGCTGAGTAATATTCCATTGTGTATATATATATACACGACATCCTTTTATCCATTCATCAATAGATGGACACTTGGGCTGCTTCCATATCTTGGCCATTGTAAATAATGCTGCTATAAATATAGGGGTGCATGTATCCCTTTGAATCAGTGTTTTTGTATTCTTTGGGTAAATACCCAGTAGTGCGATTGCTGGATTGTAGGGTAATTCTGTTTTTAACTTTTTGAGGAACATCCATACTGTTTTCCACAGTGGCTGCACCAGTTTGCATTTCCACCAACAGTGTAGGAGGGTTCTGCTTTCTCCAACACCTGTTGTTTCTTGTGTTGTTGATTTTAGCCATTCTGACAGGAGTGACGTGATATCTCATTGTAGTTTTGATTTCAGGGTGTTGTTTTATTGGCCTCTTTGATGACCTGTCACTGGCAGAAGACAAGGTTACATTTTGTCCTTAGCAGGGATCGACCTTCCACCAACACTCTCCATGTTCATGACTTCTGTTCTCTTGCTGCCAACCTGGTCTGTCTTTCAGAAGTGACCTATGACCTGAACATGTCAGTCAAGTGAATCTCTAGGAGAGGCTGCTACAATTTCTTTGAAAGAACATTAGGTATGCAGAACTATTAAGTATTGTGATGTTGCTAACAGGCCATTGCCATGTCGTTCAAATAACTTTTATATTGTTCGTAGGAAACATCGCAATGCTTCTGATCTGTATGGAAAACCAAATAGATGTTAGATGGTTGCCCAGGAACTTACGTTATGGACTTTATGGGGGGACAGCGGTTCTAGTTCTGGGCCAGTCTCAGAGTTTTGCACTGCACATGTGTGGTAAATATCTATTTAATTAAATTGGGTTTGCTAAGCAATTGACCTAATCAGGGATGGTTCAATCCATTAGGGTTTTTTTTTTTTTAAACTCATTTAAGGCCCTAGGTGACTATTTAGACACTTAGTCTTGCTTGGCTCATTTACTGTAATCTGATTTTTATTTTTTATTTTTTTATTTTTTTAAATTTTTTAAAAGATTTTATTTACTTATTTGAGAGAGAGAGAATGAGAGAGAGAGCGTGAGAGGGGGAAGCAGACTCCCTGCTGAGCAGGGAGCCCAATATGGGACTCGATCCTGGGACTCCAGGATCATGACCTGAGCTGAAGGCAGTCGCTTAACCAACTGAGCCACCCAGGTGCCCTGTAATCTGATTTTTAAAAGGCATGGCTAAATCAGTACAAATCCATCTCTACCACTGAGGTCAAGGTAGAAGTGTTCTACCCGTTTTATGGAAGTTAGTTCCAGTTAGTCCACACAGCACTGAGAATATATAGAGAGAACAACAGTATTACATAACATAAATGTCATGGTCATGGGTTCCAGTTAATGAGAGGAGTTTCCTTTTTTTTTAAGATTTAATTTATTTATTTGACAGAGAGAGACACAGCGGGAGAGGGAACACAAGCAGGGGGAGTGGGAGAGGGAGTGGGAGAAGCAGGCTCCTTGCTGAGCAGGGAGCCTGATGCAGGGCTCGATCCCAGGACCCTGAGATGATGACCTGAGCTGAAGGCAGACGCTTAACGACTGAAATGAAACTAAACAATTACTGCCACCCAGGCACCCCGAGGAGTTTCCTTTCTTCTCTCTTTTTTTTTTTAAGATTTTATTTATTTCTTAGAGAGAGGAGCACTCAAGCAGGGGGAGAAGCGGGGGGGGGGGAAGGAGACCCCCTGCTGAGCAGGGGGCTCGATGTGCAGCTAGATCCCAGGACCCCGGGATCATGACTGAGCTGAAGGCAGATGCTTAACCGTCTGAGCCACCCAGGCGACCCTCCTTTCTTCTCCTTTTGTATTAGGGTTGAAATGTCAGCAGAATAGAATGCATTTATTCAGTGTGATGTTTTAGTTACTGTTCTTTGATCTGGTCATGGGTGAGTTACTGGGCTGTACACTCATGTCAAAACCAACTTGTGTTAAATGAGCTGAATACAGGTTGCCACATGCTTTTTTGAATGGGTTTTTGTTAATCTATTATTTACAACATTTAAAAGGGGGATTATTTTCAAAAATAAAACACAGCAAAATATTTACCTGTAATAATCCCAAATTCATAAGTAAAATGAGCTGTGTGTAGTATCATAATCAAGATTCTTGGATAATCTTTATTTCCAATTTACTGATTATAAATTCCCAGGTAGCTGAGGCTGCTTATAATGGAGTACCAAAGTCCTTTGAAACTGAAATTGAACCAATCCCCCATTTCAGGGAAGTTTGGGGAAATAAAATGCCACACTACTGCCAAGAGTCAGAGCTACAAGTTTTCAGTCAGGGTTAACAAGAGACCAATTAAACTAGGGTTGGAAATAAAAGACATTCTCTGGAATCCGATCTTTTTTGTTGACAACACTGCTGTATTTGAAGTCAATTTTCTAAACTTTAGACACCAATGAATCACCGAGTCCTACTGAGCAACAACTGTGGATGGCCTCAGCACATGCACTGGGATATACTCTTGCCTTCCATCTTCACTGCCCTGTCTTCCTCCGGCCATTACTTGGGGCTGAAATGAAACTAAACAATTACTGGAAGAAAACCTTGATGAACTATATAGTCTGGAGAAAGACTTTCTAACTATGACTCAAAAATCTAGAAGCAGTAAAGGAAAAATCATTAAATTTGACTAAAAAAAAGTATGCCGAAGCCACCAGAAACAAAGTCAGAAAACAGAGGAGAAGCTGGGAGAAAATATTTGCAACTTATATCACAGAGGACTAATGCTACTATATAAAGAGCATTTAAGAACCAAGAAGAGGGGCGCCTGGGTGGCTCAGTCGTTAAGCGTCTGCCTTCAGCTCAGGTCATGATCCCAAGGTCCTGGGATGGAGCCCAGCATCGGGTTTCCTGCTCAGCGGGAAGCCTACTTCTCCCTCTCCCCCTCCCCCTGCTGGTGTTCCTTCTCTCACTGTGTCTCGCTCTGTCAAATAAACAAATAAAATCTTAAAAAAAAAAAACCAAGAAGAAGACCATACAATTTAAAAAAATGAACAAAAGTCATGAACAGTTCACAGGGGGAAACAGAAAAGAGGCAATGCTTTTTTTTTTTTTTTTTTAAAGAGAGAGCAAGAGCATGCATGTGCAAGCGAGGGGGGGTGGGGGGCAGAGGGAGAGGGAGAGAGAGAATCTTAAGCTGCACACAGAGCTGGATCTCATGACCCTGAGATCGTGACCTGGGCAGAAATCAAGAGTGGGATGTTTTGGGGCGCCTGGGTGGCTCAGTTGGTTAAGCGACTGCCTTCGGCTCAGGTCATGATCCTGGAGTCCCGGGATCGAGTCCCGCATTGGGCTCCCTGCTCGGCAGGGAGTCTGCTTCTCCCTCTGACCCTCCCCCCTCTCATGTGCTCCCTCTCATTCTCTCTCTTTCTCTCAAATAAATAAATAAAATCTTTAAAAAAAAAAAAGAGTGGGATGTTTTAGCCAACTGAGCCACTCAGGCGTCCTGAGGCAATACTTTTAAACATATGAAAAAGATGTTCAGCTTCACTCATAATAAAGGAAATGGTAATTAAAACGACATGACATAACATTTCTCCCCTATCAGATTGGTAAAAATCCAAAGATGTCCAAGTATCCCTGTGGAGAGGAATTTGACAATAACTAACAAAAATATGTGTATTTGTCCTTTGACCTCGCAATCCCATTTCTAGGAATCTAGGAATCTGGACTGATGGATATTTCTCCACTAATACAAAACAGTCTTTACACTAGTATCTTGCTACTGAAAGTGTGGTCTATGGGACAGCAGCCTCAGCTACCTGGGAGCTTGTTAGAAATGCTCCACATTTTAACAATACCTCAGATCGTTCACATCTTGAGAAGCACAGCATTAGGTTATTGGTGGCATTATTTGTAAGGACATAAGGTTGGAAACAACCCAAATGGCCATCAGTGACACGTGATGAAATACGATGTAGCCATGAAAAGGAATAAGGATGCTCTCTGTAGCAAATACAGAGATCTCCAAAGTTTATTGCGAAAAAAAAAAAGTTGTAGAACTATTGATAGATAAAAGATGGATAGGTAAGTAATAGAATGCCACCTTTTTGATAAGCACACACACACGTATACATGTTTGCAAAAGGGCAAGCTGGAAAGACAAACTTGAAGCTAATAAAACTGGGTTGAAAAGGAATGGAGAGAGAATAAAGTTGGAGTGATACCTCTGGGTATTCCTTTATGTTCCATTACTCCAAAAATAAAATCAAAACAGTCACAACTGGGAGAGGGATGGGGTGTTTGTTGCTGCCATGTAGTGGGTAGAGAGGCCAGGGATGCTTAAACATTCTACAGTGTCAGAGCACAACCAAGAATTATCCAGCTCAGATGTTCATAGTGTCCACGTTGAGAACTCCTGGCCTAGGGTAAGGATGGAGGAAGCACAAAACAGTTTGAGGTTTCCAAAATTGAACTCATTTTTAAAACGTGGCTAGCATTTTCCCCTCCTCCTGTCACCTGAGCCCTTTCCATTCTCCAAGGCTGCTCTAAGATGGCAAACGTGGATTTCCTACGCATTTATTTAATTTATCAATACCCTGGAGTTTAATTCACATGGGTCGGAAGACTACTGGAGTCTTTGAACACACAAGATGATCACGTAGAATTTGTTCATTTAAAATTTCTGTCCTGGGCGCCTAGGTGGCTCTGTCGGTTAGCATCCCCATCTTGATTTGCGCTCAGGTCAGGATCTCAGGGGTCCTGGGATGGAGCCTGGACAGGCTGGGCGCTGAGCATGGAGCCTGCTTAAGATTCTCTCCTTCTCAGGCGCCTGGGTGGCTCAGCTGGTTAAGCGACTGCCTTCGGCTCAGGTCATGATGCTGGAGTCCCGGGATCGAGTCCCACATCAGGCTCCCTGCTCAGCAGTGAGTCTGCTTCTCCCTCTGACCCTTCTCCCTCTCATGCTCTCTGTCTCTCATTCTCTCGCAAATAAATAAAATCTTAAAAAAAAAAAAAAAAAAAAAAAGATTCTCTCCTTCTCCCCCTGCCAACGCCCCCCCCAAATAAATACATAAAAAATAAATTTCTGCCCTGCACTGTACAACTTATGCCCATGTACCAGACTCTGGCACTCTTCTGGTCACTGAGAACATAGTTCACGGTCTCTACAAAGCCAGGGTCAGGCGCTGGTGTGGCCGCACTGGGCCGCCCTCTGACTGAAGACCTCTGGAGGGCCAGGCCTTCCTTTGATTCACGTCCCGGGTGGCCCGGTGGGCGAGCTCAGTGACACTGCCCAGAAAGGCGGCGCGGTCCCTCCCGCGGCCCGCGGATCGGCTGGCTCCCGGGTGGCGGTCAAAGTGCAGCGCAGTACCGGGCGCTCACCTGCTCGCCTCCCTCCACCGCCCTCCTCCGCGCCCCCGGCTGCCGAGCGCCGCTCCGCGATCCCGGGGTGGGCGGTGCGCTGGCTCGCTCCCCCGGGCTCGCCCCGCCCTCCGGCCGCGCGGGTATTTGAGGCCTGGAGCTGCTCCCTTCCCTGCAGGCCGCCGACCCTCTGAGGTACGTGTGTGCTGTGGGACCCGCCCCGCACGCGGGGGTCTGTCCTCCGCCCCCAGGCCAGGGGAGCGCGGGACGCAGGGTGGAGCGGCCGCGGCGAGTGGCGGGGCTGGGCATAGTCGCGCGGCGGCCGGGGGCTGGCGCGCACCGGGGTGTGGTCGCGCACACGCGCGGGGAGGGGCGAGGCCGCACGGGGCCGGGGTCGCGCGTGGGGGGGGCGGGGCCGTGAGCCTGGCGGTCCTGGCTGGGCGGGGGTGGGGTGTGAGCGTTTGGGCTCGGGTTCTCTTGAGACGTCCGGCGGCCTGGCGGACAGTGACGCCATCTGGTGAGCTGTGCATGGCCGCCTGGACCGGGACCCGCAGCCCCGCGCCCGCAGGGGAGGAAGCGGGAGCGGGCATGGGGACAGCGCCGAGCGTGCGGAACTGCTGCGCTGGGTCCCAAGGCCACAGGTGACCTCGCGCGGTCCCTCGCCACAGGTGACTTCGCCTGTCTGTCGGCTGCAGGGGACCCGGCCCGCCCCGCGGCCTAGGCCCGCGGGGCGCCGGGCGTTGGGAATCCGGTGAGGGTGGGGGGCGGTGCTGGAGGCCCCAGAGAAGGCCAGGGGTCGTGCGAACGGCGGCCTGATTCTGGCTTCCCTGCGCCTTGGGCTTCCTGCCCACCGGTGTGGCCTGTGCTCGCTCGGGTGCTTCGCAAATTCCGCAGCACTTTCCAGGTCACTCAGGCCAGCAGAGATGCTTGTGAGCATCATTCCAGATCTTGTTACTTCTGTGTTTTTTCATTAAATTCCCCGCAGGCCAAATATTCCAAGATGTGGTGTCTAAGGGGCTAAGAGGACATGGTAGAAATTTTAATCATACTTGGGGCTAGTACGCTAGATGAAATTGGCACATAAGTTACTTTCTTTCCCCCTTTCTCCCCATAAAGCTCAGTTTTAGAAATGAGAAGTATGGGAAATGGACAGTCACATGCTGCCAGGAATAAATACCTAGATGCCAGGGGGGAACTGGGTCAGTATTGGCACTTTTACTCCTTGGGTCTGTACAGCTGTACCCGAGGACAGGAATATGACCGACCGGAGGCTGCCTGCTTCTTCCCAGGTGTGGTTTAGGACTGACGTGGTGAGGTGAGAGGGCAAAAGTAACCTTTGGATTCAGGTCCTTCAGCATTGTATTGCTGAGTTAAGAAATGTGCACTGTGGTTAACATGAATGAAGCTGTTATCAGTATTATAGGGGTGTGACCCAGTAGTTCATGACTACTTTTGAGTGATTGTAGCCTTTCCTTTATGCCATCACAGAGAAAGGGTACAATTTTAGTCATCAACTAACTATTTAGTCATCAACTACAATTTAGTCATCAACTAACTATTTAAAATTATATGAGGCCATTTCCAATCCAAGGCATCTTATTATAATTCAGCATATACTATATAGTTCGCTCCACCTGGAACAGTAGAGTGAAATTAGAATGAATGGAATCACCATTCTTTTCTGTTTATACTAAGAGCACCCTACATCGCACTTGGTGTTTGCTGTAAGATCTGGAGGAAGACCACACATCTTACATTTCCAAGGTTGCTGACCTGAGATCAGGCCTAGACATCAGAAGAAAGGAAATAGTGTATAATTCTATCCATTTGTTGAATACCCATTGGATGCCAGACATTATTTAATCCTCACAGTAAACCTGTAAATAGAAGGAATCATGTCCTGTTTACATACTGGAGAAATGCTGTTCAGAAAAGTAAAACACACACAGTATACCAGATAACATATGTAGGGACAAAGCAGAAGCCCAGGTCTACGTTAAGCCAATCTTTAAATGGTTAGATTTTGTAGGAAATTAAGGCATCCTTAATCCAAGAAGACAAGAAGCACAAACAGTGACACTTTAAAAAATTAATACTCAATCGGTTGAATCAAATCAATTGTGAACATTAATTGCTCAGAGTTACTGATGGTACTACAGGGAAAAATAATGGTGCAAGGATAGATTTGTTAGACTTGTTTTATACACACTCATATGAAATTGTTCATTAATAAAACCTTAATATCCAGTTTTTATGTTCCTGGATCCCACATTCTCAAGGTTGGAGGCTCCAGTACCTGGAAAGGCAGGGCTGAAGTGCAGGGTTGCAAAATGGGGTTTTTTTAGAACATGTGTTGACAGGTCTATTAGACCCCACCTGCTGTCCCTGACCCTGGCAACCAGGCAGCCACCCTCCCTGCCCTACCAGCCACCCACAGGAGATCAGGTTTCACCCAAAGAGGATTTGATGCTCAAACTCAGGGACTGCCAGGCACTGGGTTGAAACGAGGGATTACAGATCCAATAGAAATTCCCTAGCCCTACCCAGCTTGCTTCCAGAACACACCAGCAGCCAGACCAGGGGGTTCCTCCATTTGCTGGACAACCACAACAAAAGCAGCTGATCCCTTGAGCACACTGCATCAAAGCCCCCAGCTGACTTCCTCCCCCTATAAACAATTGCCAACATTGTTTTGTGTGTTTTCCTCTTAAATGTGACAGATACCCAAGGATTGCCAGGCATTTGTGAGAAGCCTATGTATGAAATAGACCTAAATAAAATAAAGCAAACGCCAACCACAATAACAAAAAAGACTCCAGAGAAAGAGAGATGGTGTGGGGAGCAGAAGATAACTCACTAAAACTGTAATGATATTCTCCAAGGAACTGGAATAGAGGGCTGTAAAGAAGGAACAGCAGAGAACAAGAAGTCCTTTGAAATTAAAAATAAAATGGCTGAAATTAGAAAATTATCAGTAGAAATATTAGAAGATAAAGTCATGGACCTCTTCCAAGAAATGGAACAAAAATGTCATTGTGATGGAAAATGCAAGAGAGGGAAGATCAGAGTAGAGCTTTCTACCTCTGCAGTAAGCTGACTTGCCAATCCCAAAGTGTCATACAAATACCTTCTTCTGTGTGTGCTGTGACATGAAGGCACTTAGGTAATATCTGATGAGACCAGTCCAAGATTTCTAGGACCTGACTACTCGGGGATACAGAAAAAGAGAACAGAGTCAGTCTGGAGGGAACTAACAAGTGCCTTAAAATTTTCCCCAGAGAGGAAGGAAAATTTGAATTGCTAGATTGGAAGGTCCGACCAAGTGCACAGCAAAATAAATAAACTGGGCCCATCTTAAGGACACATTGTGACATTTTAGAATATCAGGGTTAAGGATAAGATTTTATGAGCTTTTTAAGAATGGAGACGTGGGGAAGGAGGGATGGAACTGGGGTCAGAATGTCATCAGACTTCCCAACAGCAGAGCTGAAGGAAAGCAATGTAGCAATGTGTCAGAAATTTGGAGGTAAAATGCTGTGCAGCTCATTCCAGACCCTGCCAAACTGTCAATTAAATGGAACGATAAAGACTTTTGGACATGCAAGAAGCCAAAATATATGTATTCTATTTTGAAAAACTATTGGACAATTTGCTTCATCAAAATAAGGGAGTAAACCATGAAGTAAGAAGACATTGGGGTCCGACACAAAGGATACTGTTGGCAAAGAGATCTCTCAGAGAGATAGCAGTGTGGCATGCGGGAGAGCGGTGTGTCCAAAACGTGGCTGATAAGCAGTGGTATCAATACATGAGTATAATGAAAGAGCAGGGTGGTACAGTGGCAGCCCGGATGAATGCCTCTAAGTGTGATTATGCTTTAGAAAAGCCAAGTGTATAAAAACTTTATGTGGCAGTCTCATTTACATCATGGCCACATTTGGGACCTGAAAGGAAACATCTCTCCAGCTTTGTTGCTGATGTGGCCCAAACAACAGCACCAAAACTCACATACTCCTTGAAGATTCAGATTTTGTACTTTACAACGTTTCTCCATCAAAAGAAACCAGGAGAGGGGCTGATACCTCAGGTCTTTGGACTGGAAAAAAAAATCAAAATGGGTTGGTAAGAACTAGGGTTGTTGCCCCAGAGCAATGATGTTTGAGATCAACATGTCATGATAAAGGAGTCAATTTAAAGAGACCTCCCACTAGTCCAGTTAGGGCAGTTTGAACACCAAGAAGAAAACTGAGATCAGCTAATGCATTGTTTGTAAAAATCCCTGAGGCCATTAATAACTTCAAATGAGGCAGACAAAATGAGCTTTAAAAAGGCTCACAGAGGGGCACCTGGGTGGCTCAGTCATTAAGCGTCTGCCTTTGGCTCAGGTCACGATCCCAGGGTCCTGGGATCGAGCCCCGCATCGGGCTCCCTGCTCGGCGGGAAGCCTGCTTCTCCCTCTCCCACTCCCCCTGCTTGTGTTCCCTCTCTCGCTGTGTCTCTCTCTGTCAAATAAATAAAAATAAAATCTTAAAAAAAAAAAAAAGGCTCACAGAGGGGCGCCTGGGTGGCTCAGTCGTTAAGCGTCTGCCTTCGGCTCAGGTCATGATCCCAGGGTCCTGGGATCGAGCCCCACATTGGGATCAAGCCCCACATCAGGCTCCCTGCTCAGTGGGAAGCATGCTTCTCCCTCTCCCGCTCCCCCTGTTTGTGTTCCCTCTCTCGCTGTGTCTCTGTCAAATAAATAAATAAAATCTTAAAAAAAAAGGCTCACAGAAATGTCAGTATTGTTTCAGGAAATGCTGTGTGATGATTGTTAATGTAAAAAGTTCTGTTATCCCAGGTTCCTAGGCTAACAAGCACAGTAGTTACACAAGCCAAACTAAGGCCTAAAATTTAAGCTTATAGCCAAGTTATACAACCCAGATAGAGGAAAACTCAAATAATACCTCATTTTAAGGAAGGACACTGGGTTACAAGGAATTGAAAGTTGGTGTTTGCCTTAGGCCTTGTAAAACCCCAGAAAAGGGGGAAATGAAGCTCAAAATTCCCCCACATACTGGAATGTACTTGTCTACCAAAGAGTGAGTGCCGAGCTCCCAAGGAGCTGCTGGGACCTCACAGTGACCAAGAACCAGGCTCCTTGTGTGGGGAGAGGCTGGTCCCTTAAGATTGATTGAGCCCCAGAGAACCATTAAAATGAGCATTACTGTCACCTTAGGAAATGTATAAGATATAACAAAGATAAAATACGTTAAATCCATGGTGTTAATACCTTCGTGCTAGACTTAAGCACAGGTGTAGAAATGATTTTTGTAACCACTGTAATGCTTTGTGTGTTCTTAAACCTGTTCGAAAGTCTTAGGTGATCCTAGCTTACTGGACTTGTAAGTCTTGATTTATAAGGTTTATCAAAGTCTAAATGATTACTAAGGTTTGGTTTAAAAAATTTTTTTTAAAGATTTTATTTATTTACTTGAGAGAGAAAGAGAGTGAAAGAGAGGGAGAGAGAGAGATTGCGCACGAACCAGGGGAGGGGCAGAGAAGCAGACTCGGTGGGGACCCCAATGTGGGGCTCGATCCGATCCCAGGACTCTGGGATCATGACCTGAGCCTAAGGCAGACGCTGAACTGACTGAGCCACCCAGGTGCCCCTATGAACCCTATTTTAAACTGATAATAACTTCAATAGAATTCATATACTTTACACTTTCACTTCTTCTCCCTCTCACATTATAGATAATTGCTGTTTCAATTAACATATTTTTTATGTTGAGTAACTAATAACAGATTATTATATTTATGGATTTTTTTGCTACATTAATCTTTTTTTTGTTTTGTTTTTAACTTTTAAACTAGGGTTGTAAGTGAGTTATGTACCACTGTGACCATGTGGCAGAAGCTGACTATGACTACATATTTACCATTACCAGTGAGATTTATTCTACCTTTTTGTGTTTTTATGTTAGTGTTCTTTTACTCCCACTGGAAGAGTTTTAGCATTTCTTGTAAGGCAGGTCTGGTGGTAATGAGATCCCTCAGCTTTTGTTTGTGTGGGAAAGTCTTTATCCCTTCTTTGTTTCTGAGGGAACATAGAATTCTTAGTTGACAGTTTTTGGTTTTGGGTTGTTTTTTTTTTTTTTTTTCAGTATTTTTAATGTCATCCCATTCTCCCCTGGCCTGAAAAGTTTTTGTTGAGAAATCTGTTTATAGTCTTACTGGGGTTCCCGCAAGTATATAACTTCTCTCTTTTCTCTTGCTGCTCTTAAAATTCTTTCTTTGTCTTTTGACAATTTAATTATGATGTGTCTTGGTGTAGCCCTATTCATGTTCAACCTGTTTGGGGTCCTTTGGGCCTCGTGGATGCAGACATCCATTTCTCTCCTCAGGTTTTGGAAGTTTCCAGCCATTGTTGCTTTAAATGAACTCTCTGTCCGTTTCTCTTTCACTTCTCCCTCTGGAATTCTCATAGTGCAAATATTGTTTCTTTTCATTGTGTCTTATAATTCCCATGGACTTTATTTGCTGTTTTTCATTTGTTTTTCATTTTGTTTCTCTAACTGAATAATTTCCAGTGTCTTCCAGATCACTGATTCTTTTGTCTGCATGATCAAGTGTACTTTTGAAACTTTTGAATTCTTTGGTTCAGTTATTATACTTTCAACTCTAGGATTTCAGTTTTTTGGGATTTTTTTGATGGTTGTTATTTCCTTGTCAGACTTCTCATTTCGATCCGCATTGTTTTCCTAATTTTGTTTAGTTGTATGTCTGTACTTTCTTTTAGTTCACCTTAGCTACCTTAAGAGGATTATTCTGAATTCGTTTTCTGACAGTTCATAAATCTCCATTTCTTCTAGGTCTGTTATTGGAGCTTTATTAGTTTCCTTTGGTGGTCTCCTACTTACCTGATTTTTCAGGATCCTTGATTCCTTACGTTGGTATCTACGCATTTGACTAATGGGGTTCCTCTTCTAGACTTTACAGATTTGTGTTGGCAGAGAGAGTTCTTCACCCATCCGCACAGCTGGGTTTCTGGATACATCTGCCTCTAATGTTTTTGGGCAGGTGGGGCGTGTTACTATGGTCAATTTTGAGGTTAGGCAACTGTTCGAGCTCTGAAGGTGGAGAGGGTGGGTTGTGTCACTGGCTGAGAATGGTTGGGTAGGACTACTGTGAGGTTATCGGATAGGCTCAGCAGTTGCTTGGATTTTCTGGTCTGGCTTACTAGAGGGTCAGGACTGGGTACTATACTCAGTAGCAGCTGGGGCTCTGAATTAGCTTTCCTGCCCTGGCAGGGCAGCAGGATAGGACCCTGGGCCCATATAGCTTTGGGGATCTGAATCAAGCCAGAGTGTGCACTGAATTCCCTGATTAGGTGAGGCGACCAGTTTCACTCTGCAGATGGGGGAAGCCATGGGCTGTACTCTCTGTTCAGGTGCCACTGGACATAGGGATGTTGAATGGGCTACAGAGCTTCTCATGGGCTCTGGTTAGGTTCCCTGTGTGGACGGGCTGAAGGCTGTATTCAGCAATGAGTGGGTCTATGAATTAGATTCCCTGTTCCAGTACAGTGGGAGAAGCAGCTCTAGAGATGGTAGAACTCTTTGTTGTCTTAACTCAAACTGATCCACACCCCAAGTTCCCTGCTGAACAGGACCACTGGCTTTTCTCTGTAAATTCTCAGCTCTGTCTGTCCTTCTCTTGGTTCAACACCACCGGGCTGCACAGCTCCCAGGGGTTGTCTCCAGGCCTTCTGTTCAGATGGGGCCGGAAGACCCTCTCCACAGCAGGTCGGGCTATGGTTTAGCTACCTTGCCCAGGTGGGAAAGGGAAGGCTGCTCCAGGCTACTCTCCATTTCCCAAACAGGCTGTCTGGTTGGGAGAGTCCTGGGGCTACCCTCAGCCCTCTGTGAATTAATCCCTCTGCCTCCATACCTGGTACTGGTTTTGCTGTGGGGACAGTCAGCTCTCCCTGCCCGCCTCTCAGCTCGAGCACCACTGGGCAACACAGCTTCCAGAGTTGTCATCAGGCCTTCTGGGCAGATGGGGCTGGAAAGCACTCTCCACAGTGGGTGGGGCTATGACTCAGCATGTTGCCTGGACACAGGCAAACCGGGCTCTAGGGCTGGCAATCTCCTAGTTTGAGGATCTGAATCAGGAAGATTTCTACCCCAGCGTGTTCCCTGGTCAGAGCGCACCCCTGACTTAGTTCTACAGATGAGCAAAGCCTCTGCATGGGACTACTGGCTGGACACTGCAGGTATGAACTTGGTCTGCCAAGATTCATGTGCTGGTTGTTGCAAGCCCCTCCCCTCTTCTCCATCACAGATGCCCAGTGGTTGAGCCCTGCAGATTCCCCTGCAATCTCTGTAGTGCGAGATCAGAGTAGGGGCTGCTGCAAAACAACCCAAATGCTGAGGGAGGCCGGTTGTCTCCCCTGGGTTCTCTTTTCCCACTGGAGAAACTGGAGACTCGGGGGAGACCCCTCCACATGGTGCTGCATTGTCCTGGGGGGCAGGGGGCAGTATGGTGAATGGGTAGCTTCTCCTCTTACTTGTCTAATGCAGCCTGTCTTTAGCTTCACCCCATGTTCTAGGATTCTCTCACTGGTGTCTTGTTAGTTCTTCTTGTGAGGGGGAGTGAAGACAGGAACGACCTATGTTGCCATGTTGGTCCATGCATGGTATTTGCATCAGTAACTCTGAGTTTTACCTTTAATTAAATCCCTAGATGTGGAATTTTTGGTTCAGGCAATAAGAATGTTTTCATGACATTTTTGTCTTCCTTCCTTTATTTTTTGTATAATTCTAAATTACACTCCGGAAATAGTGGTATACCAATTTATAGCATCGTTTACACAGAATAGGAAGGAATACCTATCTTAGTCATTGTTGGAAATGAATGGTTTTTGAACTTTCAAAAATTGTGATTTGAAAATGTATCTTTAATTTGCTCTCCACCTCTCCTTTTTTTTTTTTTTTGGAAGTCAGTATGCCGTAGTGATTAAGAGAATGAACTCCAGAGCCACCCAGACCTGGTTTCCTGCCTTCACCCTGCTACTCGTATAGCCTTTGGACCACAGGGGCAAGATCAGAGAGCTATATGAGCAATTCCTTTGCTTGTCAAATGCTGATATTCTCAACCAGCTTTATAGAGTTTTAAGAGTCTTTTAGGAAAAGTGCTAACGTAGGTCCCAGTGTGTAGTACATACTCAAAAAGGGATATTTATTAATCTTTCTGAAGTTAAAGCTTTTTAATCTAGTTGTTAGTTATAGTTCCTGTTTGGGGAACAAAGGAACTGTTTCTAATATTTTATCATCAATGATCATCACATTAAGGAAGTATAGGAAGTGTCATTTCCTATTTGTTTCAAGGACGTTTATTATGAGTGGGCTATTTAGTTATTTCATGATTGACATATTTTCTGCTGTAAGACTATCCTGCATATCTGGGATAAACCTATGAGGCATCATTGATTTCATGTTTCTTTTTTATTTAGCTATTCTTATAGGATGTGGGTGGAATTTTATCTTTGGTGGCTATCAGTCATTTGCAGCTGAGAACTGGAAGCTATTAGACTTCACTGTGGGCTTTGAAGAGTGAGCCACACTTAGTTGACAATTAGTAGGCGTTGACGATGGAAGGGAACACAGATTATCTGGCACGTCCTCTTCCTCATACAGGGAGCAGAAATCAAGAACATATTTAGAGTCCATGAGCTGGGATTGTAAACCTCATCTCCCTCCTGACTCGTGCCTTTTCCTCTGAATGTCCTGGCTTGTTCTTCCCAGGGCCAGTATTTAAAACAAGAAGACTGGAGCTGTTTTATGTTGAGGAACTACTGGTCTTTCAACTTTCTTTTTTTAAAAAATATACTTTTAAATCTTTCAGCTTTCTCGATTCGCTGAGGGGCTGTGTAGCCTGTCAGTGGGGGCTGAGCCATCTTCAGGGCAAAGTTAGAGGTGCCCCTGTCCCCAGGCAAAAGGAAGATTAGTGTGGCGGGGGACCCACAGACACCTGAGTCCTAACATTTGATTGTATCAGGAATGTTGGGACTGTGCTTCTTGTCCTGTGGTACCTCCTCTTACCTAGTTCTTCATTCTTAAACCTGTTTTAACAGTTGTTTCGTTTAAAATTGGTAAGCAGGGAGCATTTGCTAATATAAAATCCAAATAAACAGTATAACTTCACATCAGTTTCGTATAATGGCTACTTTTGTTTATGTTTTTTTTGGTAAAGATTTTATTTTATTTTGAGAGAGAGAGAGCAAACATGAACAGGGGGCAGGGGCAGAGGGAGAGAGAGAAGCAGACTCCCCTCTGAGCAGGGAGCCCCATGCGGGACTCAATCCCAGGACCGTGGGATCATGACCTGAGCTGAAGGTAGATGTTTAACCAATTGAGCCACCCAGGCGTCTCCCATTTATTTTGACAGAGAGAGAGACAGCGAGAGAGGGAACACAAGGAGGGGGAGTGGAAGAGGGAGAAGCGGGCTTCCCGCTGAGTAGGGAGCCCAATGCAGGGCTTGATCCCAGGACCCTGGGATCATGACCTGAGCCAAAGGCAGACGCCTAACCAACTGAGCCACCCAGGGGCCCTACTTTTGTTTATGTTGATGTTCCCAAAGCCCTGCAAAATCCTGAAGTTATTTCTGTATCATCATACAATCAGTTGTATTCAGGAGAATTTTAGTAATGTGTATGTTCTATTGTCCTTTCATCAGAAATTGGAAATTTAAGATATGTATGGAAAGTCTGAGCAAACCAGTGCCCCAACTTTTCTCTATAATGAATAAAGAAGAGTTTGAAAACAAAATGTTTAAACAAGGACAGTAAATAAAATTTATCAGGCATATTCGTTATAGTATTAGTTTTCTGCGGCTCTTATAACCCAACACAAACTCAGCATATTTACTTTCTCATGCTTCTGGAGGCCAGAAGGCTGGCAGGTTTCATTGAGCGACACTGGGGTGTTGGCAGGGACTTGCTCCCTCCAGAGGCTCGAGAGGAGCGTCTGTCTTGCGCCCTTTCCAGCTTCTAGACTTGCGGCTCTCCCATCCCTTGCTTGTCTCCTATTCCTCCAGTTTTCAAGCCACAGGGTAGCGCTTTCCTTCTGTCCCCACATTGCTTTCCTCACTGGTCGTATCCCCCTCTGCCCACCCCTCATTAGGATACACGTGATGACATTTAGGGTCCACTTGAATAATCCACGATGATCTCCCCATATGGAGATCCTTCCTTTAATAACATCTACAAGGTCTCCTTTGCTATATAAGGGAACACTCGCATGTTCCAAGGGTTGGGATGGGGGCATCTTTGCTACCCGTATTCAGCGGACCACAGTTATAAACGGAAAGGCATGCTTGGTGAAGAATGGGTTAACTCCTCATTCTCTTCACTGGGTCTTTCAATTAGATTTGTCCTTCCCTGTCCCTTCTACTCCACAAAATATCTAGTCTCTTGTTTTCCTTTCCTTGTTCTGTCGGTTCCCACCCACAGCTCAGATGAGTCATTTCCCCAATCTCTGACTGGGGAAATGGGAGTCTGGTAAATATTTGTAAAGATACCAGAGCAGGCAGGTGCTGCTTCCCCCAGAGTCTGCTCCTCCCCGGCCTACTGCTGCGTCTGTAGCTATCTGACGGAGGGGCCCTTGGCTGCGTCTTGCCTTCTCGCCTGCTCCTCTGTCCTTCCTGAAGTAGGGACATCCAGAGCTGCAGTGCAAAGACAGGGTGTTGGCCCTGAGTTCAGCCTTAGCTATTCAGTTCCTTAGCTTGGATTTATCACTTCACCTCTGTGACCTTCAGATCCCCTGTCATAAAATGGGGAGTCGATAACAGGTCTTTCTAAAGATCATACCCACCGCATCCCAGACTGCCCACAAGTATTCCTGTTCTGGACCCTGCCTGGGCCACCGGGGTCATGGCCACATGCCCTCCATGCCTGACGTGTGCAGTCTGACCCCTGGCCCCTGAGGCCTGTATGCAGGGGTGGCCATGGGCACGGACCTGCTGCCACAGGCCCTCGTCGTCCAGAACAAGGGGCAAGAAGGCCTGGGCCTGGGGCAGCAGGGGGTCTGGGGAACATGGCCATAGATTTGGGCCTCGACACAAGCAGAGGTTTCATAGAAGGAGAATTGAAGGTCAAAAGTCCTTGTTTTTAAGGCTTTCATACATCTTTCCATGTGGTTCGATTTGTCTTTTATCTTTAGGCTTCAGGTTATCTTAAAGTGGAGTCCTCCCACATTATAAAAACATTCAACCATCTTTTTTTGTGTAACCTTGTAGTTGGATTGATTATTTTGAATGATTTTTAAATGATTAAATGATACATACAAACCCACACAACACACCAAACAATAAGAACTGGAAGCAAAAGCCTGTAATAACTCCTTTCCCAAACCGACCCCCAGGCAGTAACTTGGGTAAGCTGTCAGGTGTGTAACCTTTCACACTTCCTCTGTGCTCCCAGGTAAGTGGGTACGTAGCAGTCCCCACTGCCTTTTCCCCCCACACAACAGGATTATATTATTAATATCATTGTTCAGTTTTCTTTTTCACTTAATATTAGAAGCACAGAAAATAATTTTGAGGGCCCCCAAAAGAAATAGAGTTTTGTGTATGTACCTATTTGCCCACTGAACCAAAGTGGTCACTATTAATAAGAGTGAAATATAGTCAACGTGTAAGCCTATATTTATGTGATACCAATCTTACTGTTTTATTTATTTATTTATTTGTTTGTTTATTTATTTATTTAATTTGGAATGTAATACTGATTTTAAAACTGTTCTTTCAGGCTCACCATCATGGATACTCTTTCGGAGGCAAATGGCACCTTTGCCTTAAGTCTTCTGAAAAAGCTGGGTGAAGACAACTCGAAAAATGTGTTTTTCTCACCCATGAGCATCTCTTCTGCCCTGTCCATGGTCTTCATGGGTGCAAAGGGAAACACAGCAGCCCAGATGTCCCAGGTACGTACCCGAAGCCATTTCTGGGCAACAGTAAATGCTGTTCATTTGTCAGTTGAGCTGGTCTTCACTTTCACCTCCAGGATTTGCTCCTGACACGTCCCTCTGCTGGTGTTGCGGGATGGGGACAGAGTTGCTGGGTGACACGTTAGCCCTGAGCGAGTGAGCACCCTGGAGTGGTGCCTGGGATCTGTGAGGGAGGAAGTGGTATGCGCCATTTAGAAGGATGAGAGAAGTCACCAGCCCCGACTATGCTTTATACATGAGTTTGAGTTTGTGAGTAGGGATTCAGTCACAGGGCCCATGCTGAGTTCTGTGATATTCTTTGGATGTTGTCACTTGCTTTTCAGTTGTTAGAAATTATTATTTTAATTTTGTCACTGAAGTGTAAAACCTTCTTAGAATGGCACTGGTCAGCCCCTAATGTTTTTAGTGGCGTTTCAGTTGTTTGCTGTTGACTAACCAGTACCCTAAACTTCGCAGTGTAAGATGCCAGTTTACTGGGACCTGACTCTGGCTGTGTCGGGGGATGCTTCTGCTCCACTTGGCCCCAGCCGGGTCACTAGTGTGGGATCTCGGGCCTCCTCTGCGTGTCTCGTTGGCAGGGTAGCCTGGGCTTCCTTATGGGTTGGCACGCAGTTTCCAAGAGGACCAGCTTAAATGCCCAAAGGTTTATCAAGCCCTTTCTGTTTCAGGAGTGGCCTGTGTTTGCGGAGATGGGAGGCCTGGTTGGCAGCCTTATTTGCAGACAGACTACAAGTAGTGAGCCCACAGAGCGTGGCTTGCAGAGGGGCACCGCTCTGCCTCTACCCCCCCCCCCCAGGAAGTGCCTTTTGTCTTCCATTGGACCAGTCTTCTCTTACGCCCGATCTGTACAGTTCTTAGGCTGAGTTTAGTGTTGTATCCATTTCCCGAAGCCCGGGCACACTGACGTTATGTGTTTGTATTCTGTTTTGGATTTCAGACACTTTCTTTAAGTAAAAGCGGTGGAGGAGGCGATGTCCACCAAGGGTTCCAGTCACTTCTCACGGAAGTCAACAGGACCGATGCTGCGTACTTGCTTAGAACCGCCAACAGGCTCTTTGGAGACAAGTCTTATGAATTTCTCTCAGTAAGTCATACTCACTGTTTTTGACCAAGGAAGTAAAGATGCCAAGGGGGTGGGGAGGAGGGGTCATGAGGTAATAATAGCAGAAAGCCTGGAGGTTATGAATTCATTCCAGTGGGCAGGAACTTGGCTTTCCATTCACTAACTTCATGCATTCCCTTGAACCCTGCTTCAGTTTTATCTGTAAAATGAGGCTTATCACAGATACCATCCAGATTTTTGTGAAGCTTAAATGAGATAATTATAAAAGAATTAACATGGAGCAAACACAATTCAAGGTGAATTGGCCAAGGGGCGCCTGGCTGGCTCATCAGAAGAGCATGTGACTCTTGATCTCAGGGTTGTGAGTTCGAGCCCCATGTTGGGTGCAGAGATTACTTAAAAATAAAATCTTTAAAAAAAAAAAAGGTAAATTGGCTGAAACAAAGAAGTGATCAAAATGAATATTTCTAATCATTGTTTTCCACATATTGATAATTTTTTGTGCATTGTGACTCGGTCAGCTTTTTACACTTGTAAATATTTTTATCGTTTTTTTCCAGTGCAGAATTTTTACAAAGTTATCTGTCTAATTATACTGGTTCTCTTTATTTATAGTGCTTTCAGGCTTTTTTTTTTTTTTTTTTTTTTTTTTTCAAAAACTACTCAAGTAATATGTGAACACATTCTTGTTATACAATGAGTATGTTCTTGTTAGATAAAAATGCAGGTAAGGAAGACAAAGCAAGAGCCCTCACAACCCCTTCCACACCTCATCACTCCCCTCCCAATATAAGAGCTTTTATAGATTTGAGGTGTATCTCCCACACATGGAGAAATCTGTTTGGTGGGGGTTTTCTCTACCTAACGTCGTTATACCATAATATTATTTCATAACTTGTTTCTTTTCACCCAACGCTGTGTCTGAAAGTCTTTGCATCTTGGGCCTCTACCTCTGTTTCACTGTTATCTGCTATTCTTCAGTATGGATGTACTGAAACATACATCGTACACATCATTTAGACAGTGAACATTATTACTATATGTGATCCTGTGCCTC
Source organism: Mirounga leonina (assembly GCF_011800145.1). Taxonomy (NCBI): domain Eukaryota; kingdom Metazoa; phylum Chordata; class Mammalia; order Carnivora; family Phocidae; genus Mirounga; species Mirounga leonina. The sequence continues at coordinate 5,316,159 of NW_023270709.1, read as the reverse complement.
GGGGCGTGTGTTACTCCAAGATGGATTCGTAGAAGGGAGGAAGAGAGTGAAGCTTTGAAGTTACAGCAAATACTGCCAGATTGTCCAAAGTGCTGTGGTCATTTACATTCTCTCCAGAGTATTAGCAGAGTGCTCATTTCCACTCACCATCATCAACACCTCATGTGGTTAACCTCTTAAATTTTGATGATTAATGAGATTGAACAACTTTCCTTATGTTTATTGAATAAGTATCTTTTCTGAGAATTTTCTTTGCACGCTTTTTATTAGGCTATATATTTCTTACTGTTTTTTGAGTTCTCTCTATATTCAGGCCAACAGTCTTATTCTGTGATACGATTTTTTTTCATTATGTTTAAACTTGTTTCAGACTCAAATTGTTTTAAGATAATTGGAGTAAAGTAAATGTAGTCAAGCGTGAGGTCAAATATTGGCAAGATTTGTTCACTACACTGTGATTTTTTTGCAACCTGTCTTATTTTATTAGTCTTAGGCAATTGTCATCTTTTTATAAGCCCTCAGACGAATGCCGTATTCTCATTCACAGGGAAAGACAAGGAAGCTTAGAGAAACAAAGTGATTTTTTAAGGTCACACAGCTAATAAGTTGCAGGACCAGCGTTGGTAGCTACTGCGCCATGTTACCTCTGTCATGCTGTCTTGAGGGAGAAACGTGAAATCCTGTAATAGAAAACCAGGCCTGAAAAGGGGGATGAAATATTTAGCCATAAGCTGTTCGGAAGAAAGATTGGGAAAACATTCTTCTTTTTTTTTTTTTTTTTTAATATATTTATTGGGGACAGAGAGAGAGAGAGAATCACAAGCAGACTCCACGCTGAGCGCAGAGCCCGGCATGGGGCTCGATCTCACGACTCCAAAATCATGAGCCGAGCAGAAATCAAGAGTCAGATGCTCAACCGACTGAGCCACCCAGTCGCCCCGGGAAACCATTCTGTAGTACACTGGCCACAAATGAGTTATATCAGTCCATTTACTTTCTATCAGGTTTCCTGCTTTTATGGGGCATGATATACGTGTTCATGAATGTCGTCATCATTTAAAAGACTATATTAACAAGATATAGTTTAAACTTTTTTTGAGAGTTGCTCACCCTCCAAAATGGAGCCCTCCAGTGCGGTAGCCACGAGACACGTGTAGCTATTTGCATTTTGGTGTGACTAATTACAATTACAGCTCACTGTTCAGCTCCTCAGTGGCACGGGGCCACATTTCACGTGTTCCGAGCTGCATGAGGCACAGCTTGGGACCACACAGACTTCGAACATTGCTAACCTCATCACAGAAAGTTGTAGTGGAAGAGGAGTGGCGTGGGGTCGCGCACTTGCCCTGTTGTATGGAGCAGCAGGCCCTGGTTTCCAGTCCATTGTTCTGGAACGTGGAGGTGGTTGTGGCTCTTGCTGTGGGTGGGACTCACATGGCAAACGCAGTGGCTGGCCCGAACCACACTCTCCTAGCCTCAGTCTCCATGTCTCTGTACTTGCTTCACTGGTGTGCAGCTCGTCCCTCACAGAATCCAGCAATTCATGGTGTTTATTTGATATTCAGACCCCTATTTTACCTGGTTTATAAGCTAAGATTAAATGTAGTTGAAAAATGGATTTTCAGTTAATTCCTCGTGCTTACTTGTATGTTGCCCATGTAAATCATTAACATGGCCAACATTCTGATTGGGCACGACGAAGTAAGCGTGTGGTAAGTAAGCGAAATAAGTGTGGGTTCCTCCTGCAGCCATGTGATTACCTTGCTCTGTCTCTCCTAGTCTTTCAAAGACTCCTGCCGTAAGTTCTACCAAGCAGAGATGGAAGAGCTCGACTTTAATAACGCTACGGAAGAGTCCAGGGCACACATCAACACCTGGGTGGCTGAAAAAACAGACGGTGAAAAGACACTGTTACTTTTTCTTAATAGTCTTTTAATCGATCTTACTATCCATTCCTTTACAAGACCATCAAAATGCAAACAGGAATGACAGTTTTCTTTCAATAACTGTAAACTTTTAAAATCTGCCTCTGAAATATGATCAGTGTCTGCTGCTTTTCTCTAGCCCTTCCCTGTTCTCATCAATGCATCTGTGATGTCTGAATATTCAGTATACGTCTTCTAGAACAATCCATATGGTTGTCATTGTTGTTAATATAGTCCTTCTTTTCACAAATACTGTAAAGAAAAAGATCCAGGCTTCATGCTGTACAGACTGCCACACATTACTAGCACATTTGCTCAAGCCCTCCTTCTCCGCGGCCCTTCACTGCGACTCTCCTGGACGCGCACACCGCCGCTCACCTTTCCGACAGTCCCTTACGTGCCTGTCTTTGGTCATAGGTGCCAAGTGTTCCTTTCTGTCTCATTTGTGCATTCATCCCACACGTACTACTTTGTCCATTTTATGTTTTGTTCGAGCGATGGTATTTTTCTTACCAGGGCTTTTTAAGTTTTTGTTGTTGCTGTTGTTTTAAGGACCAGAATCCCCTTACATGGTTATATTTGGGGGACAGTAAACTCCTTTTATCTGTGTATTTCACAAGGAGATTGACCAATTTAAATATTGTCCCTGATGCATGCATCAGGAAACTTTTTTTTTTTTTTAATTTAAATTCCAGGTAGTTAATGTACAATGTAAGATTAGTTTCAGGTCTACAATATAGTGATTCAGCACTTCTGTACATTCCTCAGCTCTCATCAAGTTAAATGCCCTCTTAATCCCCCTCACCTGTTTCAACCCCTCCCCCGCCCAGGTCCCCTCTGGTAATGGTCAGTTTGTTCTCTATCCATAAGTGTCTCTTTCTTGGTTTGTCTCTCCCTCTCTTTTTTCCCCCTTGCTGTTTGTTTTGTTTCTTAAATTCCACATGTGAGTGAGATCACGTGGTATTTGTCTTTCTCTAACCATCTTGCAATTCCTTTAGTTCACTGATTCTTTATTTCTTCTTTTCAGGTAAAATTACAGAGTTGCTATCTCCAGGTTCAGTTAATCCAATGATGAATCTGATTCTCGTGAATGCCATCTATTTCAAAGGAAACTGGGATAATCAGTTTAACAAAACGCAGACCATGGAAAGACCATTTAAAGTCAGCAAGGTGAATATTTTGGAATAACAAAGGAGACTCTTGGAACAAGTCCCTGTGTTCACACTGGTTTTTAAAACATGCAAGAAAGCTCACCTCACAAGCTAACGTGTGCCCTGTGCGGCCTCAGGCCGTCGGCAGCCGGGCTCCCCAGTGTGCCTTGCCCTTCTCCTTTGCTGTGTCATCAAAGGTAGCTACATACTCATAGGCTACTGTTGCCAGGTGTTCGGTCTACAATCATAAATCCCATGTCACTTGTCAGGCTTAAGGTCTTTCTCGGCTTTCTAGAACTTTTGAGATAAAGTTTGAACTCCAAATATGGTGTATGAGGCTCTTTGTAGACCCAGATCCTACCCATGTATCCCCATTTCTCTATCTTCATTCCCATCAGTACCTGTATACCCCTTCCTTTCCAGCAGCATCTGGAAGCCTTCCCTGACCATCTTCCCTGGTGGGGATTTCTGTATCCCTCCTCTCAGCAACCGCAGTGACCCCGGATGGTCCTCAGGGCAGCATTGCGGTGGTTGAATGCCCAAGGCCATCTGAGGGCAGATGGCTCTCACCAGTGCCTGGCATATAGTTGGTGCTCAATGAATACTGAACAAATGACTGATCTGCAGTCTTCTTTTGATAATAAGGAGAACAAACTCTAATTTTTGTTTAAAAAATAAGCAAACAAAAGGACATGTAGATAAGGATAGACAGTAAGTTGAGCTATCTCCAGCTTTGAAGATGTTATTTGCTGGTGGCCTTATATCTTTTCTGTCACTGAATCTAGTACATTCTTTCTTTTTTACTAATCTCTAATTATAGAGATTTTTGCATATATATCTAAGTAGACAGAATAGATCAGTTACAGCCTATTCTTGATCACTGACCATGAGTTAGATCTTCTAAGCAGACATGAGCCTGAACTTTCAGTTTCTCAAGAAATATATTTTCCTTTGAGCTTTATTCTGAAATGAACTGCCCTATTTTCACCCAGGGAAATGATTCTCTAAGATGTATATTGGGACTTGATTCATGGGAAGTTCATCTCCCCTAGCAGAGGCCTGCAGGTGGGCCAAGAGTGTATGGGGACCAGCTGGGGACCAGCTCCCTGTCTTGTTGCTCAGCCATGCTTAGCAGGCAGCCTTTGTTCTCTTCATCCTATCAGGGTCAAGGCATGCGCCATCCAGGCGGGAGGGAGGGAGAGGATGAAGGGTGAGAGCAAAAGCGCTCTCCTTCAGGGTTCTGACATCTTAGTCAGAAAGAGAAGCCTCTCTTCTGTGTCTCATGGGCCCGATTATGTTGTATGGCCTCTGCTGGCTGCAGGGAGGTGAAGACTTCCAGCTTGCTTCCTAATCTCTCCAGTAGAGAAAGGCAAAAGGAGCGCACTAGGTTTTGAGTGCACCAGCCTATTGGGTTGGAGGATTGTGCCTGAAAGTAAACAGATTTTGAGTTCCTATAGATTTTTAAAATTCCTTTATTTCTAAGTAAAATGAAACTTATCTCTGTAATTGTATACTTGATGAATCATTCAGTTACTGAGATTGGACCCTTTTATATTATAAGCCTGAGGGCTTTGGGCCCTGGAGGGGTAGAAGGAGAAATTGCCTCAGGCAAGGGTCAGTGAGCTGCAGCCTGAGGCCAAAGCCAGACCACCACTTTTTTTTTTAATAAAGTTTTTTTTTAATTAATTTATTTTTGATGTAGTGTTCCATGATTCATTGTTTGCGTATAACACCCAGTGCTCCATGCAGAACGTGCCCTCTTTAATCCCCATCACCAGGCTACATTTTTAACATATAATGTTTTAATGCAACACAGCCATGCTTATTTCTGTATTTCATGCTGCAACTATAGAGTTGAGTAGTTAGGACAGAAACTGTGTGGTCCATAACGCTGAAAATATATACTGTCTGGCCTGTTAGAGGAAAAGGGTGCTGATGACTCCTGGCCCAGGAGGTGAATGGGGTGCTGAGGAACGAGGGGGCAGGCATGGCTGAGGCCAGCTTGGGCGTGCCTCGGCAAGGCACAGGTGAAAAGCTGAAACAGAAGTTTCTTCCGTGTGACGCAGAGAAATGTGCTTCCCCAGAGAACCGGGGACTGCAGCGTGGGGCTTGCATGCCAGTCAGGAGCCAAGGAGGGCTGCTGGCTAGGATGTGGTCACCGTCCCTGGGTCTTTCTTACCGCCTAGCTGGGGACGCATCGGTGACAAATGCATTCTTCTCCTAGTAGGATGTGTTCATTTTGCCTGGTCCTTTCAGTCTTCTGGTCCTTTAGTTGTCGATCCATTTATTCAGCAGATGCTGCTTGAGGGCCAGGCGTGGTGCCCGGTACCATCACAGTGGGCAAAACCCGTGACGCGTCCCTCTCATGAAGCTGCCGTTTTCCTGAGGGGAGACCGTGAGCGTACCTGGGAAAACGGGAGTGTATGAGACAGTGGTAGTGATCCAGAGACAGACACAGAGGAAGGATCCAGCCTGTGGCCGGGAGTCTGGTTTCAGGTTACGGTGTTCAGGTCTTTGCACTGAGCAAAGACCAGAACAACGCAAGGGCACGCGCCGCCCAGGTTCTGGGGTCGGGCGGGCTGAGTTTGCCCTCAGAAGCATCCAGGGGCCCCTGTGACTGCAGCAGACAGGCAAAGGGAGATGGCAGCAGAGAGCATGGGGGACAAGCTTTTGTCACATCACAGGTGTCTTTAAGGACTTCTGCTTTTTTACTCCCTTGGAATAGAGGGGGAGCCACAGAAAGGTGTTCCAAGACTAATTTGATCTCATTTATGTTAATACTTTAAAAAGCAGAGCCATATGACTTGCTAATGAGTCTACTGTGGGGTGAAAGACAGGAGTCAGGGATACTCCAGAGTGTTTGACAATGGGGTGAATGGCATTGCTGTCATCTGAGCTGGGGAACATGGTAGATGGAGCGGACCTGAAAGGGACTGTGAGGAGACCAGTGTGACATGCGACATTGTAGGTTCCTTTACTGTCCAAATGCAGGGGCCAAGTAAGCAGTAGGATACGGGGGAGTGTAACCTATCTGGAGGACAGGGGAGAAGTCCCAGCTAGAAGTATACGTTTGGGAATTCTGTTTAAAGTCACAAGATTGAGATCACTGAGAGACCAGCAGTGTAAGGACTGAGCCCTGAGTACCCCAGTGTTTAGAGGTTGAGGCAACAGAGATGGGCCGGCAGGAGAGGGGGCCGGTGCGGTATTCCAGAAGCCAGCCAAGGAAGTGCTTGTAGAAGCCACACTGGCCAGGTCTGTCGATTTGTCCAGTGTGTCCAGTGGGTCTGGTTTCAACTTAATGTTTATCTGTTTCCTTGATAGAATGAGGAGAAGCCTGTGCAGATGATGTTTAAAAAATCTACCTTTCAAATGACCTATATAGGAGAAATATTCACCAAGATTCTGGTGCTTCCCTATGTGGGCAAAGAGCTGAACATGATCATCATGCTTCCAGATGAAAACACGGATTTGAGGACGGTAAGGAGCGCTGAGGGGCAATGGCGCCTGCTGGCAGGGCCCACGGGCCTGCTCCGAAGCTCGCATGACATCCCGTTGCCGTTCTGCCCCCCTCGTCCTGCACCGCCCAGAGCACTCACAGCCCTGCAGATGGTTCTGTTGGGCAGCACTGTTCTAGATCTGAAAATCTTCAACTCTCTTCTTCTAGGTGGAGAAAGAACTCACTTATGAGAAATTCACAGAGTGGACGAGGCCAGACATGCTGGATGAAGAAGAGGCGGAAGTGTACCTCCCTAGATTTAAACTGGAGGAGAATTATGACATGGTGAATGTCCTTTGCACTCTGGGCATGACCGATGCCTTCGAGCAGGCCAAGGCAGACTTTTCTGGAATGTCGTCCAGGAAAGACCTGTATCTGTCCAAGGTGGTGCACAAGGCCTTCGTGGAGGTCAACGAGGAAGGCACGGAGGCTGCGGCCGCCACTGCGGCCATCATGATGTTGCGGTGTGCGAGAATCATGCCCCGGTTCTGTGCCGACCACCCCTTCCTTTTCTTCATCCAGCACAGCAAGACCAACAGCATCCTGTTCTGTGGCCGCTTCTCCTCCCCATAAGGTCATGGTCGGCCCCGTACGGAGTCCTCCTCCTTTCTCCTACTGACCCACTTCTCCTGACTCTTCACAGTGTGCCTAGAGTGCAAAGTGACCTTGAGTGACAATCCAAAAATAAAAGGCCCAGTTTGAAACCCCATGTTCTGGACTCCCGTATGTGTGTGTGTTCACGTGTCAAATGTTTCCGGAGATCAGAAACTGCCATTCAGGCAGCTCTGTGGTCACGTTGGCAGGGCCAGCACGGGCCACTTAGCCAAGGCCACTGCTCTGGGAGGTGTCGTCCCATCCAGCCTCACACCTGCTGGGCACTCGGGTCCTCACTTTGGGCAGAATGCGGCTCTCCTGCAGGCACAGGAGGACAGATGGGGCCTGTCTCTTCTCTGTTCCGTGGCTCCGTTAGTGAGAGGACAGGGTGACAGCCTGTGGAGCGCCACGGGGAGCAGGGCTCTGAGACCCTCCTCGGCGAGTTCTATCCCAAACATGTTGCAAGCACTCCGGAAGCCAGCACAGAAGCTGGGAGAGTGGTTAACTCAGACCACTGAGAAACCAGCCCCATTGCCCACCCATGTGGCTTCTTCTATCGCAGTCCGCAATCACAGGATCTGTGGTCACACGCGCGTTCAAATGGACAACATACAGTTTCTCTGAACACTTTAAATTGTGACCAGGGGCCAGAGATGATTAGACAGGTTCTGTTCACAGTGGTGGAGTCTAAGACAACTCCCTGAGCTGTAAGTACCGGATGATTTTTTGTTCGACTGCAAGTATTAGAGAAGAGGTGGCCAAGGTTTCTGTGCTAGAAACGTGATCACCGTGCTCAGTGACACTCGAGCCTACTGATGTGTGAGGTTCAATGAGGAGAAGACCTGTGCTGTGTTTTGGGGACAGCCACAAGGACTTCCTCCATGACCTATGTTGATGCGATCAGAGCTTAACTGATGGGATTCGTTATTTCCCTTTAGTTGCTGGTCCACTTTCCCCATTGTGCCCAAGCCAGCAGCTTGGCCGTGGGGAGAGGCTGGGACTGAAGAAACGATGAGTGGCTTGAGAAGAGGAAAGAGGACTAGAGGGGGTTGCTGTTTGGGTGGCTGGCATCCCCCTCCCTGCCCCCAGCACTGTGCACATTGGCTGCCTGTAATCTCTAAGCAACGAGGTTTCAAGGTGTCTGTCTGCCCTTTCTCTGGAGGAGAACTGTCAGGCCAGATCAGTAGTAAGTCATACAAATGAACACCAGTGCTCCCATCTGCTGGAGACCTATCCCACAGTAAGAACTTACCCATGTCAAAAGTCACAGTGCATGTAGAATAAACACGCTTGCTGCTCTAAGAGCTCTCCCAGAATTCTTTCACTTAGCTGTCAAGTTGCCTTTGAAGGGTCACTCAATATATAATTTTAGTAAAAGGCACAGTCACCTGAATAATTATTCTGTGTCTCATGAGACTGTACCAAAAGACATTTTTTTTTTAATTTTTTAATTAATTTATTTGACAGAGAGAGATAGCGAGAAAGGGAACACAAGCCGGGGGAGTGGGAGAGGGAGAAGCAGGCTTCCCGCAGAGCAAGGAGCCCGATGCGGGGCTCGATCCCCGGACCCTGGGATCATGACCTGAGCTGAAGGCAGACGCTTAACGACTGAGCCACCCAGGCGCCCCCCAAAAGACATTTCTATTCTGTCGTGCAGTGCTTCTTGTAAGGATCTACAACATAAAATCCCCCCAGGATTTAATTCTAGGAAAGAGTTGGTCTCACCCACTCACAAATGTTTACTGAGCACTTGCTTTGCACTATAGTGTTTTAAACAGACAATTTTATTTGCATTTGATCTTAGCCAAAAGGCTGAGAAGCGATTCAGATGATTTTATTTGATCCTCAGCAATGAATAAACCAGGAAGGATCTGAGCCCCAAAAGGTTAAGTAGCATGAACAAGTTTTTGCAGCCTGCAAAGGCAAGAACCCAGCTCTGGGGTCAGTAGGGATGGAGGCGGCAGAACCTCCGCCTTTTGTGGGGCTGAGTGGAAACCAGGGCTCCCATCAGGACAGCCATCAGCAAAGCAGCGCGGAGAGCAGGAGATGCCCCAGCCTCTAACAGGAAGTCTCATTTCGCTGCTTCTGTTTTCTCATCTGCAAAAGCGGGGCTGGGACATTTCCAGCCCTGAACACACACGAAACTGGACCCCGAACCAGGGCCATGGGTGTGGAGCTAGGGCCGGTGCCGCAGCAGGCTCTAGGAACCTGCGGGGGTGGCAGCCCCTCCAGGAGTGCCAGAGGGACCAGCGTGCTGGGGAGCCCATGCCCCCCCAACCCCTCGATTCTGCTGCGGTTCTCAGAGGAGGGGCCTCAGGGCTGCGGCCTCACTGAGGGTGCAGGCCTTGGACGCCTGGAGAAAGGCCCTGGGCGCAGGGGAGTGGCGGCGGGGGGCGCCCTGCAGAGGCCTGCACCCTCTGCACGCCGACCGCCGGGAGCCCGAGGACGGACCGCAGAGCCTGGGTAGAAGGGGATGGAGCGAGGAGCTCGCGCACCAGCTGATCCTGAGCTTACACGCCGCTGGTGGGCAGCACGGACGGGGCCCCAGGACTAGCGCTCAACGATCCTGGCGGGCGGAGGGCGAAGCAGGGCCCCCGCGGATGGGAATCCCAGCAGGCGGGCTGCAGGAGGTGGGATTTGGACGCACCGATGGAGGCCTGTTGAGTTCCCTTCCTTGCTCTGGTTTCACTGCGTTCCTAAACACCTGTCCACAGGGGACAGGACTCCGAATCCCGCCACCCAGATCATCTTGAGCAGTGATCCAACTTCCACTGGCTCCAGGTGAGTAGAAGAGCTGCAAGAAATTTACGCTCTAACGTGTTTAAAATAGGTTCCAGGATTGTAGGTGGGTTTTGCTTATTATTATTTGGAGATATATATAGTAATTTAAATTTTTTCTACAATGAACGTGTATTCTTATATAATCGGGAAAATATTATTTAATACTATGTGCAGGAAAGAAAGGCTTTGTTATGTTTAAATATTGTGGAATTGTGTTTGTATGGTATGTGAGGTCTGTTCTTTCCTTTTTAAAAAAAATATAGCTATCATGCTGTGCATTACACCCCAAGATTAAATATTTTTTGAGTTTTTTTTAAGATTTTAAAAAATGTATTAGAGAGGGAGAGAGAGAGAGTGAGAGTGGGGAAGGGCAGAGAAAGAATCCTGAAGCAGACTCCCCACTGATCACAGAGCTGACTAGGGTCTCCATCCCAGGTCGGGGAGATCATGACCTGAGTAAACCAAGAATCTGGGTTCCAACTGACTGAGCCATCCAGGCACCCCAAGATTTATTTCTTATACCTGGAAGTTTGACCATCTTTACCCATTTCACTCACCCCTGCTCCAGCCCCCACCTCTGGCAATCACCAATCTGTTTTTTGTATCTATGAATTTGGGGTTTCCCCCCTTTGTTTTAGATTTTCTACATAAGTGAGATCATAGAGTATTTGTCTTTCTCTGACTTACTTCATTAGCATAATGTTGTCACAAATGGCAGGATTTCCTTCTTTTTTATGGCTGAATAATATTCCTCTGTGTGTGTGTGTGTGTGTGTGTGTCTCACATTTGCTTTATCCATTTAGCCATCAGTGGGCACTTAGGTTGTTTCCATGTCTTGGCTATTGTAAATAATACTACAGTGAACATGGGGATGCAGATATCTTTTTGAGAAACTGATTTCATTTACTTTGATATGTATCCAGAAGTGGAATTACTGGATGATATGGTTTCACCATTTTACAATCCCACTAACAGCGCGCAAGGATTCCCTTTTCTCTACATCCTTGCCAACACTTGGGATTTCTCATCTTTTTGATAAAAGCCATTCTAACAGTTATGAGTTGATATCTCATTGGGGTTTTGATTTGCATTTCCCTGATGATTAGTGATGCTGAGCATCTTTTCACGTACCTGTTGGCCATCTATAAGTCTTCTTTGGACATATGTCTATTCAGTTCCTCTGCCCATTTTTTAATTGGATTGTTTGTTTGCTATTGAGTTGTATGAGTTCATATATATATATGAGTCCTTATCAGATGTATGATTTGCATATTTTTTTCCCATTTTATAGGTTACCCTCTCATACCTTTTCATACCATTCTATAGGAAACCATTTTTGGTGATGGTGTCCTTTACCATCATGGTATGGAAATTTTTTAATTTGAAGTTGTCCCACTTGTTTGTTTTTGCTTTTGGTGTCAAATCTAAAAAGAGTCATTGTCAAGACCAATGTCAAGGAACTCATCCCCTGTGTTTTCTTCTAGGAGTTTTGTAGTTTCAGAGCTTACATTTAAGTCTTTAGTTCATTTTGAGTCAATTTTTGTGTATAGTATAAGATAGTGGTCCAATTTCATTCTTTGCATGTGGCTTTCCAGTTTTCCCAACACTACTGAAGAGACCGTCCTTTCCCCATTGTGTGTGTGTGTGTGTGTACATCCCCACTGTATATATAGTCTTGGCTGCTTTGCTGTGAATTAACTGACCATATATGTGTGGGTTTATTTCTGGGCTCTCTGTTCTGTTAATCTATGTGTTAATCTTCTGTTAATCTATTCTATCATTAATTTTTTATCTGTTTTTTTAATCCAATACCATACAGTTTTGATCACTGTAGTTTGTAGTATAGTTTGAAATCAGGAAGTGTGATGTCTCTAGCTCTGTTCTTTCTCAAAATAGCTTTGACTTTCTGGGATCTTTTGTGGTTCCAAACAAATTGTTTGTTCTATTTCTCTGAAAAATGCCATTGGAATTTTGATAGGGATTATGTTGAATCTGTAAATTGCTTTGAGCAGCAGGGATATTTTAACAGTGTTAATTCTTCCAACCCATAAGCACAAAATATCTTTTTATTCAATTTATTTCATCAGTGGCTTATAGTTTTCAGTATACAGGTTTTTCACCTCCTTGGTTAAATTTATTCCTAGGTGTTTTGTTTTGTTTTGTTTTTAAAGATTTTGTTTATTTATTTAACAGAGAGAGACACAGCGAGAGAACACAAGCAGGGGGAGCGGGAGAGGGAGAAGCAGGCTTCCCACGGAGCAGGGAGCCCGATGACCCTGGGATCATGACCTAAGCTGAAGGCAGACGCTTAATGACTGAGCCACCCAGACACCCCCTAGGTGTTTTGTTCTTTTTGATGCAATTGTAAATGGGATTGTTTTCTTAATTTCCCTTTCTGATAGTTTGTTATTAGTGTATAGAAATACAGGTGATATTTGTATATTGATTTTACATCCTGCAATTTTGCTGAATTTCTTTATAATTTGTAACAATTTGTGTGTGTGTGTGTGTGTGTGTATGTGTGTGGAGTCTTCAGGGTTTTATACATATAATATATCATCGGTAAATAGAGACAATTTTACTTACTACTTTACATCCAGTTTGGATGTATTTTACTTCTTATTTCTGCCTTATTGCTTTGGCTAGGATTTCCAGTATTATGTTGAATAGAAGTGTTGACTGTTGACATCCTTGTAAGTGCCAGATATTAGAGGAAAATCTTTCAGTTTTTCACCACTGAGTATGATTTTAGCTATGGGCTTGTCATAGCTGTGGCTTTTATTATGTTGAGGTATGTTCCTGTTATACCTGCTTTGTTGAAGAGCGCTTTTATCATGCATGGATGTTGAATTTTGTCAAATGCTTTTTCTGCATCTATTGTGATGATAATATGATTTTTATCCTTCATTTTGTTAATGTGATGTATCACATTGATTGATTAGTGGATGTTGCATTCCTGGAATAAATCCCATTTGATTATGGTGTATGATCCTTTTAATATATTGTTGAATTCAGTTTGCTAATATTTTGTTGGAGATGTATTTTCCTTTTAAATCGTCATAAATGCCTGAAAAGATTTTCTCTCACATTTCTCCCATCTTATTCTCCTTCTTCCTCAAGTTCTTATATCAATTCATTCTTTCAAATGACTCAGCCTTAAAATATCAGTGCAAGCACAGTTCTGTTTGGAATGACCCTCTCTGAATTTGGCCTACAGTGGTCATGCAGTTGGGGGCCAGAGCCAAATGAGGTGCCCATCCTTGGATGCACTACAGTGTCTTTATTTCAGTAAAGTACTTTGACTTCTTATTATTCTTTCTGAAGCTTTAATGCATGGTCTGAAGAAAGGAGAATGGAATCATCAGGTAAGGCCCAACTGTTTTGTGAACGCACTGGGGCCATGTTTTTTATTCACTCCCTCACTGAGACTGTTTGGATCTTGGTGAACAGGGCAAGCCTTGCAGTCAGATGGAACCTGGGTTCAAATTCCCAGCAGTAGAAACTGTATGTAATGATCAAGGCACAAATCAGACTTAGCCAAAATATGCGGGGGATGAAACAAAACCAAATGGAACAAAACAAAACAAAAAATCGGTCTCATTGCTTGTGGCTACCACAGCCTTGACAATATAAGGATACAATGGAAAAGTTGAGTTTATCCCAGGAATGCAAAGTCAATACAACATGATCAAATTAATGTCATCTGTCTCATTTACAGAACAAAGGAGCAAAATTGTGTAGTGATATCAGTAGATGCAGAAATAGCTATCTAACCCTACAGGAGACAACAGTGGCTAAGAGACACAATAATAGGCCCATTTATTGATATTTTTAATTTTTTAATCAGCTAGACCAAATGCAGAGCCCTTTACATACACTAATTTAATTTCCATAGGTACCTTTTGAGATAAATATCACTTATATGGCTGTTGCTATTTTTAATCTGTAGACAAAACTTTAGATACATTTTCTTCTCAACATTAGAAAAGAGTTCCCAGTATTATTAAAAACCCTCTATTTTTTTATAGTCATTTAGATACTTTCTTAAATGCCAAGGACAGTTATGTTACCAGTTTTCTTGAAATTCACATGTACCCATGTCACTTTGCTAAAAGGTAGTGAGCTATAAAGGGAAATGAATGCTGAAAATAGGTGTCATAACTCTTCTGTGAACTTGTAGCTATTTAAAAATATTCTTTTTTAGGGGCACCTGGTGGCTCAGTCAGCTATGCGTTCAACTCTTGGTTTCAGCTCAGGTCATGATCTCAGGGTCCTGGAATCCAGCCCCGAGTGGGCTCCACACTCAGGAGGTGGAGTCGGCTTGAGGATTCTCTCTCTCCCTCTGCCCCTCCCCCTGCTTTCTCGTACTCTCTCTTTCTCTAAAATAAATAAATCTTTAAAAAAAAATTTTTTTTAGAAGTAACATTTCCTTTTCCTCCCCCTTTCTTAGAGGAAACAGATCAACACACAGCTGGGATCAGATTAGAGAACAATACACACATTTTTCTGAAAACATAGAATTATTTTTTCAGTCTGTAAAGCGTATGTAACACCTATACACATCTATATAACATGAAATATTAAAGTGTGAAATCAAATATACTTGCTGGGTATGTAGTGTATCCAAACTAGGACACCTGAAAATGAAAGAGGTCATGAAAATAATTGTTTTATTTTTAGAAATTGATTTACTGACTGCCAACTTGGTTTTTATTAAAGTGGACCTAAAAGTAATTCTTGTCAAAATGGTCTTTAAAAATATTTTTTTTCAAAAGATTAAATTTAACATATAAATTAAAGCACAACTTAAAAAATATATTATTTAAATGTTTATTTTTTTACTTATTTTTTAAAGAGTTTATTTTTAAGTAATCTCTACACCCAACATGGGGCTCGAACTCACAACCCCAAGATCGAGAGTCATACGCTCCACTGACTGAGCCAGCCAGGTGCCCCTGATTATCTAAATGTTTAAAAATAAATAGATTAGGGGCGCCTGGGTGGCTCAGTTGGTTAAGCGACTGCCTTCGGCTCAGGTCATGATCCTGGAGTCCCAGGATCGAGTTCCTCATCGGGCTCCCTGCTCAGCAGGGAGTCTGCTTCTCCCTTTGACCCTCCCCCCTCTCATGCTCTCTCTCTATCTCATTCTCTCTCAAATAAATAAATAAAATCTTTTAAAAAATAAACAGATTAATTATTCTTGCCACCTTTTAATAGATTTTAATTTGCTTCTTAGCTGAATCTGCTGAAATGTCACTGGTATTTATTTCAAAAATTTATTTTTCGATATGATCTTATTAAAAATTTTTAACGATTTTTCATTCATTGTATTATTCACAAATTTGAAATTATTGTCATCATCACTTGGCTCTTGTCTGTTGACCAGCACTCGTGGCTTCTTAGGCACGTGGCCTGTGCAGCCATCCTGAGCCCCTCTCAGAAGGGCCCACACTTGGTTTAATGCTCTCTTATTATTGTCTTGAACCTCAAAGTTTTGATCAGAGGGTCCTTCATTTTCATTTTGCACTGGATCCTGCAAATTATGTAGCCAGAACTGCTGTAGAATATAGCATTTTTTTTAATTGAGAAAACACTCATTTTTCAGATGCTGAGGGACCTAGGTAAGCTCAGAGCAAATTCTGAAAAATAAAGATCTTCTCAATTCTATTTTTTTCATATTAAAATTGATAAAGGAACTTTTCAACCTTTCATGTTTGTGGGCCCTGTTCCTGGGCTCCCGGGGAAGCTATACTTCTACCAGGATCAGAATGACTTAGCCACACTTCAAAGCACGGGCTCTATTTCTGCCCATAGTGCACACTGTCTATCTGCTTCGTCAGCAAATAACCTAAAAGAAACATTTCAAAATAAAGATAAGAGTGAAAATCTCCCTAAGTTCCCACACCTCAAAGCCTGCAACCTTGCACATACTAAAAGCATAAGATAAAGTTTGTTATTTTCTGGATGTTATGTTATGTTATGTCCTGATGATTTGTAACTCTTGATATAACAAAAAACCATGTATGACTCTGTATTACACAGTCCTTCTGAGTTGCACTGTCTTCTTTTTGAAGACTGAGTATCCTGGGCAGCTGGCCTCACTTGAGCGCAAATAAAACTGTCTTTTTTCTTGTTTAAGAAATTTTAAAGATTTGCTCATTTTGCATCGACAGAATATATAAATATCTCAGTGGGAATATTTCCATAGCTACAGTCTTTTTGCCTCCACACATTATGTGTCTCTTTTCCAAATACTTATATTGGACAAACCGTATCAAATTATTTATCTGTATCACTCTTTTGAAGTTTTTCCCAATGTATATGCTACAAAATTTTTGACCTCAGTTTCATCAGATTCTAATATAGAGTATAAAGTTATCCAATTAAAAATAGGAACTCTATCTAAAGATTCTTCCCACTGGCCAAGAAATTCCAAAATTCGATTATAGAATTTCATAATTAGTTGAGCTCAGATTATTTAACTTATTACTTTCTCCCATGTTTTTGTAGGTACAACTTTGACTATCTCCCTGTTTGCAAATTTTGTGTTTGACCATTAAAATTTAAATTTAGATACTCCACTCTTTGAATATTTTTTTATTCTTATGTTAATCCCCATACATTACATCATTAGTTTTAGATGAAGTGTTCCATGATTCATTGTGCATAACACCCAGTGCTCCATGCAGAATGTGCCCTCCTCAATACCCACCACCAGGCTAACCCATCCTCCAACCCCCCTCCCCTCTAGAACCCTCAGTTTGTTTTTCAGAGTCCATCGTCTCTCATGGTTCGTCTACCCCTCCGATTTCCCACGCTTCATTCTTCCCCTCCCGCTACCTTCTTCTTCTTCTTTTTTTCTTAAAATATATTGCATTATTTGTTTCAGAGGTACAGATCTGAGATTCAACAGTCTTGCACAATTCACAGCGCTTACCAGAGCACATACCCTCCCCAGTGTCTCTCACCCAGTCACCCCATCCCTCCCACCCCACCCCCCACTCCAACAACCCTCAATTTGTTTCCTGCGATTAAGAATTCCTCATATCGGGCGCCTGGGTGGCTCAGTCGGTTGAGCGACTGCCTTTGGCTCAGGTCATGATCCCAGGGTCCTGGGATGGAGTCCCACATCGGGCTCCCTGCTCGGCGGGGAGCCTGCTTCTCCCTCTCCCACTCCCCCTGCTTGTGTTCCCTCTCTCACTGTGTCTCTCTCTGTCAAATAAATAAATAAAATCTTTAAAAAAAAAAAAAGAATTCCTCATATCAGTGAGATCATATGATACATGTCTTTCTCTGTTTGACTTATTTCGCTCAGCATAATACCCTCCAGTTCCATCCACGTCGTTGCAAATGGCAAGATCTCATTTCTTTTGATGGCTGCATAATATTCCATTGTGTATATATACCACATCTTCTTTATCCATTCATCTGTCGATGGACATCTTGGCTCTTTCCATAGTTTGGCTATTGTGGACATTGCTGCTGTAAACATCGGGGTGCACGTACCCTTTCAGATCCCTACTTTTGTATCTTTGGGGTAAATACCCAGTAGTGCAATTGCTGGATCATATGGTAGCTCTATTTTCAACTTTTTGAGGAACCTCCATACTGTTTTCAAGAGTGGCTGCACCAGCTTGCATTCCCACCAACAGTGTAGGAGGGTTCCCCTTTCTCCGCATCCCCACCAACATCTGTCGTTTCCTGACTTGTTAATTTTAGCCATTCTGACTGGTGTGAGGTCGTATCTCATTGAGGTTTTGATTTGGATTTCCCTGATGCTGAGTGATGTTGAGCACTTTTTCATGTGTCTGTTGGCCATTTGGATGTCTTCTTTGGAAAAATGTCTGTTCATGTCTTCTGCCCATTTCTTGATTGGATTCTTTGTTCTTTGGGTGTTGAGTTTGAT
>NW_023270709.1:5260093-5293306 GCF_011800145.1 Mirounga leonina | reverse complement strand
TGGCTGTTCTCGCTGATCTTCTGGGGAGGGGCCTGTTGCCGTGGTTTCCAAATGTCTCTGCCGGAGGCGGAATTGCCCCGCCCTTGCCCGGTCCGGGCTAAGTAATCTGCTCGGGTTTGCTCTCCGGGGCTTTTGTTCCCTGCGAGCTTTCCGTACAGCTCTGGAGGCGGAGAGTGAAAATGGCGGCCTCCCAATCTCCGCCCCGGAGGAGCCGAGAACTCGGGGCCCCGCTTCTCATTGCGCCCCCAGAGAAAAGCCGTCAGTCACTCCCGTCTCCCGTCTCCGGCCACACTCCGTGCTCACCCGGCCTGTGACCGCGCGTTTCTATCTCTGGCACCCGACCCCGGGTGGAGTCTCCAAACCCAGCAGATCCCTGCGGTGCACTCCCGCGCGGCTCCTCCCGGGGGAGGAAGGTGAGTCTCCCCGGATCTGCCGCTTGTGGGGTCCCTGCTGGAGGAGCAGTGGCCCGACTGTGCCGCGGATCACGGTTTATGGCCACCCCGAGCTGAGAGCCCGCGCCTGGGCTCTGCCTCTGCAGTCGGCTTCCCCGCTCCGATACCTGGGAGCTCTGCCACACTCAGGCACCCCCGGTCTTTCTGTGACCCCGAGGGTCCTGAGACCACACTGTCCCGGAGGGTTCCACCCCCCGCTTAGCCACCAGAGTGACGGCCCTCAGCGGAGCAGACTTTTAAAAGTTCCGATTTTGTGCTCCACTGCTCTATCACTTGCCAGAAGCGGCCGACGGAGGCCCCTCCCCCGCCATCTATCCTCCCGAATATCGCCTCGGATTCACTTCTCCGCACGTCCTACCTTCCAGAAAGTGGTTGCTTTTCTGTTCAGAGAGTTGTTGCTCTTCTTTTCTTTGATCTCCTGTTGAGTTCGTAGGTGTTCAGAATGGTTTGATCCCTATCCAGCTGAATTCCTGAGAGGAGACGAAATCCAGGTCTCCTACTCCTCCGCCATCTTGCTCCTCTTTGAATATTTTGATTAAACATTTCTAATTGTTTTTGAACAAAATGCACCCGACCTTTAGAGGACTCAGTTCAAAGGTGAACACCATCATTGGACATTTAGGCTAATTTAAAATCATTAATTAAAAGAGCACACAGAACTGTATTCCATCTGCTGATGGCCACCAGAGAGGAAAAGCGTGTTCTGCCATGTAGACCTCTGTTTTTGTATTCATCAGTGGCTTCATCACAAATAGTTTGTAGTCGTGATTATATAAAGAGTACTTGTAAATTTGCACAACTACATATTATATCTTGCTTGGAAGAATATTGCAACTTGTTAATGCGGTTCAAATTGTGTGTATTTCATAACCAACTCCAGGTCATTTCTTCTCCAGAGGTTTTTAACTTCGTAAGAATATCGAGTTTACACAGGGGTGTGTTCCATCAAAATTTGACTCATGTTGTCATTACAAACATCTTCACTGATACACATTTTAACTAAGTTTATAACAGCTTCTACTCACAGAGTACTATAGATTTCACTGCCGGGAGATACAACTCCCAAAAGCTTAATTTTGATTCTATCTGTGAATTAAATGAAAACCTTAAACTGCTTTTCTATTGGAAGCCTTGATGAAACTGGCTTTAGCAAGATGTAATTTTTCTTCTGCTAATGGAGCCAACACGTTCACATATGGCTTTGCTTTTTGAAAATGACAGAAACTAATTTAGAATAACAGTCATTCGATCAAATGAAAAAGTCTGCTTCACAAAGTGACATATATATGTACCCCCTGCAGCTGCACTCATTAGATTGTTATCTGTGGGTAGAATCTTCTTAAAATAACTACTACCTTTTAGGGGCCCCTGGGTAGCTCAGTTGGTTAAGAGTCCAACTCTTGATTTCGGCTCGGTCATGATCTCAGGGTCGTGGGATTGAGCCCCAGGTCAGGCTCCATGCTCAGCAGGGAGTCTGCTTGAGATTCTCTCTCCCTCTCCCTCTGATCCTACCCTTATCACTTTCTCTCCCTCTCTCTCAAATAAATAAATAAATCTTTAAAAAAAATTTAACTGCTACCTTTTGAAGGAAATGCTGGTATTTTCTTATAGATAGCATCTTCTGGTCTTCACATGGTTAGAGATCACACTACGCTACCCACTATGGTGGATGGTAAATACCATTTTGTACACATTACACATTCCATTTCTTGACATATGAAAACTCAGTACTTAATTTTTGAGCCTGCTGTTTGCTGAAATGATTTACTGCAAAATAAAGAAGTATAACCATACAATAAATAAATGTAGATTTTCACTCTATAATGAATGATAAAATCACTGTTGCCAGAGAGTTTAGATTTTTTTTCTATAATCTCTATAACTGGATTTTCTATAATACACCGTAACTGGACTGGCCAGCCTCTATTTCCCTCTACATATTTTACATATGTCTAAACTATAATTCCCTGTGTTTCCAATTGCTCCTGCCAGATGGTGGCCTCTCATAGGCCTTGCAGGAACCACGGCACAACCAAGAGACAACTGAAGTACCAAATACCTCTCCCACCCACACTAGAGACCAGAAGAACTTACCCGTCCCCAGATGCTGTGACAACGCACACCACCTTGTCAACAGATACACTGTGGCTTTATGAGTAAGTTAGTTCCTTATACCGGCATATCTTAGAGATACTGAGGTTTTGGTTCCAGACCACCACAATAAAGCAAATACCACAATAAAGCAAGTCAAATGAATTTTTTATTTCCCAGTGCATATAAAAGTTATGTTTACACTGTACTATAGTCTATGAAGTATGCAGTAATAGCATTATATCTAAAAAATGTACATACCTTAATTTAAAAATACTTTATTGCTAAAACTGCTAACTATCATGTGAGCTTTTAGTGAATAATCTTTTTGCTGGTGGAGGGTCTTGCCTCCTTCTTGATGGCAGTGATGGGTCAGCATGGTGGGTGCTGGAGAATGGGGTGACTGCAGCTGTACCTTAAGATAGCAATGAAATTTGCTGCATTGATGGACTCTTTCTTTCATGAGCAATTTCTCTGTAGCTTGTGATGCTGTTTGATAGCATTTTATCCAAGGAGAACTTCTTTCAAAAACTGGAGTCACTCCTCTCACCCCCTGCCGCTGCTTGATCAACTAAGTTATGTCATATTCTAAATTCTCTGTTGTCATCTCAACAGTCTTCACGGTATCTTCCCTGAGAGTAGGTGTCATGTCAGGAAACCACTGTCTTTGCTCATCTGTAAGAAGCAATTCCTCATCCATTCAAGTTTATCGTGAGATGGCAGCAATTCAGCCCCATCTTCAGGCTCCACTTCTAATTCTAGTTCTCTTGCTGTTTCCACTACATCTGCAGTTCCTTCCTCCACTGGAGTCCTGAGTCCTCAAAGTCAGCCATGAAGGTCAGAATCAACTTCTTCCAAACTCCTGCTCCTGTGGATATTTTGGCCTTTTCCCATGAATCATGAATGTTGTGAATCCTTTCCAGAAGGTTTTCAATTGACTTTGCCCAGATCCATCAGAGCAATCACTATCTCTGGCAGCTCTAGACTTACAAAATGTGTTTCTTAGATAATAAGACTTGAAAGTTGAACTGACTCCTTGATGTATAGGCTTCAGAAGGGATGTTGTGTTAGCAGGTGTGAAAACAACATTCATCTTGTTGTACATCTCTGTTGGAGCTCATGGGTGACCAGATACGTTGTCAGTAAGTAGGAATATTTTGAAAGGAATCATTTTTTGGAGCATTAAGTCTCAACAGTGGGCTTTAAATATTCAGTAACCCATGTTGTCAACAGATGTGCTACCATCCAGGCTTTGTAGTTCCATTTATAGAGCACAGACCAAATAGACTTAGCATAATTCTCAAGGGCCCTAGCTTTTCTGGAATGCAAATGAGCACTGGCTTCAACTTCAAGTCACTGGCTGCATTTAGCCCCCAACAAGAGAGTCAGCCTATCCTTTGAAACTTTGCGGTCGGACATTGACTTCTCCTTTCTAGCTGTGAAAGTCCTAGATGGCATCTTCTTCCAGCAGAAGGCTGTTTTGTCTACATTGAAAATACATCGTTTAGTGCAGCCACCTTCATTAATGACCTTAGCTAGATCTTCTGCATAATTAGCTGCAACTTCTCCATCAGCACTTGCTGCTTCACCTTGCACTGTGATGTCATGGAGATGGCTTCTTGTCTTAAACCTCATGAACCAACCTCTGCTAGCTTCAGACTTTCCTTCTGCAGCTTTCTCTCCTTTCTCAGCCTTCACAGAATTGAAGCAAGTTAGGGCCTTGCTCTGGAAGAGGCTTTGGCTTAAGGGAATGTTGTGGCTGGTTTCATCTTCTATCCAGACCACTCAAACTTTCTCCATATCAGCAATCGGGCTGTGTCACATTCTTCATGTGACACATTATTCATGTGTTCACTGGAGCTTTTAATTTTCTTCAAGAATTTTTCCTTTGCTTTCACAACTTGGCTGTTTGCCACAAGAAACCTGTCTTGGCTTTCAACATGCCCTCCTCATTTAGCTTAATCATTTCTAGCTTTCGATTTAAAGTGAGAGATGTGTAACTCTTTCTTTCACTTGAATGGTGATTCATTGGCCTATTTTCACTATTGTTGTGTCTCAGGGAATAGGAAGGTGTGAGGAGAGGGAGAGAGATGGAGTGAAGCAGGACACATACAACATTTATCGATTAAGTTCTCTTTCTCATATGGGCATGGTTTGTGGTGCCCCCAAACAATTACGATATAACATCAAGGATCACCAGGCATAGATCATCATCACACATATAATGACAAAGTTTGAAGTATTACAAGAATTACCAAATGTGAGACAGAGACACGAAGTGAGCAAATTCTGTTGGAGACTTGCTTGATGCAGGGTTGCCACAGACCTTCAGTCTGTAAAAAACAAAACAAAACAAAACAAAAAACAACCAAAAAACCAAAAACCAAAAACCACAGTATCTGCAAAGCTCAATAAAGCAAAGTACGCTAAAACAGCACAACAAAATGAGGTCTGCCTGAGTGATGTGCGTGGAAAGGGAAGGCCTGGAAAAGGTTGGGAGAAGAGGAGCAGACTCACTAGTTGCCTTTCAGATTTCACCCCACGTTATAGTGAGCAGTGAGAACGCTACGCATTGCTATGTCAGTTATCAATTTACCGTCTCTGGGCTCTAACTCCACCCTTCATTGACACCGTAAAACCTTATCAGTACTTGGGTGCCTGGGTGGCTCAGTTGGTTAAGCGACTGCCTTCGGCTCAGGTCATGATCCTGGAGTCTGGGGATCGAGTCCCGCATCAGGCTCCCTGCTCAGCAGGGAGTCTGCTTCTCCCTCTGACCCTCCCCACTTTTGTACTCTCTCTCTCTCTCTCTCATTCTCTCTCTCTCAAATAAATAAATAAAATCTTAAAAAAACAACAACAAAAAAACCCTTATCAGTATTACTACTTCACCAGCGGGGCCAATGTTGGGATTCATCAATAGGGGGCCCTAGAGAGACATTCGACAGCAGTAGAAAGGCACTGATTTCCCTCCCAGTTGCTGGTCCTCCTGTGGTTCTCACTGCCGGGGTAGCAGGCCACACCGCCCAGCTCCACCTGCATGCCCCTGCTTGGCCCCCCCCCCCCCCCCCGCCCGACAGTGGCCTTTCTGCGGTCACGAAGGCTGCAGCCTCAGCCCACTGTATCCCTACCTGGCATTTTGCTTCTGCGGACCAGCTCCACCCACCAGCAACAGCAGACGGCTTCTCTGGGCCGGCTCTGACCCAGGCCCACTGGCCCGTGGCTGGCTTCATGTGCCCGTGGCAACCACCTCCTCTCCAAGGAGGTCTGAATCTCAGCGGGGTCTCCCAGGCCCTTGGTCCTTTCATTGTCTTTCATTGTCCACTCTTCTCGGCCCTGAGATAGCAGCTGGCCCTTTGCACCTGCTACTTCTACTCCCCTGGGAGTCCCATTTCACTCCTTTGCCTATCGAACAAGTCTGTATACTGCTTCCCCCGTTCAAAGAACTGAGGTAGTTTTGTCTCCTAACCGGGCCTTGACTGATGTAACTACGAGTGTCACACAGAGTCGGAAAGACCCTTGACTCTGTCAAGGGCAGAATCTTGACATACTAAGTAAAGATCTACCAAACGCCTCCCGGTTTAATGTAGCTATTAGCAAAAAGTACTCCATTAAAAATGAAAAAGCTGTGACAACTGCTGAACTAAGTGGGACACCTGGACAACAGCTATTATTGGGACTGTCCCAGACAAACCAGGGTGTGTTAATTATACCACACCATGTTCCATATACTTTACTACACTATACCATACCACACCATACCATATACTTCTAGGAGGGTTATATTTCTATTTAACTTGCCACCTGCAATACATCCAGTCAAAGCCCCCCAAAAAGGAATGGACATATTTAGAAGACAAAGAGACTGCTCTAATTAATTGTCATGCAACTGAACAACACGGGTTTGAACTGCACAGGTCTATTTTTATGCAATTTTTTCCCCAATAACTACAGTACAGTGCTATAAATGGATTTTCCTTATGATTTTCTCAATACCATTTTCTTTTCCCTAGCTTGGTTTATTGTAAGAATATAGTGTACGATACATATAACAATCAAAAGATGTGTTAATTGACTATGTTCTCAGTAAGGCTTCTGGTCAACAGTAGGCTATTAGTAGTTAAGTTTTTGGGGAATCAAAAGTTATACACAGATTTTTGGCTGTGCGGGAGGGTGGGTGCCCCAAACCCCGTGTTGTTCAGGGGTGGACTGTACTTCTAAATAACACCCTTATTATTAAGAGAGAGAGTGACAGGACACTAACAAGTCACTACTGGCCATTACCAGGTGGTATCATGTCAGAAACACTTCTGTTTCTCTCACAAGTTCCTTGAAACACAAAACCTGGCAAAAGTCATGTGATGCTTTTGAAACTGAGGTCCACTGGGTTATTCGCACATTCCTGGAGCATGACAGGTGCTCCGCAACATTTCTTTTTAAGAGCATGCTTTCATTTGGGTAGTAATTGAAACATTTTAACATGAGCATGTTTTGGATTATCTGCGTGAACCCTTGATAGCCGAGTACTCTGAATTTAGGATCGTGTTGCTATGACACGGTACTAGCTGCAGGGTAGCAGGGGAGTGAAATAGGACAGAAGCAGATCTTCCACAGGTGATTCATTAATGCTGTAGACTCGCCAAATAGCACCCAAGAAGGTTTTATGTCGGCGTGAGTGGAGAGAAGTGGTGGGAAAACTGGGGAGAAGAGAATGCACATGTTAGTGTGGAGGGGCACACGGAACTCAACAGGAGTGGCAAAAAAGCAGAGGATCATTTTCAAGTTGAAATGTCAGTTTCAAAGAAGAACAAAGCTGGGGGCATCACGATGCCTGACTTCAAGCTATATTATAAAGCTGTGATCACCAAGACAGCATGGTATTGGCCACATAGACCAATGGAACAGACACATAGACCAATGGAACAGAATAGAGATTCCAGAAATGGACCCTCAACTCTATGGTCAACTAATCTTCTACAAATCAGGAAAAAATATCCAATGGAAAAAAGACAGTCTCTTCAATAAGTGGTACTGGGAAAACTGGACAGCTATATACAAAAGAATGAAACTGGACCATTCCCTTACACCATACACAAAGATAAACTCAAAATGGATGAAAGACCTCAATGTGAGCCAGGAACCCATCAAAATCCTAGAGGAGAACAGGCAGCAACCTCTTCGACATTGGCCACAGCAACTTCTTTCAAGACACGTCTCCAAAGGCAAGGGAAACAAAAGCAAAAATGAACTTTTGGGACTTCATCAAGATAAAAAGTTTCTGCACAGCAAAGGAAACAGTCAACAAAACAGAGGCAACCCACAGAATGGGAGAAGATGTTTGCAAATGACATTACAGATGAAGGGCTGATATCCAAGATCTATAAAGAACTTCTCAAACTCAACACTCAAAAAACAAGTAATCCAGTCAAAAAATGGGCAGAAGATATGAACAGACACTTCTCCAAAGAAGACATGCAAATGGCTAACAGACACATGAAAAAAATGTTCAACAGCACTAGCCATCAGGGAAATCCAAATCAAAACCACAATGAGATACCACCTTACACCAGTTAGAATGGCAAAAATTAACAAAACAGGAAACAACAAATGTTGGTGAGGATATGGAGAGAGGGGAACCCTCTTACACTGTTGGTGGGAATGCAAGCTGCAACAGTCACTCTGGAAAACAGTATGAAGTTTCCTCAAGATGTTAAAAATAGAGCTACCCAGCAATTGCACTACTAGGTATTTACCCCAAAGATACAGATGTAGTGAAAAGAAGGGGCACATGAACCCCAATGTTCATAGCAGCAATGTCAGCAATAGCCAAACGGTGGAAGGACCAAGATGCCCTTCAACGGATGAATGGATAAAGAAGATGCGGTCCATATATACAATGGGATATTACTCAGCCATCAGAAAGGATGAATACCCAACTTTTACATCAACATGGATGGAACTGGAGGGGATTATGCTGAGTGAAATAAGTCAAGCAAAGAAAGACAATTTTCATATGGTTTCACTCATATATGGAACATAAGGAATAGGGTGGAGGGCCCCAGGGGAAGGGAAGGAAAACTGAAGGGGGAGAAATCAGAAAGGGAGGCAGACCATGAGAGACTATGGACCCTGAGAAACAAACTGAGGATTTCAGAAGGGAGGGGGTGGGGAGATAGGGTAACCAGCTGATGGGTATTGAGGAGGGCACATGCTGTGATGAGCACTGGGTATTATAGGCAACTAATGAATCATTGAACACTACACCAAAAACTAATGATGTACTATATACCGTGGCTAACTGAACATAGAAAAAAACAAGTGTCGGTTTCGTTCCAGCAAAGCAGCATCACAGATCAGGAGGAAGAAGGCTGCACGGAGCCATGTAGTCTGGCTGCTCTCAGGAAGTGAAAACCACATTCCGTCAGCACTCACACAACCATGTCCTCGCCCTTTGTGACACACGTTCACCGTCCTTTAACTCCTCCTCCCAAACAGGATGTGTGGGACACCCTTTCATACTGTCCTGTGACAATATTGTCATTACAGGGTATGGCAGAAAAAGCTAAGGGAAGGAGGCCTATGGACCACGGCTGGTCTCTTCCATGAACTGTCCGTGGGCCCCACGGCAAAGGAACCACGCAAACGCCACCTCGTGTCCTCTCCCCTCCTGGAAACCAGGAGGAGCAGTCTGCAGTCTATGCACTTTCTAGCTCCGACGGTTCATGACTCTCCTTCTGCTCTCCTGGGATGAGTCAAGAGAGGCACATGCACTCTTTCCCCCACACCTTCTCGAAACCACGAGAACCTGCAGAGCATGTTGTGGGGAGAGTGGGAGGTGAGGTGGGGGAAGTATGAGAGGCTCTTGCTGGAGAATATGGCAGCTGGTCACTGAACGCGGACATCTGGATCCCCAGCGAAGGCTCAGGAGGCCTCCTCACAATTAGTCTCGGCTGACCCTTCAGTGTGGGATGTTCCCCCATCTAACCACGTGGGCTACAGGATCTCAACCTGTGGGAACTCCACTGTGCCTGGACGCCACAGCACTCCTGGACAAGAGGAAGTCTGAGGTGGAGGTCCCAGGGCCCAGCCTGGGAGTGAGGTAGGCGTGTGTCCTTCCTGGGGTCTCCGAAGTCCAGAGCCAAGGCAGTCAGAAAAACCACATCAAGGAGTGGGGACTTGGGAACCACAGAAACTCCAAGTACCAGTTGAAAAGGTGTGAGAAATGAGGTAGAGGTTAAGAAGGCAGAAGGTGAGACTGAAAATAGCGTCTGAGACTCTGAATCATGGTCTGGAAACTTTTCATCAGGCAACTGCACCTCCCTGGTGAGTGGGGCCTCTGTATTCCCCTGCCTCCACCATGTGACACTATTCATCTCTCACCTTGGCTGGGTTTGCCTCATGTCATGTCTCACTGCCCGTGGTAGCAGCCTCCCACAATATACGCGTCATAATGCAGCCAGAGGGGTCCTTCTGAAACACAGAAATGGCTGTGCTTCTCATCCCTTAAGATCTTTCGGTGATTCCCTTATAATTCACGAGACAAAAGAGGAAACTTGGTGTGATGGTTAAGTTTATGTGTCACCTATGACTGGGCCATAGTACTGAGATATTTGGTCAAGCACCAGTCTAAATATTGCTGTGAAGGTATTTTTAAATATGAGATTAACATTTAAATCAGCAGACTTCGAGTAAGGCAGATTACCCACAATAATGTGGGTGGGCCTCATCCAATCAGTTTCCCTTAAGAGAGAATAACTGAGGTTCCCCGAAGAAGAGGGAATTCTGCCTCCAGATGGGCTGCAGCATCAGCCCCTCCCTGGGTGTCCAGCCTGCCCACCTTACCCTGCAGAATTTGAACCTGCCGTCCTCCATAATCACATGGGGAATGATTGAGAATCGGAGAACTCTCCCTCAGTGGTCCATGGTCTGCACTCTGGAATCCATCCTACTGCCTGGGTTCCTGCTCAAGCGATCCTCACTTAATTGATTTGGGGTTCAGAATGGCCATGGGATTTTTTGAAACAAAAGAGGCATACACTACTTGGAGATATCTGGGAAAGCTTCCTGGAGGAGG
Organism: Mirounga leonina; assembly: GCF_011800145.1. Classification (NCBI taxonomy): domain Eukaryota; kingdom Metazoa; phylum Chordata; class Mammalia; order Carnivora; family Phocidae; genus Mirounga; species Mirounga leonina. The sequence continues at coordinate 5,282,692 of NW_023270709.1, read as the reverse complement.
TACTGTTTGAGTTGCATTTTGATAGAGAAGCTAGGGTGCCAGGTGCCCCAGGTGTACATGTAGAGGAATATGCCTGCAGGATACGGAGGGACCACAAAAAGTTTACCACAGCTCGAAAGAAACGAAGACATAGCCAAGACTTTGAAGGGCTTACACTCTTTGATTGACAGTTTGGACTTGATCTTTGGGGTAAGGAGATGTTATAAAGGATTTTCAGCTGAGCTGTAACATGATTAGATTCGGAATGATTATTTGGGCTTCCATGTGGAGAGCAGGTCAGCATGGATCAGATGAAGGAGAGAAACGAGGAGAGCCTCACGCAAGCAATGGAGGTGACCAGGATAGGGTGGACAGGAAGGATGCTCAGATTGGTAGAAGTGACAGGACCATTGATCATTTAGCTTTGGGAGTGGGGCAAAAGGCTCACCCCAGGTTTCTGAGAGATGTCTAGTAGTACAGAGACTGGGAATGCCTACAGCTCAAGAGACAGGCCAGAGCTTTGGACATAATCAGTAACTGTCAAAACTTGAATCCATGTATATAGAGGTCATCCAAGAAGAGCATATGACAGAATGAAAAGAAGAGAGCTTAGAATGGAAAGATGGGACATTTCAGGTGGAAGGAAGAATGTGGAAAGAAAGGAAAGGAACCAGGAGAAGGTCCTCTGGAAACCCTGGGAGGGCAGCAACGGTGAAAGAGCTGAACATTACCAACATAAAATGAAATATGAGCCAGGAGATATCGTTTCGGCTATGGCAATTAGAAGTCATTGGTGACCTTAGGTGGGCAGTTTTGGGGAATATTGGGGTGAAAGTCAAACTGCAGTGGGTGAGGAATAAATCAGAATATGGGAAAAAGGCAACAGCGTCTACTTTTTTTTTTTTTAAAGATTTTATTTATTCGACAGAAAGAGTGAGAGAAGACAATCAGGGGAAGCAGTAGAGGGAGAAGGAGCAGGCTCCCCGTGAGCAGGGAGCCAGACGTGGGGCTCGATCCCAGGACCCTGGGATCATGACCTGAGCCGAAGGCAGATGCTTAACCATCTGAGCCACTCAGGCACCCCAATAGTGTATACTTTTTTTTTTTTTAAAGATTTTTTATTTATTTATTTGAGACAGAGAGAATGAGAGAGAGAGAGCACATGAGAGGGAGGAGGGTCAGAGGGAGAAGCAGGCTCCCCGCTGAGCAGGGAGCCCGATGCAGGACTCGATCCGGGGACTCCAGGATCATGACCTGAGCCGAAGGCAGTCGCTTAACCAACTGAGCCACCCAGGCGCCCAATAGTGTATACTTTTTAAAGAAACTTGACTGTCAGGAGAAGAATGAAAAATAGAGTACAGGCCCATGAGAAGTAAGAGAAGTGTGGTTACTTGGTTTTTAACATGGGGGAGACTGGGCATATGTATGAGATGTGAATAACATGACTCCCACGGGGTACAAGAAATTAAACCTAGAGGAGAGAAGGCAATTAATGGAACCACTAGGTCCTGGGGAAGAGGAAGGGGTCTGTTTTCCTTGAAACAGAAGGGGCAGAGAGGCGGGAGGTCAAGTAAGGAGAGTTGAGTTGGCCACACTTCCATGAGCCCGAATAAAAAGGCACACGTGTTTCCAACAAGACCTTCCTGTCACCAGGCTTGCGGGACCTTCCAGGTGCAGGAACTGGGGAGGTCCTCAGGGGCCCAGGCTGGAACATTCCCGAGAGAGCTCCAGGTGAGCGGGGGGAGAGGAATGGAGGGAGAGCCCAGGCAGGGGACCTGCGGACAGGGAGAGGAGGTAGGAGGGTGACAGCGGGAGGGGGGGAAAGAGGAGAGCTGCGCGGATGTGGGTGCCAGGGGTCCTCCTGAGGGCCCTCCACAGCGTCTTGGGGGTGGGGGGCATCACATACGGTGGGGCGACGGCTGTCCCCCCCACCCTGGCCTGGCGCTGGAGTTGTGGCCTCGGAGGCCTGGGAGCAGAGGCCCGGGGGGTCTGGGCATTTTCGTAGTGGGGGCCCGGGTGTCTTTCCTTGGGCACGTGGCCCGCGGGCAGCGGTGGGTGGGTGGTGACACTGCATTGGATTTGGTGGCCTTGAGAGGGAGGCCTAGAGCCACCATGGCCTCCCCTGGGCCAATCCCAGCCGCACATCTGCCTGGTCCCTCTGCCAGTGGCTTACTGATGACCTCGTGTTCTTGCTTTTGCCCTGATTAAACAAAACAAAGCAAAACAAAATAAAACCGTTTAACCTTATTGCCTTCATCTGTCACTTCCCCTCGACTTGGAAAAATGCTTCTTCACCAGGATGCCCCTCGGGTCGCATGGCAGTAGCTCCCTTAACTCACTTCCTCGTCCCAGATCCTCCTCCTCCTCCGCCTCTGAGGCCTCCTACTCAGACGCAGCTGCCCCCAGGGCCTCCCCTGCCTCCTCACACACACCTTCCCCTTCTCTGTGTTCTCCTCGCATTTCCCATAAAGGGGTCACAGGCACCTCTTCCTCCTTCCTCTTACTGCCTCCAAATACTGGAAAGTTCTCAGAACTAGCCGAATTTCTTTCCTTGTGTCTCCACTACGCCTTCTTAGGAATTTCATCCAACCACATGGAAGCTCCTGGAATAGGGAAGCTAATGGCTCCTAACAGGAGAATCCTTACTGATTCTGAGACTCCGGCCTGAATGCGCAGCAGTCCTTGGCCGTCCTTGGTCATGGGTTCAGTTGGGAGGTCCCACAAACTTCACAGGGAATGTGGCAGCTTCCCCGTTCTGAGCCGGCTTCCTCATGCGGCTGTCCCCGTGGCCCCTGGCTCAGCCGAAGTGTGCCACAAACCCAGACGGATCCTTGACTTCTCCTGCTCCCTAAGCCTAAGTGACCTGTCGCGCGGGCCAGCAATTCTCTCTCCTCCTTGTCCGACAAAGATATCTCTGCATCCCAGCGCCTGGTAGTCTGTTGAGGTGGCCTCCCCACGGGCTTCCCAGCGACTCCCGCGGGCCCATGGTGGGCCACGTGATTTTTCTAAAACTCCAAAGTACTCACACCCAACATTTGTTTAAAACCACGCATGACTTTCCAAACCAAGTTCAGACTGGTCAACCTGCCACGAGGTAGCCTCCCTTTCTGTCTCTAACCACATTCTCACAGGAAACCCTGCAGGCCCACTCACCTAGGCCCTGCGTGGACATGCCCTTCCTGTAGTTGTCACCGAGCTCATGGCTCTCGGGCCAGCCATGCACTCAGATGTCTCTTCTCCCCTGGGGGCTGGGCTCCAGCTGAGGACCTATAGCACCGAGTTTGCATTTTCATCCCCCAAACCATGTAAGGAAATTTCTACATAAATGGTCTTTGAATAAACTCACTTAGGGCAGCGTGTAGAGAAGCAGGGAGCTCACAGGCCTACAAGACTCCTGGGGGGGCTCCTCCATACTGGAAAGCAGAAGCCTTGCTTTTGAGATTCTGTCACTCTTTCTGCCACACCTGAGGACAGTAATTTAATCGCTCCAGGCCTTATTTGTTCACCTGTAAAAGGACAACTGGTTTGAAGCTAATTCATTGTAATGGCTGGAAATCAGACCTTTCCCCTGTGGCACGTGGCCCTGGCGCCCACACGTGTTGTTCGTGTGGTATTGAAAGGAATGCCTTTTTCGATTTTTGCTGGGAGGTCCATGTTGTTTATTTATTTATCTGAGAGAGAGAGAGTGCACGCTGAGAGGGAGGGGCAGAGGGAGAGGGAGGGAGAGAATCCCACAGGGCTTGATCCCAGGACCCTGAGATCATGACCTGAGCTGAGACCAAGAGGGGCCGCTTAACCAACTCAGCCACCCAGGTGCCCCCAGAGATCCACGTTGTTTAAAGTTCGGACCCTCTCAAAAGCTTTACTGATCAAGGGGACTGAGGCACCAAGAGGTGGAAGAACGAATCATTCTGCTCCCTCCCTCCTCCCTGCTGACATTGGTGTGAGCTGAGACGCCCCGGAAGCACACTGCGAGGTGCATGCACGCCTGTGTGTCCTGGCTCTGCAGTGGGTAATGATGGGAAATGCCACTACTGCCCAGCACCTGGATGCTGAAAAGGAATGGAGGCAAGGAAATGAGATGGAAGAAGAGAAAAAACAGGAGAAACCATAAGTAGGCCATAACAAGGCAGTCAAAGTAGTTAAAATCTAAGATTGAGGGGCGCCTGGGTGGCTCAGTTCTTAAACGTCCGTCTTCGGCCCAGGTCATGATCCCAGGGTCCCGGGATCGAGCCCCGCATCGGGCTCCCTGCTCAGCAGGAAGCCTGCTTCTCCTTCTCCCACTCCCCCTGCTTGTGTTCCCTCTCTTGCCGCATCTCTTTCTGTCAAATAAATAAATAAAATCTTTAAAAAAAAAAATCTAAGATTGAGATTGATGGAATATTCAAGTTTATTCTTTGACCTGTTCAGACAGAATGATTAAATACACCCACACGGACGCACACTCACCAGCCTAGGTTTATGCCTGCTTCATCTAGAGGGCAAAACTCTCAAGGTCAAATAGGGCCAAACTCAAATTTTATTTGTGTCTCTGTGGTCTCTACCTCGTTCTCTCCTTCTCTGGGTCTCTTTAGTTGGTGAGCCCAAGTGCTTCGGAGTTTGAGTAGCTCTTTCTGGCCAGACATTGTCCGAAACGTGTAAGGTGAGGTTGTGTGGACTGGAAGTGGCCCGGAGGAGGCTGGACCCTGCTCTGCCGGGGGCTTGCCCATGGCCAACACACCAGCCTTCCAGAAACTGCAGACTTCGAGGACAAGCTGTGTAGCTGAAGGCTCCCGAGAGCCATTGTGATTTGAGGACAGTTGAGGAATTTTAACATTTAACATGACCCATTATGTGTAGGGTTTGCAAACTATACCACTACTGTACTTTCTTGATGTTTTTGCACATTGTTTGAGACTTAAAATACATTGTGCTGGTTGGGGCTGATCTATATTTAGAGTGGCCTTCACACTTTTTTTTTTTAATGTGAGACACTCCCTCTTAAACAACTATTTTTGGAGGAAGCGTCACATAAAACACCTAACCGTGGAGACGCTTGTATTGAAACGGTGATCCCCAACTCCTTAGTCTCACCACCCAGCTCCACTCTCCTCTGGTTGTGCCCCTAAGAGACTCACAAGACTTTTCCCAAGACTTAATGGAGCACGTTTTCAAAACTGCAGAGTGAGGCACTTTGCAGCCCCCTAGGAAACTGGAAGGCAAAAGATCAGACGATGACCCATCTGCCTGCGAAAATGAGTCTGTAACACTATGGGGGTTCCTCAAAAAATTAAACATAGAGGTACCATATGGTCCAGCAATTTCATTTCTGGATATTTACCCAAAAGAAATAAAAGCAGGGACTCAGATATTTGTACACCCATGTTCACAGCAGCACTATTCATAATAGCCAAAGGTAGAAGGGACCTGGGTGTTCATAGATGGATGAATAGATGCACAAAATGTGGTGTCTGTGCACAATGGGATAAGAGCCTGAAGAAGGAGGGAGCTTCTGACACAGGCCAAAATATGGATGAACCTTGAGGACGTTATGCTCAGTGAAATAAGCCAGTTACAAAAGGACAAATGTATGATTCTGCTTTTCTGGGATACCTAGAATAGTCCAATTCAGAGACGGAAAGTAGAAGGGGGGCCGCCAGGGGCTGGGGCGATGGGAAAGGAATGGGGGGGTTAGTGTTTAATGGGTACAGAATTTTAGTTTTGCAAAATGAAAAGAGCTCTGTGGACAGACGGTGGAGATGGTAATGCAACAGGGCAGGTATGACAGGGCCTCAAACTGCACACTTAACCGTGGTTAAGATGGTAAGCGTCATTATGTGTATTTTACCACAATTGAAGAAAAAATTTAAAACCTCATATCTATGGACAATGATCTTTATCTCTGGGTGGAGTTTCCAGTAACTTTGTTTTGCTTATTTTCCATTTCCCAAACTGGAAACCATATTTCTTATGTCGTTTTAAAATTTTTGAGCTAAAAATATACATACCATGTAAAAAGAAGATAAAATAAGAAAAAAAAAAAAACCCAGATTGCATGGCTATGGGATTATGGATGATTTGTCCCTTTGTTTCCCAAAATGTTTTCAATTATAACAGCAAAGCAGGTGAGGGAAACAGGTGCATTGATGAACTTCAATATTGTATTGAGTAGGGCGCCTGGGTGGCTCAGTTGGTTAAGCGACTGCCTTCGGCTCAGGTCATGATCCTGGAGTCCTGGGATCGAGTCCCGCATCGGGCTCCCTGCTCAGCAGGGGGTCTGCTTCTCCCTCTGACCCTCCCCCCTCTCGTGTGCTCTCTCTCTCTCATTCTCTCTCTCAAATAAATAAATAAAATCTTTAAAAAAAAAAAGAAAAAAAATATTGTATTGAGTAGTAGCCCAGCCAGAAAACAGCCCCTCTTGTTAAATAAGGTTTATTGAAACCTTATAATAATTTGTTAAACTTATAATAATGAATAGTGATCTGTACTAACTTTCAGTTTGGTAATAAAGCTTCCCTTGGAGGGCATCTTTTCCTCTCTTTTCCTTCTTTCTATGTACATGTGGATGAGTCCTGCGCTCCTTTCCTGGGAGCATGGGTCATCCAGCTACGACTGGGCCCAGAAGAATGTCTCTAGGGCAAAATGCCCACCCAGTGGCACTAGATTCTTATTTGCTGTCCGTGACATGGGCCCTCTTGTTCCCTCCTTGGCCCCGTGTCAGTCACCGTAGTGGAAAATGGTGTATCTCTTTGGAGTCCCCCTGTTTCAAAGCAAAATGTGTCTTTTCTACATTGCTCACATTTTAGATCAGACTGTCTCAAGCCAACCCCCCAGGTCTGGTGAGTTCTGCCCAGCTGTTTCCACATGGCACGGTGACCAAAATTTTGTTTTTATTTACAGTGAATTACATTATTTACCTTATTTATTCATAGACCATCGTTTACAAATTAGATTAGAGACACGCCAGACAGAGAGAATGAGCAACAACGGCTGGAGGCGGGCGGGGGGGCCGTCCTGAGATGATTCAGGCTCTGGCCTCAAACTGCCCTCATCCGTCCTGGCCGCCTGCGGCCTATGGCAGGAGCGCAAACAGCACTGACCTCAGCAGAACGAGACGATGCATGTCAAGGGCTCCAGCAGGGCCCGGCACTCAGAAGTTGGCCATTGTCGGCAAGGGCACAGGGAGCAGGTCCTGGAGCGTGTCTACGACCCTGGGGCAATCTTGTTGCTCATGGTCGTGCCCAGGCGGCCAGGATCGGCTGCGTTGTGAACAAACCAGTGTCTTTTTTTCCTATTGCTGTTCTACCAAATGACCACAAACTTAGTGGCTGCCGACAACTGAAGTTTATTATCGTACAGTTCTGCAGATCAGAAGTCCAAAACAGGTCGGCAGGGCTGCTTCCTTCTGGATGATCTAGGGGAGAATTTTTTTGCCTTTTCCAGCTCCTAGAAGCTGCCTCCATTCTTTGGCTGATGGCCCCGCATAGTCTGGGCTTTACATCTGTCCTCATTTCTCTGATTCTGACCTGCCTGCCTCTCTCTTGTGATTTCATTGAGCCCACCCAGGTAATTCAGGATAATCTCCCCATCTCAAGGTCCTTAACTTGATCACATCTTCTAAGTCCCTTTTACCATGTAAGGTGACACAGTCACAGGGTTTGGGGATTAGGACGTGGACATCTTTGAGGGGCCATTATTCTGCTGACCACACCCAATGCCCACTGACAGAGGTACTAATGACAAGGTGACTAAAAAAGGACTTGATGTGCTTCTGGGTTATGCTTTAGATCTCAACTTTCCCTGATGATCCTTTAGGTCACAGACTTGCTTATGTTGCAAATGGTACTTTTGCTGTTAGCTCATTAAAAACATGAGGGAACTCCAGAATTGTGATGCCACCAGCTTTGGTTTTCTTTGTCAATGTTCCTTTGGCTATCTGGGGGCTTTTCTGACAAAACCAAAAGAACCGACAGAATGGGAGAAGGTATTTGCAAATGTCTTATCAGATAAAGGGCTAGTATCCAAAATCTATAAAGAACTTCTCAAACTCAACACCCAAAGAACAAATGATCCCTCAAGAAATGGGCAGAAGACATGAACAGACATTTCTCCAAAGAAGACATCCAAATGGCCAACAGACGCATGAAAAAGTGCTCAACATCACTCAGCATCAGGGAAATCCAAATCAAAACCACAATGAGATACCACTTCACACCAGACAGAATGGCTACAATTAACAAGTCAGCAAAAAAGAGATGTTGGTGAGGATGCAGAGAAGGGGGAACCCTTTTATACTGCTGGTGGGATGCAAGCTGGTGCAGCCACTCTGGAAAACAGTATGGAGGTTCCTCAAAAAGTTGAAAATAGAGCTACCTTATGACCCAGCAATTGCCCTACTAGGTGTTTATCCAGAGGATACAAAAGTGCTGATTCGAAGGGGCACCTGCACCCCAATGTTCATAGCAGCAATGTCCACAATAACCAAAATATGGAAAGAGCCCAGATGTCCATCAACAGATGAATGGATAAAGAAGATGTGGTATATATATATATATATACACACAATGGAAAATTCAGCCATCAAAAATGAAATCTTGCCATTTTCAATAATGTGGATGGAATTAGAGAGTATTATGCTAAGCAAAGTAAGTCAGAGAAAGACAATTATTATATGATCTCACTCATATGTGGAATTTAAGAAACAAAACAGGATCATAGGGGAAGGAAGGGAAAAAAAAAAGTAAGATGAAATCAGAGAGGGAGATAAACCATAAGAGACCCTTAACTCTAGGAAACGAACTGAGGATCACTGGAGGGGTGGGGAGTGGGGGGATGGGGTAACTGGGTGATGGGCATTAAGGAGGGCACTTGATGGAATGAGCACTGGGTGTTATATGCAACTGATGAATCACTGAACTCTACCTCTGAAACTAATAATACACTATATGTTAATAAATTGAACTTAAATGAAATGAAATGAAATTTACAAAAAAGAATGTGGGGGGAAAATGTAGAAGTCAGGACATGTGTTTTTCTTGGCCCTGAGCATCTCCTTTGCTCTGGCCACGGTCTTCATAGCAACAAAAGGAAACCCTGCTGCCCAGATGTCTCAGGTGTGCATGCTTGTCACACAGGAAGAACAAGGCCATGCTTTTTTGCTGTGATTCCAAAGAGCTGATCTTTTCGCACCTTCGCACCAGCTGATGAAAACCAGTGTGGCCCATTGGTAGCAGGAGGGGCACCATGGTGATGGAGAAAGAGCAGAAATGGGTAGAAAGGTAAATTGTGTAGGACAGAGAATCTCTGATAGTGTTCATTGGGGGGGGGGGGGCAGAATCAAGTGATTAAGTTATTTTATCCAGACAAAAGCATCAGTATATTATAGCAAAATTGCATCTTTGATGAGTAAGATAAAATTACAACTCTATTTCACAAAAAGACAAAGGCTTTCAATATTTTATTTTGAACTTTCTTAAAAACCTATCTAAAATTGAAATGCAGTTATCTAAATGAACTTTTGTAAACGGGTCATTTTTAGTGTGTGATTATATGTAGTGAAAGAATATAACACAAATGAGAGAACTTACATCTTCTGGAGTCGTTTAGAGGGAACACATAATCATCTCCAAAGTGGGTTATGTGTGACTTTCTGTACAAATGAAGTAGTGGGTAATGTTTTCGGGAAGTAGTTCTTCGCCTCTTTGTGTTTTGGGTTTCTATCATGATCTGGTGAAAGCGTCCCGGCATTGTGCTTTGTGGACCATTTTGACGTAGTATCAGGGGGTTATATGAACATTCCCCCACAGTGCAGCAATGAACCTCAGTGGGGTTACCCTGAGGTTCCTTCTTCCTGTTCACTGGAAGAGGGAGACTTTGGGCTGGGGCGGGAGATACAGGAACAACCTTAGTTTCTATTCTGACTGGACGTTTAATCACAATCTGGTCTGGAGAACTTCTGTAAAATTGCTAGTGAGACATTTTCATTTTTATGTCTGCTCTTTCTCATTTCCCTGAGGCCATGTTAGATTCAATCCCAAAGACCTATTTTTTTTCTTTTCTTTCTGCCTCCTGTTATCATACTTTTCTGATAGGAATACATTTGCTACATTGGTTTTCAGCTGGGGGCAATGGTGTCCCCTTGGAAGACCTGTGGCAATATCTGGAGTCACTTGAGTTGTCATAATGGAGGAAGTGCTATGGGTACCTAGTAGGTAGAAGCCATGAATGCTGCTAGACATCCTAAAATGCACAGAGAGCCCCCACAGCCAAGAACCATCTGGCCCTATGTCAGTAATGATGTGGTTGATAAAGCCCGTGCTAGGCAATTAAATCAAACTCCTTTCCCTATAGGAACCCACATGATCTTTGGTACAGAGATTTGTTTGGAGGTCACTAGAAGACAATTAGAAGGAAATGTTTGAAGTGGTTGGTGGTGTTCTCTGTTAACAGACACTTGGCAACAAAGATGGTGATGTTCACCAAGGGTTCCACTCACTTCTCAATGACATTAACCGATGTGGCAAGCAGTGCTTTCTCAAAACTGCTGACACCTTTGGAGAAAAAAATGTGGAATTCCCTTTCAGTAAGTGGGGTTCACACATTGGATGAAAAGGAAAATAGAAGAGGAACTACAGAAGGGCAGAGGATAAAGTACAGATCTTCCTTGACTTACATGGGGTTATGCCCCAATAAACCCATCATCAAGTGAAAATATCCAGAGTTAAAAGTGCACTTCATATACCTGACCTATCAAGCATTGTAGCTTAGCCCAGCCTTCCTTAAAAGTGCTAAATATACCCTGTGCTTAGCCCACAATTGCACAAAATCATCTAACACAAAGCCTATTTTAGTGTTGACGATTTCATGTAATTTATCAAATACTACTAAAAGTGAAAAACAGAATGGTCGTATGGGTACAGAGTGGTTGTAAGCATATCGGTTGTTGACCCTGGTGATTGCGTGGCCACCTGGGAGCTGCGGCTGCCAGCCAGCATCGTGGGAGAGGATCATCCCATGTATGGCTAACCTTGAAAAGTTCAAAATTCAAAGAACAGTTTCTACTGAATGCATGTCACTTTCACACCAATGTAAAGTAAAAGAAATCATAAGCTGAAGCATAGTACTTTGGGGACTATAACTCTACTGCTTTAAAAACGTGCTTAGAGGGCGCCTGGGTGGCTCAGTTGGTTAAGCGACTGCCTTTGGCTCAGGTCATGATCCTGGAGTCCCGGGATCGAGTCCCACATCGGGCTCCCTGCTCGGCAGGGAGTCTGCTTCTCCCTCTGACCCTCCTCCCTCTCATGCTCTCTGTCTCAAATAAATAAAGAAAATCTTTAAAAAATAAAAATAAAAAATAAAAAATAAAAAATAAAAACGTGCTTAGAAATACACTTCTGTAATTATAATTTTGAATTTCAATATTACTTCTGAATTATGTCATTCTTTTTTTTATTGTTTCTCTTTTTTTTATTGTTTCTCTCTCTCAGTATGTCTATCCTCCTGCACCCAAACCTGCTCCTCCTCCTTGACCAATGTAGCAAATGTATTCCTATCAGAAAAGTATGATAACAGGAGGCAGAAAGAAAAGAAAAAAAATAGGTCTTTGGGATTGAATCTAACATGGCCTCAGGGAAATAAGAGCAGACATAAAAATGAAAATGTCTCACTAGCAATTTTACAGAAGTTCTCCAGACCAGATTGTGATTAAACGTCCAGTCAGAATAGAAACTAAGGTTGTTCCTGTATCTCCCGCCCCAGCCCAAAGTCTCCCCACTGTGCTATAGAAGGCAGAAGCTCAGCCATCCTGGGTCCTCTCCAGTCTTACTGCTGGTGGTTGGGCTGATTCCCCTTCAAGATCTCTTAAATTTGCCCCGTTTTCTGAGCCACACTGCTATTGCCTGCATTCACTATTTTCTACACTATTTTTTTAATTGCTACATAACTGGTCCTCCAAGTCCAGCCTGGTCCTTTCCTCTGTCTCATAAATCCACATTACTGACAAAAGAGTCTTTCTAAATAAAAATCTTATTGTTAAACTGAGACTTTAAATCTGGGTAGCTTCTACAAAATTCTCTAGTCCAGAAAAACCCTTCCTTAATGCAATAAGTGAAGCAAAACAAACAAACAAAAACTACCAAGTAATATACAGGGTGATGTTATTGTGAGATTCATGAACTGATGGAGTGATTCTGACCATCTCACTGGTTGGCTGTGTCAGGCATTCTTCTGTAAGTCACAAATACGTGGTGCCATCCCATGGAGGTTGCCTGCTCTGGGCTTCAATCTCCTTGGGGATGATCCTGGGTCCTTTGGTGGGCTGAGTCTTCCTGGATAAGCACTGGTCATTCTAAGAAACATCTGGTTAATTGATGTTCATTTTTGAACATCAGCCTGATCTTTCATTATTGGAGAATATTGGAGACACAGGGAGTCACCCACCACTCTCCTTGCTTGCTTGGCTTCTCTTCCACTCTACTTCCTCTTCTATAAAAGCTGAAATATTTGAAAACACATGATCAGCAGAGGATGAGAGCCAACTGCCAAGCTCTTTATATCTAAAACCAAATAATCATAGGAGAGTTGTCTCTAGGTTTTAGTGTATTGGGTACAGATCCTTCTCTGTTTGGTCTCACACTTACTTTTCAATGATCATTCCCTGCCAGTACATTCTCCCTAACAGCCACCCTGACACACACACACACACACACACACACACATCCCTCCAGACCTATCCCAATCCATTCCCAGAAGACCTTCCTTGCTCTCTGTTCTCTTGTTACTATGACGATCCAGATGTAAAATGCTGGTTCCCTCTTTGTCCCACTGGAGAGCTATAATATTTTTAAATGATCACACCCCACTATGAAGCGTCTCAGTCATTCAACAAATATGTTTCAGACACGGTGATTGATGACTATTGACACAAAAACGAGTATAGGAGAGTGAGGCCATCCTAAGGCTTACAGGCTAATGAAGTCCATATGGAGTGTAAGTGTGGGACAGGGATGTCCTTGGGGTTTGGGGAGCATGGCTGCCACCATCCGCTTCCCCATAACACCATGAAAGTACCTCTCTGTACTTTCAGTCTCTCTCATCAGACTGTAAGTCACCTCAGGTCAGATATTACGTCTTCAACTTGGTGCCAAGACCTAGCACAGTGACAGGCAGATAGATAGTAGATGGTTTTCCTCTTTTTGTTAATTGAGTTAATGAATCTTGAAATACAACATAACCTGTGCAAGTATTTATGGTAGAAACATGTTAAAAGGGGAAAAAAATTTTTTTAAGTTGTGGAAACCCATGCAGATTAGAACCCAACTCAGTGTTTGCTCTCTGTAAGGAATTCTGTCAGAGTTCCCTCAGGCAGAGCTAGAGGCACTGTCCTTGGCTAATGACACAGAAGAGTCACAGAAGAGACAGGGAACTGCATCACACAGTGGTGGTATGAGGTGCTAGCTTAGGGGGTCTCCAAGTCAGGAAGGAAAGAGGGACTGAGCCTAGCTGGGGCGTGGTCTCCTTGAGATTAGCATCCTGACCTAGTTATCAGATGCCTATCTGTGTGTGCTTGACTGCCTTTGGCTTGGGTCATGATCTCAGGGTCCTGGAATGAGTCCCCCCGAGTTGGGCTCCGTGCTCAGTTGGGAGTCTGCTTGAGGATTCTCTCTTGCCCTCTGCCCCTACCCCTGCTCACTCTGTCTCTAAAATAAATAAATTAATTAATTTAAAAAAAGCAACTTTCAATTCTTAATCTACTGCTGAATGGATTTCATGTCCCCTGTGTATCTTTTACTGGGAGGAAGGGAGAAAAAGCCTAGAACCATTTTCGTAGTGAGAGTTCTGTTTTTTCATCCTTGGTCAAATCCAGCTTCTGTCCTTGGTGATATGATATGGATTGGAGGTAAGTTTCCTCTAAGTCCTGGGGCCCCGAGGCACCCGGCACGTGTGTATCATGCCATCATGCTCTACATTTACTCAGACACCTTCTTGCAATGTGAGGGACAAGGATGCCTATCTGTTGTCTTAAGGTTCATGGCTTTACAATTCCGAGCTCAAAAAACAGTGTTACTGGATGTTAAGGCTAACTTTAAACACTTTCTTACACTGCCTTTTGAATGGGATGATGGGTGGGAGCTATAGCTTGGATCTGGCCTCCATCAACCAAATATGCATATTGCTCAAAGATACAAAAGTATACAATATATTTGAATTTATATTTAAGCTTTATAGTTACATTTATATGACATAACTGGGCAACTCTTCAGGATGAAAGGATCATTCCCTTTGGCCAGCAATATATTTTCTAACCAGAACCTTCTTCCCAAAGGCCTGGATATTAGTTGATGATCATCTTAACTTGGAGAAATATTTTTTAATTAGAAAATCCATGGAGGTGTTTTTTATGCAGCTTCTCAAAAGAGGAACAAAAACACAACTCCTTCCAAAACTAACATAGAAAGTTTAGGTCTCTCTATATTTGTTGATCTATTCTCTCTCACCTGGTAATATTTGGTCTGAGGGGACAAAAGCACTCTGTACTCAACACTAAAAGGTACTGATGAAGATTTTATATGTATCAGCATAAAGATCATACAGAAGTAAAAACTCTCTTGTCTGTCCCCGAGGGGTTCTTCCAGTTAGATGTATTATTTGGGGGTTAAGCTGTGTTCATGTTTCAGTAATCTAATTTTGACTTCCTGTTTTTATGAGGAGACAGAGATAGTATATATGATATTTAAGCAAGCTAAATTTAAAACAGGGTATATAGATAGGTGCAAACCCCAGACCTGGGGCTGCCCTGTGTATAGGCGGACCTGATGTCATTCTGCTTCCTGATGACAATACTCATCTGGCCATGGTAAGCCCACAGCAATGAGTCTGAGTGTCGGTGGATTTCAGCCTGAGCTCATTTTTTTAAGTCCACCCACTAGATAGCATTCCAGGAGTTCCCAACTTTGGGTTATCACAAGTAGTGCTGGATGAATACCACTACATGTCTTTTGGTGAACATGTGTATGCATTTCTTTCTTTCGTTCTTTTTTAAAGTAATCTCTACACTCAACTTGGGTCTCAAACTCAGGACCCCAAGATCAAGAATCGGATGTTCTACTGAGCCAGCCAGGCACCCCCTCGTGTATGCATTTCTATTGGGTATTCCAAAGTGGAATTGCTGGTAAGGGCAAGATTTGATGAAGCAAAGAAGAGAGTATGCCAAAAATATAAGGACATTATTCTTTATTCTGAAGGAGGGGTGCTTGTTGAAGACCTAATAATTATTGAACAAGAGTCTTGAAAGAGAGGGTAGGGATTGATCCAGACAGTGTTTCTCAAACATTAATATGTATACAAATTGTTATGGGCTGAGTTGTGTTCCCTAAAATTCATATGTCGAAGTCCTTACCGCCTTGTACTCAGAATGTGATCGTATTTGGAGACGGGGTCTTTAAAGTAGTGGTAAAAGTAAAAAGGAGGTCATTAGGGTGGGCCTTAACCCAATATGACTGATGTCCTCATAAGAGGAGGAAATTTGGACACAGATAGATACAGAGGAAGAGCAATGTGAAGACCCAGAAAGAAGATCGCAATCTACAAGCCAAGGAGAGAGGCCTCAGAAGAAACCAAATCTGTTGACACCTTGATCTTGGATTTCAAGCTTCCAGAATTGTGAGTAAATAAATTTCTGTTGTTTAAGCCACTCAATCTGTGCTACTTTGTTATGGCTGCCTTAGCAATCTTGTTTAGATGCAGTCTCTGTTCAGTAGGTCTGGGTGTGGACTTCAAGTTTTTATTTCTAATAAGCTTGTTTATAATACAGATGCCATTGGTCCATGGACCACACTTTGAGTAACAAGGATCTAAAGTACAAGTGAGGAACTTACCTTAGACAGGAGGAGAGACCTTTTTCTCTGACAGGAAGGAAGAGAGTCCAGGAGGGCAAAGTAAACTCATAGGTAGAAAGTATGGGATCAATGTTGCTGGCAAACTGGCTCATCACCCAGAGGTGATGTGTATGTGTTGGGGTGGGGGTAGGTGGAAACCCTGAATAATGATGTTTGCTGGTTAATGTCCACAATAGCCAAACTATGGAAAGAGCCTAGATGTCCATCAATAGATGAATGGATAAAGAAGATGTGGCATACACACACACACACACACACACACAGTGGAATATTATGCAGCCATCAAAAAAATGAAATCTTGCCATTTGCAACAACATGGATGGAACTAGAGGGTATTATGCTAAGTGAAATAAGTCAATCAGGGGAAGACAATTATCATATGATCTCACTGATATGAGAAATTTGAGAAACAAAACAGAGGATCATAGGGGAAGGGAGGGAAAAATGAAACAAGACAAAACCAGAAGGGGAGACAAACCATAAGAGACTCTTAATCTCGGGAAACAAACTGAGGGTTGCAGAAGTGGAGGGGGATGCGAGATGGACATTGGGGAGGGTATGTGCTATGGTGAGCGCTGTGAATTGTGTAAGACTGATGAATCACAGACCTGTACCCCTGAAACAAATAATACACTATGTTAATAAAAAAAAGTAATGTTTGCTGGTCCCTGTGGGGTAAGCGCTCTCACCATGGCTGACTTCTGTTACCAAGAGTTTGACAACTGGCTTGCCAAGTTTCTGGAAGTTTAAGAATGGCCTCTTGCCGCAGGTAGGAGCCAGCTCCAGCTCACCACTGCCCAGGATGCTGAGGGGGCCTGCCTGATTTCCCCGCCTTCTCTTATGGGACCAGAATGCGCTTCCCTTGTGGGGCCGTGGATGAGATCTGTCATGGCTACTTGAAGAAAATTAGGAGAGACTGGGACTAGAGCTGGTATCCCATGAGCTGTCACTGAAGAGGGGCACTTATTGGGGCTCTAGGTAAGGGGAGGAGCAGATACAAGTGGAGGCCCCCTCTCTGTCCTTCCTTCTCTGTGGATGCACAGAATGAGTGACAGCTCCTGGGGGACCAGAAGCTAACTCCAGGGCAGGCAGGAAGTGTGAGGGCAAACAGGGATGCCTGACGCTACACTCCTCTAATTCCCATTTCTGCTCTCGGCTCACAGGAAGCACACCACCCTTCCCTGATTTCCTTCTCTTCCACAGTCAGAGGTCCAAGCCCTGATCTTGGCCTCTCCTTTGTCAGACTGTCCTTTGACTCACAGTAATGTGTATATAGCATGAATATAAGTGTAACAATTGGTTATGAGAATTTTGAAATTAAATATTTTAAATGAGTTTAGGGAAAATAGTTCTTTTTGAAAACCTCTGCTGGGGGCACCTGGGTGGCTCAGTCGGTGAAGCATCTGACTCTTGATTTTGGCACAGGTCATGATTTCAAGGTCGAGGGATCAAGCTCCACATCCAGCAGGGAGTCTGTTTGAGAGTCTCTCTCCCTCTGCCCCACCCCCCACCCCACCCCCCGCTCATGCTCTTTCTCTCTCTCTCTCTAAAATAAATAAATAAATCTTAAAAAAAAATGAAAAAGAAAGAAAACCTTTGCTGGTCTGTTGTTTTCCAGTTGTTTTACTCTAGTGTCCTAGCGAGGACAGGGAAAACTCGAGAACTTGGGAAGAGTCTTGATGTGTTTATAAGAAGAAAAATATCTGTGCATTGTCTTGGACCAGAACTTACCACGTAGTTGCACAGGGGGTGTGGGGCTGGGAGACAGGTGGGGGATAATAAGTGTGTGCATGGCACATGTTGTTGTCATCTGGATTTTACCATTTAACTCTTGTTTTTCCATGTGGAAAAAGCACTGACATCTGAGTTCAGAGCCTGGACAAATCCAGAAAAGCTCACTAAAGAAAGTTCAAGTTTTGGAGAGTTATGGCTTGCAGTCTTTTCTCCAAAGTTTTGCAATGACTGGTGAGTTTGAGGAAGCCAAGGCCAACTTTCCTGGATGTGACGTGTGCATCCAAGGTCGTGCAGAGACACCTTGCAGAGGCGACCAGTGACGAAGGCACGTAAAAGGTACAGTAGCTGTCCATGCGCTCCCTTCCGCTTCTGCCTACCGTGCCTTAATTTAAATCTTGTGTGACCAAATCAGTGCAGTGGTTTGAACAGCAAAATAAAATGTGTGCACTTGGGCGGATTTGTGAATGCTTGTTCTGAGCATTCTGGGGCTGCTTGAATAACTGAGGCTTCAGATGTGTAAAGTTTGGGGCTGAGAACGCTATGCTTCTTTTGCAGTATTTAGGGTGTCCCTGAGTGTTTCTGCCCTCCCTATATAACCTGAGATGGGTCCCTTCCCAGGCTGTGCTCATTATTTGTGGGTGTCCTTGGAGCATCTCGGGGACCCATGGGCCAGTCCTCTGCTCTTCTGTCCTAGGATCACCTCAGAGCTCTGCCACCCACCCCTGCCAACCTCATCAGGAGATGCCAGTGCCCAGGCCCCATGGCTTGCAATTCCAGAGATCTTGACATGTTAGCCCTGCAGCCACCCAGGGTCTGTCTCCCCAGCAACTGAGACCGTGTCTCTCAGTGTCTTCTTCAGTGTCACACAGAGAGCTCTGCATGCTCCACATCTCAGAGAGTCCCTTGTGAAAACAAGCCAGATACAGGCCCAGGGGCTTAGCAATGAGCTCCAGCAATGAGCTTCAGGCTAGGAAGTGGACCTCTGAAGCGGATGCCCGCAGTCCTCTCCATCCCTGTCCCCTGGAGATGCACACAAAACTCTGCCTGTTTCTCCTAAAGCCCGCAAAGAAACCCTCACAAACTCACCAACTCCTGGGAGCCATGGCCTGTGTAATCCCACATGTAGCTCAAGCATCTCCCTTGCTTAAGAAAGGATCTCCCTACGTTAATACCTTTTTTGATTACAAATGAGTATGTGTTGTGGCAGAAATTTAGAAACTAGAAAATACGAAGACAATTTAAGTTGTCCGCAGATCCACACCTAGCGATCACTGCTGTTGATGGGGAGATATACGTATATGTATCTCCTTCCCTAGTCTATGCTGTTGGGGAAGATCACGAGCTGGACACTGGCACTTGGAGGCTCAACAGCCTCCCCCCGTCCTTGGAATGTGGGCTTCGCTTGCCTTTGCCACTCCCAGAGGCCACTCCAAGGACACAGTCTTGAGATACTGACGTGGTGTGGAAAACACCTGCGTGGTATATGTGACTGAGCCCAGTTAAGGCCTCTTTGTAAACTTTTGAAGATCTGATGGGTGGCTGTGGGGATCCATTCATCTTGCTGCCGCCCAAGACAAGCCTTGTATGTAAGTTCCCTTTGCTTAATAAAACTGCCACCTACCAAGCTAGGGTGGCCTGCCTCTTTCTTCAGTCTCTCTCCAATCTCTGAGCATGAGGCTGGTTTCAGATCATACCAGGGAAGCTCCCAGGGGGGTTTTGAACCAACATCTATATGCAAATATAAACCTACAATCATCTGTTCCCACAAGTTAGTCATAGACTTTTGTAGCCCCTCCTTACTATAAACCCTCTTCTAGGTGATTACCTTTCCACATAGTCAGTGTTGATATGCATACAATTCCATTGTGGGATTGTCCATATTTCTTGTGATCTGTTTACTCATAGACAATTTGGGTAATTAAAATTATTTATATTATATACTGCATTGTTTTGAATATCCTAATTATTTGCTCACATCCTTAATATTCTAAAGGAAATCTTCTTAAAAATAGTACTGTTGAGACAAAAGTTGGGCACTTTTTGAGGCTTCTTCCAAACTGGTCTCCAAAAAGTACTGATTTACACTTCTGCTCACGGTACCACTGACTTATTCTTTGACTTGGACTGAAGCATGGTTGCTCCTGGTTCAAATTTGGATTCACAGTTCATCAGCCTCTTACCTGAGCCATTTATCATTTACATTGCAGCTCTTATTAAAATATACCAAGATAGACTATGTTCCCTGTTAGACCACATCCATTTCAGGGACTCTGCTTTCTAAAATGGATTTGGAAAAAAAAATTTAACCCACAGGACTGGAAAGGCATTTGTTTATTGCATTTTGAGAGTTCTTATAGATACCAAGTCCTTAATCAGATACATGATTTGCAAATATTTTCATCCAGCTTGTGGCTTGAGTTTTCATTTTGATAACAGTGCCTTTCAAAGAGGAGTTCTTAAGTTTAATGAAGTCCAGTTTATTCAACTTTTTTTTTTGTTTATGTATTGTGCTTTTTATCTAATAACTCTTTGTTGAAGCTAAGGTCACAGGGATTATCTCTTAAGTTTCTTCAAGAAATATTATACCCTAATATTTTACATTTTGGCCTATGATCCATTTTGAGCTCATTTTGCATCTGTTGCAAAACCATCCTTTCTCCACTGATCTGTATTTGCACCTCTTTCAAAAATCAATTGATCATATACATATGGCTCTATTTTTGGACTATATTTGATTCCACTGATCTAATGTCTTTCTTGATGTTAATACTACAGCATCTTCATTATTGTAGCTTAATAATAAGTTTTGAGGTAATGTTAGTCCTCCAGTTTTATTCTTATTTTTCAGAATTGTTTTGGCTCCCCCCCGGGAGCTTCCCTGGTATGATCTGAAACCAGCCAGAATTGTTTGGCTAAATTGTTTTGGAGTACTTTGCATTTCCCCATAACTTTTAGAATTGGACTCTGCTGTCTTTTGTGCTGTTGTTTTCCTATGTGTTATGAACCCCATGATACATTATTACTATTTTTATTAAAGCAGTTATCCTTTAAAGACATTTAAGAAATAAGAAAAAGAGTTTTATATATATTTACCTGATAGTTCTCATTTCCAGTGCTCTTCTTCCTTTGGGCAGATCCTTATTTCTTTGTCATCTTTAGTCTGCCTACCTGAAGGAATTACTTCAACACTTCTTGAAGTGCAAGGTTGGTGGGTGATGAAAACATTTGGGTTTTGTCAGTCTGAAAAAGCCTTTATTTCACCTTCATTTTTGAAAAATATTTTTGAAAGATCAGAGTTCTTGGTTGATGGTTTCTCTTTTTTCTTGCAGTATTTGAAAAATGTTTCTCCACTGTATTCTTGCTTGCATTGTTGCTAAAGAAAAATCTGATATCCTCTTTATCTCTGTTTTTCTGTACCTCTTTTCTTTGATCACTTTTAAGATTTTCTTTTTATCACTGGTTTTGAGTAGTTTGATTATGCAGTATGATAATGAAGTGAATAAAAACTTACAGTGTTAAAACTCAACAATAAAAAGACAAATAACCTAATTTGAAAATGAGCAAAGTATTTGAATTGATTTTTCTCTGAAGAAGATAGACAAAGAGCCAGTAAGCACATGAAAAAGATAAAAGGTGCTCAACATCATTAATCAGTATGGAAATACAACTCTAAGCCATAATGAGATACCACTTCACATTCACTCTGACGGCTAAAATTAAAAAAGACAGATGTCAAGAAATTGAAACCCACATACAATGACGGTGGTAAAATTGTGTCGCTGCTTTGAAAAATATTTTGACATTTCCTCTGAAAGTTAAATATAGACTTGTTATATGATTTAACAATTCCACTCCAGGTATAGACTCAAGAGAAGTGAAAATATATGTCTACACAAAATTTTATATGTGAATGTTCATAGTAGCATTATTCATAACAGACAAAAGAGGGAAACAGCCAATTGTCTACCAATTGATGAATGAATAATCAAAATGGATATGTATGTGTACACACTTTATATTAGTATATTATCAGTCATAAGAAGAAATGAAGTACAGATAATTGTCACCTTGAACCAGCAAAGATCAACCTTGAGAACACTCTGCTAAGTGAAAGGAGGCAGTCACAAAAGACTATTATATATGATTCTATCTACGGGAAATGTCCACAGTAGGCGAACCTAGGCAATGGCTTCATGGTTGCCGGGGTGGGGGTGGAGGGGCCGGAGGAGGAGGGAATAGAAAGTGCTAATGGGCACGGTGTTTCTTTTTGAGGTGATAACAATGTTCTGGAGTTAGATCGTGGTGACAGTTGTACAACTTTGTGAACAGACTAAAAATCACTGAATTGTATACTTTTTCTTTTAAAACAAGATTTTTTTTTTTTTTTGAGAGAGAGCAGACGGAGAGAGAGAGCATGGGCGGGGGGAGGAGCAGAGGAGGAGGGAGAAGAGCGGAGGCCTCTGGCGGACCGCGGGCGCCGCCAGCCCTTTAGGTTGCAGGGTCCCACTCACGCGGCGGGGCCGGGGGGCCTGGAGGCGTCGGCGACCCCGGCCCCCAGCCCGGCCGCTCGCGAGCCCCCGCCTCTCGCCGAGCCCCCGCCTCTCGCCGAGCCCCGCCCCCAGGCACCGCCCAGGCACCGCCCCCGCCCTGGCGGGAAACCTAGGAGTGGTCTCGGGCCCTGGGGGCTGGCGGAGTCCTGCGGGTGCCAGTCACCCGAGTGGGCACCCGCGGCGCGGCTGCGGAGCTCGGCCTGGAGTCGTCGGGATCCGGGTCCGGAGGGAGGAGCGGCGCGGTGCCGGAGGGGGCAAGTGGGGGCGTTCCGGGGCAGGGCGGGGATGGCGGACGAGGAGAACCCCCGCGCTCCGGCCTGGAGACAGGACGCGAGCACGCGAGCACGCGAGGACGCGAGCGAAACCGAGCCGACTTGGCCCTCTCCCTGCTGACAGAAAGAGAGCCCTTCACTTCGCAGCTGCTCGGTGGCGCAGCGGCTCGGTGGGCTCGGTGGCGCAGC
>NW_023270709.1:5194649-5260083 GCF_011800145.1 Mirounga leonina | reverse complement strand
CAGCTGCTCGGTGGCGCAGCGGCTCGGTGGGCTCGGTGGCGCAGCTGCTGGGTGGCGCCCGTGCCTCCCGATGCCAGCGAGCCCCAGCCGCTGGCGCTCCCCGAGGGTCTTCTCTCCGCCCCTCGCGCGCCTCCTCCCAGCAGGCTCGCCGCCCTCCAGCCGCATTCGCACCGGCCCTGCTTCCTCACCTCCTCTCTCTCCTAGGGATCCGCGGAACGACATCTCCCTACCTGTCCTCTTTCCTGCTAAAATCACCAGTCTGCAGCTGCAAATCCAAGCACTTCTTACCCACCCTAGTTCTTGCAGGCCTTCCACACAAATTCATGGAGTCCTTCCCGTTTCCTGAGCTCTCTTGCGGGCCCACCACGCCCGGCAGGCGGTGGTGGCGTCAGTGCCGTTAATCAGTGTAGGGGGCGCGGAGTTGGATACGGTGTTTTCAAAGGCCCAGGGGTGACTTGGAGGGAATGAAAGGCGGTCAGGATGGCCAGAGGCCGAGGCTGGATGCAGAGGAGGCGGACGGGTGGGGCATAAGCCATTTAAATGAAGTGAGCCTCGGGCTTATCCTAAGGGCCCTTTGAGGTTTAAGAGGAGGGCTGAAAGGGTCCTCTTTCCTGTCAGAATGGAGTGTACTGGGTGGGGGGTGGCTCTGCCCGCGGGGAGAGGGATCAG
This sequence comes from Mirounga leonina, assembly GCF_011800145.1. Lineage (NCBI taxonomy): Eukaryota > Metazoa > Chordata > Mammalia > Carnivora > Phocidae > Mirounga > Mirounga leonina. Next base: position 5,259,414 of record NW_023270709.1, on the reverse strand, counting down.
GTGGTATAGACTAGGGTGCAGGCTCAAGAGAAGTAGACTGGTTCAAGAGCCATGTAGGCAGCAGAGGGCAAACCTTGGTGATGGGCTTGAGGGGGTGAGGAGCGGTGGGTGGGAGGAGTCAGGGAGGTCTCCCAGGGTGTGAGGCCAGCGTTGGGTGAGTGAGGGTCTCATTTCCACCCTTAGCTAATTCCCTGGAGAAATGTGGGCTGGGGGATGGGAGCGGTGTGTGGTCAGCAGACCTGCCCACTCACACTTAGGCTTCTGACCTCTGTAGCTACCAGGATTACTGGCCTCCCCATTCTCAGTGGTTTTGCTCTCTTGGACCCTTCTCTGTTCCACCTTACCTCTCCATTCTGGTGTTCCACCAGGGCTGCTCTTCGCCCTCTCATGCACAGTCCACTGTAGTGGCTTTTTCTGAGACTAACGGGTAAAACTCCCAAATCAGTGTTTCTGAGTTAGCAAAAAAAAATTGTGAAACAAAAACGCCCAGACTCCTCACCCTCAGTGCCAAGGTCCGAAGGTCACGTGATGCCTAGCCCCTAGCAATGGTCCTGCACTCTGAGTTGGGTGTTAATTGGCCATGGGCTGCTCAGCAGGAGAGCACATTGGCTCTCCATTCACTGTAGATGAAAGGTCCTGGCCTCACAGCCAGTTCCAACCCAACTGTAGCCTGTCTCTCTTCGCTTACCAGCATCTCAAACATTTCTCAAGAATCGGCTAATAGGGCGCCTCGGTGGCTCAGTTGGTTAAGCGACTGCCTTCGGCTCAGGTCATGATCCTGGAGTCCCGGGATCGAGTCCCGCATCGGGCTCCCTGCTCGGCAGGGAGCCTGCTTCTCCCTCTGACCCTCCCCCCTCTCATGTGCTCTCTGTCTCTCTCATTGTCTCTGTCTCAAATAAATAAATAAAATCTTTAAAAAAAAAGAATCGGCTAATAGATGGGGAGACTGTGGTCTGTTGCATAACTGAAACTCTCAGAAGTTCTCTCCATAAATGTATGGAAAAAGAAAGTATTGTGGAGAAGATTGGACTTCCCTGAAACCCGGAGGCTGAGTGCTGTGCGTCTGTGCCCAGGAGCTGGTGCTCTTCATTTGCCCCAAGGCTCTCAAGCTGGTTTTATCTTCTGCCAGTACCACACTTAGCTAATTATCTTAATATTTGGACTTACTGTTTGGATGGAGAGCAATAGTAAATGGGTTTGCCTTCAACTTAAAATATTTATGAGCTTTATTATTAAAAAAAACAAAAACAAAACCCCGTACAATTCCCAAACTGCCATATGTGAGGTCAGTAACGTTCGGGGTGGGGGGGTGGGGGCTGTTGAAGCAAACTCTCTCTTTATCTGTCTTTATGCTCTGGTTCCAGACCCTGCATCATGGACGCTCTTTCTGAAGCAAATGGCACCTTTGCCCTCCAGCTTTTAAAGATACTGTGTCAAGACAACCCTTCACACAACGTGTTCTATTCTCCTGTGAGCATCTCCTCAGCCCTGGCCATGGTCTTCCTGGGGGCAAAAGGAAACACTGCTGCCCAGATGGCCCAGGTAAACCTGCTTGTCACCCAGCAGAAGGGACTGCCTTTTGGTTATTATGTCCCATCACCCAGCTTCGTACCTGAGGCTCCAGAACTGCCGTAAAGCAGGGTGGGAGGGGTGCCCAGTGTGGACACACCTGTGCTTACTTCTGGCAGGTGGGGCTGCCTGGGGACCAAGACACAAAGGACAAGGCTGGGAGTCTCCTTCCCTGAGATATTTTTGGGGGCAAGTTCCCTTATTAATAATGTGGATAAGACTATCAGAATCTTATCCTAGCACTTTATCTTTGTTTAGGTAATGATACTGAAATTATTTGGAACTCTAAGCAGCTAAGAGCTCTCATTTTTGGAGTATAAGACTTCATAGCTATAATTATTCTTTAGTAAGGAAGGGGAGGTTCATATCTATTTCAGGTCATTAATACACCAACATGCCTTCCTAGCTCAGTAAGGGGATGGACAAAAATATGCAATGTGGGTAAAAAAGCACGTCTTTATTACATATACAGACGGCATGTGGACTAGTTAGTTTAACAAACATTCAGCAAACATCTGAAAATGACTAAGACTCCATCCCTGTCCTGAAGGGGTTTTATAGAGTAGGTAGGGGACATGTGCCCGAGATGAAACCTGAAAGCTTACCTCATGCCCCCACACACATCTTCGCTATCCGTGTGTTAGTCAGTGTGGCTCTTTGTTTTGATATAACTTTCTTTTCCCTTGAGAGCCCTTTCTGGGGTGACTACTCAATGTTAATCATTTTTCAGCTTGTGGTAGGAAGGACTGGGTGTTTCCGTGTAGAAGGGGGCTTCTTTGGGCTTACTGAACTTTTCTGTGTTTTAGGCTAACTGATGAACCTTCTAGGAGCTTTTTTTGAGAACCTGAAGATTGTCTGGTTACTTTGTATTCAGAGACATTGAAATTCCTTATCCTCCTGTGCTCAACTGGACGGCAATGGCACTGAATATGCTAAATACACATTGCTACTCCTAGCACTCAGGGCACTTCTTTCAAAGAACTAGCTTTCGGATTCTGTGTGCACTGGCGGAGACTGAAAGTGATGTTTTTCCCCACTGGTTGTATTTCTGCCCATTTCTCCATGAACTTTTCATGCTTTTAACTGTATGTGTTGTTCTTTTTTCCTTGTAAATCTTAGAAGCAAATTTTACTTTATATAGGGTGTATTTCATACTTACGTTTTCCTTGGGATGCAAGATTTTGTAATAGCTCCCTTTTCTGAACCCCTCTTATCCTTGTCATTCTTTCCTATTACTTACCTTTTTTTTTTTCTTAAAGATTTACTTATTCGTTTGAGAGAGAGAGAGCAAGCACGAGCAGGAGGGGCAGAGGGAGAGGGAGAGAGACTCCCAAGCAGACTCCCCACAAAGCACAGAGCCCGATGCAGGGCTCGATCCCATGACCCTGAGATCATGACCTGAGCCAAAACCAATAGTTGGATGCTCAACGGACTGTACCACCCAGGTGCCCCTTCCTATTACTTATCTATAAACAATAGATATCTATTTAGGTAGAAAAGCCAATTCTTACTCCCCTGTTTTTTTTAATTTTTAAATTTTTAATTTAAATTCAATTTAGTTAACATATAGTGTATTATTAGTTTCAGGGGTAGAATTTAGTATCGGTTGCATATAACACCCAGTGCTCATTCCCTCAAGTGCCCTCCTTAATGCCCATCACTCAGTTACCTTATCCCCCCACCCACCCTCCGTCCAGCAACCCTGTTTGTTCCCTGTACTTAAGAGTGTTTTATGGTTTGCTTCTCTCTCTGTTTTTATTTTATTTTTTCTTTCCTTCCCCTATATTCATCTGTTTTGTTTCTTAAATTCCACATATGAGTGAAATCATATGGTATTTGTTTTTCTCTGTCTGATTTATTTCACTTAGCATAATGCCCTCTAGTTCCATCCAGGTCATTGCAAATGGAAAGATTTCATTCTTTTTGATGGCTAAGTAATACTCCATTGTGTGTGTGTGTGTGTGTGTGTGTACACACACATTGTGATATATATATATCACATCTTCTTTATCCATTCATCTGTTGATGGACATCTGGGCTCTTTCCATATTTTGGCTATTGTGGACATTGCTGCTATGAACATTGGGGTGTGGGTGCCCCTTCTTTTCACTACATTTATATCTTTGGGGTAAATACCCAGTAGTGCAATTGCTGGGTCGTATGGTAGCTCTATTTTCAACTTTTTGAGGAAGCTCCATACTGTTTTCCAGAGTGGCTGCACCAGCTTGCATTCCCACCAACAGTATAGGCGGCTTCCCCTTTCTCCACATTCTTGCCAACATCTGTCATTTCCTGACTTGTTAATTTTAGCCATTCTGACTGGTGTGAGGTGGTATCTCATTGAGATTTTGATTTGGATTTCCCTGATGCTGAGTGCTGTTGAGCACTTTTTCATGTGTCTGTTGGCCATTTGCATGTCTTCTTTGGAGATGTCTGTTATGTCTTCTGCCCATTTCTTGACCGGATTATTTGTTTTTTGGGTGTTGAATTTGGTAAGTTCTTTACAGGTTTTGGATACTAGCCCTTTATCTGATAACGTCATTTGCGAATATCTTCTCCCATTCTGTCGGTTGGCTTTTAGTTTTGTTGATTATTTCCTTTGCTGTGCAAAAGCTTTTTATCTTGATGAAGTCCCAATAGTTCATTTTTGCTTTTGTTTCCCTTGCCTTCGGAGACGTGTCTAGCAAGAAGTTGCTGCGGCCAAGGTCATAGAGGTTGCTGCCTGTGTTCTCTAGGATTTTATTGGATTTCTGTCTCACATTTAGGTCTTTCATCCATTTTGTCTTACTCCCCTGTTTTCTGTTCTCTCCCTCCCCCTCTCCTCTCTGTCCTTTTCTCTCTGTATCTTCTCCTTACCCCACATAGTGCTGCTCTAGTATGTATTAAATCTGCGATTAAAATGAATGTAATATCCGTTTTTTAAAAAGAGAAACCAGTATACTTTAAAGCAAAAATTTGTAGAGTATTTAAGAAAGAATTTTGCTTACAGATTTTTTGAGACAATCTTTTTTTTTTGAGAGAGAGTGTGCGAGCAGCTGGTGGGGAGGGGGGAAGCAAAGAGAGGGAGAGAGAATCTGAAGCAGACTCCACACTGAGTGCAGAGCCTGACTCAGGACTTGATCTCATAACCCTGAGATCATGACCTGAGCTGAAATCAAGTGTCAGACGCTTAACTGGCTGAGCCACCCAGCTGCCCCGCAAAGAACAATCTTGATAAATTTTAAAATTATTTTTCTCAACAGGTGCTTTCATTAAGCACAGAGAAAGACATTCATCAGAGTTTCCAGTCACTTCTTGCTGAAGTGAACAAACCTGGCACCCAGTACTTGCTCAGAATGGCCAGCAGGCTCTTTGGAGAAAAGACTTGTGAATTCCTCTCGGTAAGTTGAGTCAGCAGAACAATAAAAGTTGTAATCAAAATACGGAGTCTGAAAGAAAGATCTTGGAGAACTGAAAATTATGGTAAACATTTTTTAAAAAAATCATAATGCTATAACTGTGCCTTGAATTATTTAAAAATTGATTACTTCTAAAATTCACTTATCCATTTCTTTTTATTCGGGGCTTAGTACTTACCTATTTATAAACTCTGATATTTTAGTACCTAGTAGACTGAGATATGACCACTTTTAAGAAATGTATACTCGTTTTAATAAAACGTATGTAAGATTCCAATTTTCTTGGAACCTGAACTTTATTTAGGAATATAGCCATATTTGAACCTTTTTCCCTCAAAGGCCTTTAAGGAATCCTGTCTTCGGTTCTACCACGCTGAGCTGGAGCAGCTTTCCTTTGCCAATGATGCAGAGCAGTGCAGGGAGCACATCAACACTTGGGTCTCAAAAAAGACTGAAGGTCAGAATTACATGTTATTACCCCCTTCTTTTTCCTTCTCCCTCTGCCTTCTCATCTTTCCCCTGGTTCTCCTCCGCTCCCTCTTCCTCCCCTTGCTTTTCCTGATGCTCTGATTTGACGAGTGTTTCAGATGGTCAGAGGCCTGCTGATGGGCTGGGCTTCTTGGCGTATTTGAAACTTAATGGACTCACAGGGTTCTGATCAGATGCTCAGGTTTTCAACCACAGAGACTTAATTTTGTCCATTCTCCTGGGACAAGAAAGACTGATACAAATATCCAAAGAAAGTCATAGGCTGGATTTCCAGTTTAATAAGGTACACTGAAACATACTTTCACTTGGCCTGTAACATTCACATGTTGGGGGAATTCATCACCTCCGTAGGAAGGAGGCTATCGGTCAGATCTTCTCTGAGACATACGCTTGGGCTTCGAAATTCTCTGTGGACCTCACATACCACCACCTTCACCCTATACATTAAGCTTACTTATTCTGCTGCTTCTTTCATGTCTTCCACGTACACTCCCTTAATTAGGTTTGATAAGCCTAGATTTGGTAGGCCAACTGCAGATGCTCTCTCACGGCTGATCAGTTCTCTAGACTGAAATCATCCTTTGTTTGGTATTGAGCCTTACTCGTTTCTGTTTTACAGAGTGGTGTGTTCTGATCTTGACCCGCATGATCAACGATGTTCGAACCATTCAGGACCTTTTGCACCAACTCTACTTAGTACCACTAGGAACACTCCTATTTCTATCAATAAATCAGACAATAGAGAACAAGAGGTTGTCTCTCCTTAGAGAGTTAGCGGTTATTGCTACCATTTCTTCTTGTAATATTTGCTACTTATGCCATCTGGAGGCAGGGAATTAGCAGGGATGCTCTTAGTTCATTAGAAAGGTACAACTTGATATCTAGGGAAGAAGGGAGTATCTTTCACTTGCCCACCTTACCTTTTCCAGGAATGTCTGGTATTTTGTTTAGAGGATCAAATAGTGAAATCTCTTCCAGATGCTTCCAGAAACTCCTCAGTGCATCCATGCTACCCATTGTCAACTATATCCCCGTTGAGTCATTCATTCTGGCTGCCTCTGACATGTGGACATAGTTGTGGAATGTTAGCACTCATTGTACCTTTGGTGCATTAAACCAAACACTCCGTTTTAGCACTTGAGAGAACCTAAGTCCCTCCCAGCCCGTCTCTCGTTTCCCGCTTGCCTTGCTGTCCGACCTAGTGTAGTGTTTCTCTGAGTGATTTAGAAACCTTTCACCGTCATGGACTTTGTGGGTGTTCCCACAGCATTTATGACCTGACCATGAAAACCACTTGTATGTGTTGTTTTTTTTCTATTTCTGCATATAGCAATCCAAACTCACCAAATTTGGAAAAGAAAAGAATGTTTGGTTCTTGATTAATAACTGAGGATCTGTCAATAGCCTTATTACGATTTATTCATCACACTTCTATGAAAACAACTTAATATATTCTCTACTTTTCCTGGAAGGTAAAATTCGAGATTTACTGCCAAGTAACTCAATCAATGCAAACACCAGGCTGGTTCTTGTCAATGCCATCTACTTCAAAGGAAGGTGGAATGAACAGTTCAACAAAATGTACACAAGGGAAATGCCTTTTAAAATAAACCAGGTGAGAGAAGCTTTCAAAAATCCTTCTAGTTTCATGAAGAAATTGAATGGAAAAAGTTAACTTTGTAAAAGCATAAATGATTGGTTAGAAATAATTTTGAAACTTAACGCATTTTTGAATGAAGTTTTAAACTCAGGAGAAAAGAACTGAGAAATAAAAATAATTTGCTGCCTCTGATTTTTTGCATTTTATTACTATTCCTACTGCCTCTGATAATTTCTCCTACATTCATTGCTGCCACCTAGTTCTGGAAACTTAAGACTTTTCCTCTAAGCTTAAGTTGCTTAACAGAAAGCAAAAAACGTGTTAAGGAAGTGAGATATGTGTATGTGTTGGGCAAGTGGATAGAAAGAGTGAATATTTCTTTAATCAGATACTTGAAAAAATAAGTATAGACTTGAATTATTGTTAATCATTATTAATCTAGTATTTATAAGTTTCTAATATTAAAACTAACTGACAAAGATGTTAGTCTTGATATTGAGGTATAACTTCAATTCAGGCAGGCATTAAAATAGCTTGCCAAATCTCCCAGCCCCTAAAAAAAAAAATACCATTTTAATGCAATTAGGAAACTTGTACTGTACAGGTAAAACCTTTTTTTGGGGGGTGGGGCATAAGGTGTACTTTACATAATCAGCCCTCTAGTTACAAAAGTGGAAGGAGGAGAACTTTTTTAGCTATGATTTTAGAATTCTAATTTTTAGAATAGCTGATCCATATCAGCTTTTAAAACTTTAATGAGTATAGTAGTCCAATTAACTTCTGCATGCATATACCTCTTCTGTGTTTTTAGAAAACTATTTCCTTGGATTAGAGTATCAGAACTGAAACAACTGCATTTGAATACAGGAGGAGATATGTAATTCTTTCTACTTGCTGGCAGACTGCTTCCTGAGGGGCTCTTTACACCACTAGTCACACTGCTGTGAAACTCTTCAGTCTCTTCTTTTTTTTTTTTTTTGTATTTTTTTTTTTAAAGATTTTATTTTATTTATTTGAGAGAGAGAGAATGAGAGACAGAGAGCATGAGAGGGAGGAGGGTCAGAGGGAGAAGCAGACTCCCCGCCGAGCAGGGAGCCTGATGCGGGACTCGATCCTGGGACTCCAGGATCATGACCTGAGCCGAAGGCAGTCGCTTAACCAGCTGAGCCACCCAGGCGGCCCAGTCTCTTCTTCTTTATCATAAAAACTTTTTCCAGTTAAATAGAAATAATTTTCTATTTCATTATATTTGATTATATTGTTCCCTTAGATATATTTGCCAGGCATATTTTACATGAGGAAAATCTGATTTCCTCCTGTGGGAAATGCAGAGTATCACGTTTATTTTGCTGAATAAAACATCTCCTTTCCTAGGCTAGCGCCGTATCTGTTTACCACAGATGCCTCGTATCGATGATAGGAAAGAGTCGGAACTAGCACACGAATATCGTTTCCATCATGGGTGCTGAAAACACTCCTGGAGCCAATTATAGCTCTTTTGGAAATTTTTATTGCCTCTTACAATAATCTGTTTTTAATTCCGTGCTCATCTGTTTCTTCCCGTCAGAAGGAGCAAAAGCCGGTGCAGATGATGTTTCAGGAAGCTACGTTTAAGCTTACCTATATTAAAGAGGTGCAGACCCAGGTCCTGGAGCTGCCCTACGAGGGTGAGGAGCTGAGCATGGTCATTCTGCTCCCGGACGACAACGTGGATCTAAGCTTGGTGAGAACCCCAGGGCGCCCTTTGCGTCCTTCTTGCTGGAACTCAAGCACCACTTTGAACATTTATGTTTACCTTTTGAGTCAGTGATGTGGGCAACCAGGAAACAGAGCACAGTATTCAGGCTCTCGTGCTTTGGAACCAAACTGTCACTCAGGACCTACTTCTCCCATTATTATCTATGTGATCTCGCCAAATTCCTTAACTCTGTTTTCCCACCTGGAAAACAGGGATGGTGATAACATCTGCCTGAGAGTTACCATGAGGATAAAATGGGGGTGGTTCGAGTAACAAGCTTAGCACATTGTCTGGTACATAATAAGCCCTGAATAAATATGATCCGTTATTATTATCATAATCGTTGTTAGCATTATATTTTATTTCTTTATTTTTTTTAAAGAATTTATTTAATTGGGGGGGGGAGAGTGATTGCGCATGAACAGTGGGGGTAGGGCAGAGGCAGAGGCAGAGGGAGAGGAGAAGCAGACTCCCTGATGAGCAGGGAGTCCAGCGCGGGCTCATGACCCAGCTGAAGGCAGACACTTAACCAGCGGAGCTGCCCGGGCACGCCTGCATTATATTTTAAATATCAAGAACCCAAAACTCAGGAGAGCAGAGCCAGAAAGAGCTCCAGACGGCACTCCCAACTCACTTTGCTTCCTTTCAGCATGCATCCCTAGTGTGAGAGTCATCCATGGCCCAGGAGCTTCTAGGCCCAGGCGCTGAGGGGCACACAGCACTCCCAGTGTCCTAAGGGGCCTGTGTGAGCCGAGCTGCAGCCAGAGGCTCTCTGTGTGTCCTTGCCACCTGCCGTCTCTTCTTCAGAAGGTACACAGGATTGCACCTCTGGCAAATTGCTCCAGCAAGAGCCCTTTCTTTTCCAATCGTTTTTCTTACCAGCAATGCCTCATCTTCAAAAAATAAGCACAGTTAAAAAGAAAATCACAGTCAGCTGGGCATTGAGCGTTGTCAGGATGAAAGATGTGTCGTAGATACTGTTGGGTAAGGAGAGGACCAGCCGCTCGTTGTATGCCTCGGGGCTGCCTCACGTGCCGCCTGCTTGGCAAGGGAGCGTGGTTGGAATAGCACAAGTCTGAGATCTCACGGATTTCCTGGCGCAGAAAGGTGCCCCTGGTCCCATGGGACAATCACCACCCATCTCCGAGAGAAGGAAGGGTACGTGGGTGTGCGTGGCCTTATGTACGGAAGTATGAATTTTAAAGTCTTAATTCTGGTCCTTCAGGTGGAGAAAAATCTCACTTTGGAGAAATTCAGAGCTTGGACCAAGCCAGACCGTATGCAGAGCACCGAAGTGGAAGTTTTCCTTCCGAGATTTCAGCTGGAAGAGGATTATGACATGGAATCTGTGCTCCGGGGTCTGGGAATGGTTGATGCCTTTCGGGAGGACGAGGCTGACTTTTCGGCAATGTCAGGCGAGAGAGATCTGTGTCTGTCCAAGTTTGTGCACAAGAGTTTTGTGGAGGTGAACGAGGAAGGCACGGAGGCCGCGGCCGCATCAACTATCTTGGTTGTGGAGTGTTGCATGGATTCTGGCCCCACGTTCTGCGCCGACCACCCCTTCCTTTTCTTCATTAGGCACAATGCAGCCAACACTATTCTGTTCTGTGGCAGGTTTTCCTCTCCATAAGGGTGAGCATTCCCCTCTTTCTGTGTCCTCCTGCCCTGCTCCACAGCCCCGGAAAATGGGCCTTCGAAGCGCAGTGCAAAGGTGAGGCCAGATGCCTCAAGCATCTCAATCCCATGCTTGTCTACACCCAGCTCTCCCCATCCTGACCACTCATTTGCCCTACTTAGCCAAGTTCATGGGACAAGAGACCTTAATGATTCCCTGTAGTATTTAAAGTGCAGTCCGAATCCGATAGGATGGAATGCGAAGTTTCCCTGAATGGCCCCAGACTTACTCCCCTCTCATTCCACTTGTAATTCATTCTAATGACACTGTGTTCTGCCTTGTACCTCAAATCTGGTTGCATACTTGCCTTAGCCTGTTTCAGTAGTAATAAATGCTGCTAGCTGAGGCTATTATTTTATAGTCTGCCTGGTGCATGGGCTTTTTAGAAAGCTTCTTTAATGCACATTTTTATTTTATCTTTGACATTCATGCGTCACTAAGTAGGTGGCAAGCAGGGCATCAGGCATTGGAGACAAAGGGGGCGGAGTCATGGTCTTTTGACACCTGGTCTTTAATACTCAGGCCAGAGTAGCTTTTATGACAGGTTGGACGAGGTCATGTCCTTAAACTTATCATGTGATCTCCTCATAGGGATCCCCTTTCCTTCTGTTCTTGTATTTTCTTCACCTCCAACTCTAACAAAAATTCCGCTCAACTCTTAAAAGTTCATTTCCAATGTCATCTCCAGGAAAATTTTCCTTTTCTACATCAGCAGGTGTGCATCTTTGAACTCTTCATTGCATACTGAGGGAGGGCATTTCTCTTATGGCGGTTGCTTTATTTATTAATCATCTGTGTTCTCCAACTAGACCTTAAATTCCTCAGGGGGTGGGACTATATTTTACATGTCTATGTGCCGTGTACAGTCCAGTGGTAAGTAATTTGATCGTAGATGAGCTCTGTAATTTTTTAAAAAAGTGATTAGCTATCAGTGACATTATTGGGGCCTTTTTAAAGAATTTGTTATTGAGGTGAAATTCACATAGCATAAAATTAACCATTTTAAAGCGAACAATGCAGTGGTCTTAGTACATTAAAAATGTTGTGCAACCGGGCGCCTGGGTGGCTCAGTTGGTTAAGCGACTGCCTTCGGCTCGGGTCATGGTCCTGGAGTCCCGGGATCGAGTCCTGCGTCGGGCTCCCTGCTCGGCGGGGAGTCTGCTTCTCCCTCTGACCCTCCCCCTTCTCATGTGCTCTCTCTCTCTCTCTCATTCTCTCTGTCTCAAATAGATAAATAAAATCTTTAAAAAAAAAAATGTTGTGCAACCAAAAAAAAAAAAAATGTTGTGCAACCACCACCTTTATCTAGTTCCAAAAAATGTTCATCACCCCAAAGGAAAACCCTGTGCAGTTACTCCCCCCACCCCCAATCCAACTCCTGGCAACTGCCAATCTGCTTTCTACCTCTATGGATTTACCTACTCTGGATAGTTTATATAAATGAATTATATAACATGCGACCTTTTGTTTTTGGCTTTTACTCAGCATGACACGTTCATTCATGTTGTGGCATGTGCTTCATCTCTTTTTATGATTGAATAATATTCCACCATATAGCTGTAGCATAAGATTTGTTTATCCACTCATTCATTGGTGGACATTTGATTTGTTTCCATCTTTTTGCTATTTATGAGTAATCCTTCTACAAACATGCACATACATGTATTTGTTTGGATAGCTGTTGTATAAGGGTTCCAGTTTCTTCATATCCTTATGAACACTTGTTATTTCCCACCCCTCTTTTTATAGAAAAATGATGGCGTCTCTAAGTGGGTAGGAAGTGAAATCTCATTGTGTGTTTTATTTGCATTTTCCTATGACTAATAGTGTTGAGCATCTTTTTATGTGCTTACTGGTCATTTGCATATCTTCTTTGGAGATAAGTCTATTCAAATGCTTTGTTCATTTTTTCATTGGGTTGTCTTTTTGTTGTGAAGTTGTAGGAGTTATTTATATATACTGGATACAAGACCCTTATCAGATACATGGTTTGCAAATATTCTCTCCCATTGCTTAGGTTATATTTTCCCTTTCTTGATAATGTCCTTTGATCCACAAAGGTTTTTAATTTCAGTGAAGTCCAGTTTATCTACTTTTTCTTTTGTTACTCACTTATGGTATCATATGTAAGAATCCTTTGCCAAATCCAAAGTCACGAAAATTTACAACTATTTTTTTCATAAGACTTTTATGATTTTAGCTCTTATATTTAGAACGTTAATCCATTTTGATGTATATGATGTGAGGTAGGGGTCCAACTTAATTTTTTTGCGTATGGGATATCAGTTGTCTCAACACCTATAATTGCTTTTGAATTGCAAAAGGATGTTGATAATAGATAAAAAAAATAATATCTAAACAAGTGATAAGGTGAAAAATTATACAGCTGGCATATATATATCAAATCCATTCCATGAATGGAATCCACACCAGACTGAAAGAAAATATTATAAAAAATCAGTAAGGAATTAACACTAGGGTATACAAAGAACTCCTGCAAATCAAAGAGAACAAGGCAGTCAGTTAGTAATCAGAAAAATACAAATAAAATACCATGAGATTCTATGCTCAACATCCATCGGATTGGTGTCAGGAAGTTGGACACCGTGCAGCATCAGCCAGAAAGTAGGGAAATTTAGGAGCACTCGTGGGAACAAGAACCAATATGGCTCAGATAGGAAGCAATCTGGCAGTGAACTCAATTGGTGTCTGCTCTGGGCTCCAGCAGCTCATTTCGGGGTGTGTGGCCCAGTGATGTCATTGCACAGGTCCCCAGAGGTACGGGCACGAGGGGGTTCACTGCAACTTCTTTTATGTTGGCAATGAATTGGAAGCTACCTAAGTGTCCATCTCAATGGGAATAATGAAGGTGTGCACATACTTTTGCCACTATGTAAGAGTTAGACTAAAGTACAAAGTAGGTGTACATTCAGTCTTACGGATAGATGATACTGAGTAAAAAATACATATATATGTGTATATGTATATCTAGTTTAACAACTTATAAGTTTTACTTATGTAGATTAAAAATCTCTGCAGTATATATTATACAAGGATACACACCTACTGTATTTCTTTTTATTGGTGAGAAACTTTTCATAAATTTTGCTATGATGTTTTATTAATGAACAGTTTTTTTATCCCAGGTTTTCTTCCGTAGTGATTTTTGACACTGCTTTCAATTCTTAGAAATACTTTCCCATTGAAGCCAGCACGGCACCTATGTTTTCTTCTAAACTGTTATGTTTTTAATTGATTTAACTATTTAATCCATCTGAAATTTGTTTCTGTGTTGTTGACATTCAGGAGAAAATATAATTGTATTTATTTACAAATGGCCAACTTCTCAACATTAATTGTAAATAATCTGTTTTTCCCCAGTGTTCACGGTGATTTTCTCATCTTCATTCTTCAAGGTGAACATCAGAATAATTTTGCAATATTCAAAGTAATGTTTTTAACTTTGGTATTTTTTGGAGGGATTAGTGTGACATTAAACATATAAATTTGGGGATAAATTAATCTATTTACAGGGTTTAGTCTTGTTCAGGAAATGTGAGGAGTCTCCATTTATTCAAATCTTTTTTATCTCCCTCTCTCTCTATATATTTATGTATATATATATAGACAGAGAGAGAGAGACATAGTTTTGTTTTTCTTGTTATGGTATTTCTAAGTTTTATTGTCATTATAATAATTGTAGTGAGAGCATTTTTCCCTCATTTGGTTATGGGTGGCATATAAGCAAACGAAGTTTAGTACATACTAAAGAGAAACATCATTTCTCCCTCCTCCTACTAAATACTTTTGACCCCAGTTGTGTGGGTTTTTCCACACCAAGCTGTTCTCCGCTTCTCAGGGACACCGACTGGGTGCCTTACAATTTAACTGAATTTTATTTTTTCCGCAATAGAAGAATTTAATTCATTTATATTATGCAATACTCTGCAGAACATTTTTTTAAATTGTGAAGGGTCTATATGCAGTTCCTGAAAAAGGTCATGAAAACAAATTAAGTGAAAAATACAGCTTTCAGTACAACGTGCCTACATGATGCACGCATTTATGTGAACAGACCCTGTATGTCTACACGTAAATTCACATATGTGAGTCTCTGGGAAAAGGTTTAAAAGGCTAAGCCTTCACCTTTAACAGAGGTTATCTCTGGGAAAGGTTTTGAGGGGGAATGGGAGGAAAACTTCCAGTTTTTACTCTCTGTGTTTCAATATTATTTAATGTTTCAACTAGGAAAATCTAATCCTGTGATCTGCACATAATTCAAAGGAAGAACTCCAGGATATAACCACATGTGTAATTCTGAGTGACACGGTATTGAAACTGAAATAAATCTACATAAACAGCTTTAAAATATTTTATTCTTGGCTTTTAGAATAAATTTTAATAAGAATGTCAGTCAAACATGTATCTTCCTCTTTTCATGAATATGGTTCATTTCCAGCTTTTTTTTAAAAATTATTTTTCAAAGCTTTATTTCCTGTTCTGTGAGCTGACTTCATATACTTTGCTCATATATTCCCTAGGGTTGTGTGGATGAGGAGGAGTGGTTTCACACGACTTTTTTTTTTCTTTAAGATTTTTTTTTATTTATTTATTGAGAGAGATAATGATAGAGAGAGAGCATGAGAGGGGGAGAGTCAGAGGGAGAGGCAGACTCCCCGCCGAGCAGGGAGCCCGACGCGGGACTCGATCCCGGGACTCCAGGATCATGACCTGAGCCGAAGGCAGTCGCCCAACCAACTGAGCCACCCAGGCGCCCCACACGACTTTTAAGATAAAGATTAAACGCCCGCATAGAGCTAACCAGTAAGGAACTGGGTTGTGTTCCCTCCAAATGTACATGTCAATGCCCACACCCCCCTCCCCAGTACCTCAGAATGTGATTATGTTGAGACATAGAGCCTTTAAGGAAGTAATTAAACTTAAATGTGGTCAGAAGGGTATGATCCTAATCTCCTTATAAAAAGAAGAGGGCCTGGGTGGCTCAGTGGGTTAAGTGTCTGCCTTCAACTCAGGTCATGATCCCAGGGTCCTGGGATCGAGTCCCGCATCTGGCTCATTGCTCAGTGGGGAGTCTGCTTCTCCCTCTCCCTCTGTCTGCCGCTCCCCCTGCTTGTGCTCTCGCTCTCTGTCTGACGAAGTCTTTAAAAAAAAAAAAAGAAGAGATACTAGGGCAAACAAGCTCAGAGAAAATGCCACGGTGAGAAGGTGGCCATCCGCAAGCCACGGAGAGAGGCCTCAGGAGAAACCTGCCCTGCTGACATCTTGATCTCTGACTTAAAGCCTCCAGAACTGTGAGAAATGTCTGTTGTATAAGCCACCCAGTCTGCCGTATTTGATTATGGCAGTCTGAGCAGGCTAATACAAGACACTTCCTAATTTAGCCCACTCTCCTGTCCATCCTTTGCCTTTCTCCAAGGACAATCCTCAGCTCTAGCCTGACTAAACTATTTACAGCTTCCTGATGACAGATTGATTCCATGCTCTGTCTTTCCTCTGGGGCTTTACGCTTTCCACATTCTACCTTGAAACCCTTCTTACCCATCCCTCCCCCCCCATTCACCTCCCCCAGCCCCAAACCCTCCATCAGCAGCTAATACTCACTAATCCTTGTGGGTGAAATACTCCACCTGTGTGTTTAATTCTTTGAAGCTGAAGCTTTTGGTACACTGAATATAAATGAACTATTCACCCACCTGCCCAAGATTGTAAAGTCCTGGAGGGCAGGAGTTGTCCCACAGGTGTCCCCCCAGCACCCAGCACCTAGCACCAGCTACACAATTTATGAGGCCCTACTACAAAGGAAAATGAGGTCCCTCGTTTGAATTTCAGGACAGTATCGAATCAGGGACAGGGCATTTGCGAGCGCGGGGCCTTTTGCAAATCCACAGATCCCGTGCTGCTGAAGCTGGCGCTGCTTGAACACCACCAATCACACAAGCCCGGTACACAGTCTGGGTTTTGTGAGATTTGAGAGAGCATTTCAACTTTCTAATCCTTGGCTGTCAAGGGAAACAGAAACACTATTTTTTCTG
Source organism: Mirounga leonina (assembly GCF_011800145.1). Taxonomy (NCBI): domain Eukaryota; kingdom Metazoa; phylum Chordata; class Mammalia; order Carnivora; family Phocidae; genus Mirounga; species Mirounga leonina. Next base: position 5,242,892 of record NW_023270709.1, on the reverse strand, counting down.
AATCATGTTCTAACAGGATACGACCATGGGAATCTGTTAGTTTTGCCTGAAACACAAACATAGTAGATGTCCAAGGCTAAAACAAACACCAACAGGGCTAAAAAATGTCAGAGCTGAGGTCATTAACTAGCCAGGCAAGGGAGCAATCAGAAATTCCATGAGTAGTTTGCCGAGAGGAAAAAGTCAAGGATGCTTTAAAGGCTGAAAAGAGGGCGCTTTTGGAACTCAGCACTCTGGCCAAGACAGAAGGAGCCCTCATGTTTGTAAAAGCTCACGGGACAGCAGTGTCTTCAGTCAGGTCTTCTACAGACCTGGTGTCTGAGGGTCACTTAAGGTTTCATGGTCCCTCATCAGCCTCACTGGCTAGGGCACTGTGATGAGCTGCAGTGAATTACGGGGCGGTTCGGGTAAGGTGCAGGGAGGGGAAGTTACCTTCTCGTGGAATATGTGACTGATGTCTCTCCCCGAGGACATCACCCCAATCTCTAGACCTCTCCCAAGTAAGAGGGATTAGAGAGAAGCTTTTGAAAGGGTATTTGTGAGAGATTCTTCCTCAGAGAGATATGGTGTGCTAGGACCCACTCCCCCAACCCCTGTGCATGGGGGAAGCAGGGGAAGACAGAGCCTGTTGAGTGAGTTTGGCTCATGCAGAGAGAGAGAGGAGAGAGGCAAGAGACAGATGGATCGAGATAGAGATAGAAACTCTGTAAGTGGGTTTGACTCATGTCCCCTGGATATGCCAGACATTTGGATATTGCCCAGGAGAAACGTGCAGGGAGTGCAAATATTGATCCCAACAAACCAAAATGGGCCAAACTAGAGTTGCATGGCCTCTCTGGGCTCAGCTCCTGGCCCATAAAATGAGAGAGCAATTTGATTGTGATGTGAGGGTGGATAAGGTTCACAGAGCTGGGTCACACAACAGTGAAGGTCAAAAGCACTTGGCGATATTGCCAAGCTTCTAAAAGGGAGTGGTGACTGCAGGGACCAACGGCCTTTCTTCTTTGTTCTCCGGGGTTTGGGCTGCTTCTCCAACGTCTCAGGAGCTAAGGTCGTTTGTATAATGTGGGCAGGAAGAGTGGAAGTTTTCAGTCCTGGACCATGATGCTAGTCCTCAAGTGGGAAGGCTGAATCCTAATACCTCCCTCCCCACTACCTGCTGTGGGAGCCAGGCCCTGACCTTCCAGGGCTGCGCAATAAGGAAGTCCATTTGGACAAGCCTTCCCGCTCCAACATTCCCCAAGCCTGTTTCTGGATCTCTTCTCGACAACCAGGCAAAGATGACATCAGCATAGCCTAAGCCCCCAAGGAGAGGTGGACTCCCCTGAAAAACTATGAGGCAGAGAAAAACGAGATCTAGCAATCCCTTCCTTTTTGGGGGAAAGGAGGAATTAGCATTTGTGAAATCCTGCTATGCACCAGAGACTGTGCTAGGCACTGCACGTGCATTACTTTACTTAGTCCTCACAGCAACCTGGGCAGGTAAATATTGATAAGAAAACTGAGCTTCAGAGAAGTTAAGCAACTAGTTCACTTAGGTAGTTCAAAGCTGGCAAGGGAAATGAAGCCAGAGCTCTCAGACTGCAAAGTCAGAAGGGACCGTGGCAGAGCCTCTGTGAAAAGCACGCACCCCGACTCTAAGATGCATGGACTCCCTGTTCACTAGCCTTGCCCAGATGCCCTCCCAGCAGCTTAGCTGTTCCACAGTGGACACGTTGAGTTGCCAGTGTTTTGTCCTTGTTTTCTTTAAACATTAAGGAGGCTCTATTGCCGGAAGTTTCAGGCGAAGCGGGCTGGAGGGCGAGGATCTCTCTGATCTCTGCAAGGAAGGATGGCTTATTGATGCCCCAGACCTTGCGCCACCACCCTGGGACCTCCGGCCCGGGTAGACAGGATGAAGCGGTATTCGGTGTAGGAACTGCCTGGAGTGAAGTCAGGTTGGTCCAGAGCTCGGGGTGCTGGGATGGTGGACAGCCGCTCTGCGGAGTGCACCAGGTTTCAGGCTGTCCAGCGAAGCCCCGCCCCGCCCCGCCCCGCCCCGCCCCGCCCCGCCCCTCCGGGTCCGACTGCTCCCGCCCCGCCCCGCCCCGCCCCTCCGGGTCCGAATGGCCCTGCCCCGGCCCTCCAGGCCCCGCCTCCCCCAGACTTTCCCCTCCCCTCCTCCCCCACGCCCCTCCTCCCGCCCGCGGAGGCCCAATCGCTGGAACCGGAAGAGGAGGAGCAAGGGCTGCGGGACGCTTTCGGAGGGAGGAAGGGGAAGCTGTGGGGTTGTTACGCGTCTCAGCGGTTCGCTGGCTCCTGCGTGTGTCCCTGGAGAGCCCTAGGGCTCGAGGGGAGTCACTTTGGCTTTGGGAGAGGACAAGGAAGGACCACCAGGATCCAGGCATCTCGTGTGTGCCTAGGATTAGAAAACAGGGCTGCGTTGTTTAGTAACTACAGTTGCACTCGCGGGGACAAGACCTCAGTGTCCGTTTTCTTAAGGCCAAGGCTTTTGATTCCTCTTCAGAGAGAAGCTGGGAAGGGTCAGGAGGGAAGGCTCTGAGAGCCAGGACGTTATATGCCCTTATATGAGCACTGATTTTAGATACTGACCGTGTGGGACCTGGAATTAGTCATTGACTTGGGCAGAAGCCTGATGAGGCTAATCTTTAACAAGTATGCAGCAGTATGGCCTCATTGGTTGTGTTTGGCCAGCATTTACTCTGATTGGCCACTGCCCAGGATATTCTCACCACCACCCTGGGGCCTGCCCCCTGTCACAGATCAGCTCTGTGACCGCCCCGCCCCCCCTCCACTACCTAGTAAGCACCCTCTCCTTGGTCAGTGGGGCCTTCCAGAGGTAAGCCGAAGATGGTAGCCCAGGTTTGGGGTCCAAGGAGAGCGCTCCGCTCCTTTCAGGCCAGACCTTGGGGAAGCAGAGCTCCCAGGCAGGCATCTAGGTCATCAAAGCCGGGATGGCTTTGCCGGCAAGCGCTGGGCGGGACTCAAGTCCTGCAAGGACAAGAATTGGGACAGGGTTCTGGACTTACCTAGGGCAAGGAGAGGAGGGCCTTGGCATGGCAGGAGGATCCTCTGGTGTCCATCAGAAGACCCTGGTCTGGGAGTGCTCTGGCTGGGGGCCAAGCAAAACTGCCCGAGTTGCCTGAAATTTCCGAAATCAAGATCCGCTGGGTGTGCTTTGACCAGTCATATAAATTAGCGGAGCCCAAAGGCAGCACAGTGGTTAGGCTGCTGAGTTCCACACCTGTGCAGCCTGGGTGTGACCCTTATTGTGCCACCTCCTGACTGGACTCTCTTAAGTAAGTGGGTGCAGTTCTCCAGCCTGATTTCCTCATCTGTAAGGATGCCTGACTCAAAGGATTAGGGTTGTGATACACTTGGGACAATAGGCGACTGACAGTAAGAGCTTGATGAATGTTAGCTTCTGTGACTGTTTCAAGTTAATCAGATTGTTCTCTTCCTGAGGCATAATTAAGGCCACAGAAAATGGGGAATGAAACCTTTTATGGGCAGATGGTGAAGAAAAGCAGTGGCATGATGAAGAGACAGGCGTTTATTAATGAATGCAGGGTCTGGGGGAGGGGTTCGCTGACCTGGGGCTCTGTAGGGGCCATGCTTGGACAACCAGAGGCAGCGTAAGGGAAGGCCATGAGTGGTGGACGGGCAGGGGAGAAGCGTGATTGCGAGTGAAGGGGCTAACGGGGAGTGGTGATTCAGGTCTGACAGGCCCTCCCTCCTCCCTGTCAGCTGCCATTGGCATGGCTCCCTCCCTTGGCAAGCATAACCTCCTGCTTCGCTGCTGCCCAGCCTCGCCGGGCCATCACCCTGCTTTGCAGAGTCCTCTGAGGGAGAGTGAGGAGAAAAGAGAAGAGGCAGCTTCTCAAGCACCCCCCCAGCCCTGCCACTTCCTTGGGCTGTACAGCAGCCAAGCTTCTCCTCCCCTCCAACCCCTTGAACACTCTGCTTGAGAAGCCACCTGTCCTTGAGGACAGCGAACTGTCAAACACACAAAATAATTTCTCTCTGTGCTCTGGTTCCAGACCCCCCACCACAGATGCCCTCTCAAGCAAATGGCAACTTTGCTATCCATCTTTTAAAGAAACTATATGAAGAAAACCCTTCACACAATTGGCTTTCCCCCCTTCTCTCCCGAATGTCTCCTCTGCTTCGGCCATGCTTTTCCTGGGGGCAAAGGGAAACACTGCTGTCCAAATGCCCAGAGGTCTCCACGGCAGATGGAGGAGGAGGAATTGTGTTGTAGTCGTTAGAATCATGTGCCAAAAGTTTCTGGGTTTCCTCCCTTCTTGCACTTGGCAGGATTGTTTTTTTTCTGGCTCCCTTGTGGGGCCACATGACCTGTTCTAAGGCCACTGGGTTAACGTGTAGAAGGGACACACACAGGAATATTAACTGACAGTTCGAGGTCCGCTAGAATTCTTTGTGTCGCTCTAGCATGGCGTCAGCAGCATTTGAGATGATGGTTACCCCACTGGCCTGGGACCCTCAGTGCCCCTGCCTATCCATAATGGACATACAGCCTGAAGATTAAATGACTCTGTTATTTTAAGCCACTGAGATTTGAGCGATTATTTGTTACCAAAGTGTAACCAAGTCTATCCTGACTGATACAATCAAACATTGTTTTTTTTTCCACACCATCATAGAGCTGCTCATGAGGACTTCTGCTGGTGCTGTTGGAATGGGAAAGGAAGTGAAAAATGTGGTAGGACCTTGAAGATCTGTGATAACTTCCTCCATGGCTCACTTTTCACATAAACTCCAGAGGTGTTTTGTGGGAAGGCCCTGGGCTTGGAGCGAGTCAATCAGCTTTCAAATCCAGGCTGTGCCTCTGATCCACTAAGGAACCTTTCCTAAGCCACATAACTTTTCAGAACCTTATAAAAGGCAGATAATATCAGCTTGGCTTATATTCACAAAACACAGAACATCTGTAAACTAATGAAATATGTATGTGAAAGTGCTTTCTTAACTGTTAATGTGTATCTTAGCCATAAAAATATTGACTCTGTAATACCTGAAGATTTTTCTAGTTCAAAAAGTTTCTGTAGGGCGCCTGGGTGGCTCAGTCGTTAAGCATCTGCCTTCGGCTCAGGTCGTGATCCCAGGGTCCTGGGATCGAGCCCCACATCGGGCTCCCTGCTCTGCGGGGAGGCTGCGTCTCCCTCACCCTCTGCTTGACTCTCTGCCTACTTGTGCTCTCCCTCTCTCTCTCTCTGTCAAATAAATAAAGAAAATCTTTAAAAAAAAAAAAGTTTCTGTAACTGCATAAGAGTTTATTCAAGAGAATAAACCTAACTTTTACACTGAAAACCCATATTGTAGGTGGAGAAAGTGTTGCCTGGACTGAGAAATAGTTCTGAATATGGGGAGAATTATACGCCAGATGTACAGCTTTAAGAGTGTGAGGACCTTTTGCCTAATTCAAATTGGTGCCGTTTTGAGAGTTCTCTCTTGGATGTCATCTCTGCTAGGGTGCTCATGTGTCCCATCTTTTAGAGCTGGGAATTCTACTTGGCAAGACTTCCTTGTCCTGCCATTTTGCTTTCCTTCCCCAGGTGAATAATGTCATTGTCCCTCCATTGCTTTGCAAGTTCCCCTCTGTATATCATGGATTTCTAGAAAGTCAGCACCGGAATGGCCACTAGAAACATCTAGCCTAGGGGTTCTCCACATTGGCCACATAGGAAAATCTCCTGGGGAAATACTCATCCTATCTAGGCCTTTTCAGTGTACTCCTTTGCAGTGTTTGAATTTTTATCATAAATGTGGTTTTAACAATCAATATAATTAAATCAATGAAAAGAAAATAATGATGTACACATTGAAGTTTGCACATAAAATTAGTTCTCCTTGGCCTCCTGGATGAGTGAGGATGGATGGAACAGTTCTAAAGACAGGTCTACTATTAAAACAAAAACATCCCGGAACGCCTGGGTGGCTCAGTCGTTAAGTGTCTGCCTTTGGCTCAGGTCATGATCTCAGGGGCCTGGGATCGAGCCCCGCATTGGGCTCCCTGCTCAGCAGGAAGCCTGCTTCTCCCTCTCCTACTCCCCCTGCTTGTGTTCCCTCTCTCGCTGTGTCTCTCTCTCTCTGTCAAATAAATAAATAAAAATCCTAAAAAAAAAAAAAAAAAACATCCCAAGCCTAGCTTCCACTGGGAATTTTTTTAGGTTGGTGCCTCAGCATTGGTATTTTTAAAAAACCTTTATGTACTGCCAAGGTTGAAACATATAGATCTAGCCCAGTGGTTCTCCAGAGTGTGGTCTTGTATAAGCAACATTGCAAACACCCGGAAATTTGTTAGAAATGTACATTCTCTTTTTTAAAAAAGATTATTTATTTATTTATTTATTTATTTATTTATTTATTTATTTATTTGAGAGAGAGAGGTGGAGCACACATGAGCAGGGGTAGGAGCAGAGGGAGAGGGATAAGCAGATTCCATGCTGAGTGTGGAGCCCAATGCAGGGCTCAATCCCACAACCCTGAGATCATGACCTGAGCTGAAATCAAGAGTTGGACGCTTAACCGACTGAACAACTCACGCACCCCAAAATGTAAATTCTTGTATACCCCCACACCAGACCTCAGTAATTCTGAGGATGAAGCCCCTCAGGTGGTGCTAATGTTTGAGAACCACTGATCTAGCCCAATGCCTCATGCCACAGGTGTTGGTGAACCTGAAGTTCAGAGATTAATAAGCAAGTTGATGTCACTTCTAGTTCTAGGCAAGATGGAGTAACAAGTATTGGACTTGACTTCCCATTGTAATTAACCATGAAACTGAACAATATGTATGAACTAGTTGCTTTCAGGAATTGGGTGGACAGTGCAAGGCTGTGATCTTTGAAAGATGGGCAACACATGTGATGAGGTCTATATTCTACCTGAGTCACTTTCCAAACTGTAGCACAGGGAAGAGGAGCCCAAACAGAAAGGAGTAGTCTCACTGGGTAGAACGAACAAAGATCAGAGTCTGAGGTTGCTGGAGCAAGTTGCAATTGCAGGACATGGTGCCACAGAAAAGAGAGAAACACAGAAATGTAGCTCCCAAAACATGCAGAGAAGTTTCCTGGCATCTTTGTCTGAATACTGAACTGCAAGACGAGATGAGATTCTGTGAGATTGGGCAGAGAACAGACTGGGTCATGAGGGCTGAACCAAGATTCCAGATCGCATGGTGCTGCAATGCAGTCAGACTGCATTGTTAGGTTTCTGACCTTAGAGAGTTAAGAAACCCCTGCTGAGCAATGTGGGCATCTGATTGAGAGTCCAGGAAGCTCAGGTCTTAGGACTAGGACTAGTAGCCCAACAAAAAGGGCTACTCTAGACCCTCCCTAACAAAACGTAACCTCAGCAGCATCAAACTGAGCCACCAAGTAAGAACAAAACTCAACTCTATTTAAAGGAAGGCAACATAAACCACAATGTCCAGCATAGAATAAAACATTACTAATTATATCAGAGTGTAAGTAAATATGACCCATAACCAGGGGAAAAAAGCAGTCAAGAGAAACAGACACAAAAATGGTGCAAATGTTGAAATTAATAGCCAAAGATTGCAATGTAACTATTATAAATATGTTAAAGGATTTAACGAATACATGGCATAATGAATGAACAGATGTGAAAACCCAATAGAGAAATAGATACTAAAACACACACATACACACACACATACACGAGAAAGAAAATTCTAGAATTGAAAAACCTGAAATAAAAAACTTAGTAGATGGTCTTAACAGTGGATCAGACATTGCCTTAAAAAAAAATCAATGAATACATTATGACTTTTACTCCTAAATACTTTGGTATGCATTTCTTTTTTTTAAAGAAGATATTTTCCGGGTACCTGGGTGGCTCAGTTGGTTAAGCATCTGCCTTGGGCCCAGGTCATGATCCCAGGGTCCTGGGATCAAACCCCACTTCTGGCTCCCTGCTCAGCGGGGAGCCTGCTTCTCCCTCTCCCTCTGCCTCTCCCCCTGCCTGTGCACTCTCTCTCAAATAAATAAATAAAATCTTTTTTTAAAAAAAGACATTTTCCTATGTAATTATAATACCACTTATCAAATGAAAAATTATTTCCTCATATCCAATCCACATTCAAATTTCCCTGTGGTCCTGGAAATATCTTTTTTTTTTTAAGATTTATTTATTTATTTGAGAGAGAGAGAGTGAGAGTGAGGCCAGGGAGAGGGGCAGAGGGAGAGAGAGAATCCTCAAGCAGACTCCCCACTGAATGCAGAGCTCAAAGATGTGGGGCTTGATCCCAGGACCCTGAGATCATGACCTGAGCTGAAATCAAGAGTCGGTCGCTCAATCGACTGCACCCAGGCATCCCTGGAAATGTCTTTTACAGCTCTTTTCTCCTCCTGAGAATTCATTCAAGGGTTCGTCTTCAAATTTTATTGTTATGTCTCTTAAAACTCTTTAAATCAAGAACAGCTTCTCTGAATACCCCAGCTCCTTTATTTTCTGAGACATTGAAAAAGAAGAGATCATTCTTGTACCATGTCCTGCGAACAAGATTATTGTTGATACTCCGTTGATTTAAGCTAAAACAGGATTGGGAGAAGAAAAGATACACAAAATAAACAATTTCTGGAACTTTATGAATTTAGCCCCTAAATCAGCTAGTGATGTCCTACTTACACATTTCACTTAACTAAATATCACATACGCTTTGTTCAATGTCCATAAATACATTTCTATGGCAGCTTTTTATTTTCACAGTCAGTCTTAATCACCTTTTCTTTATACCTTCTCCCTCTCTTATACTGTCATGCATAGAAAGCCTTCTTGGCGCTAAAATTATATAAATATTCACCTATATTTTTCTTTAGAGTTTTAATAGTTTATTTTTTTTTAAAGAGTTTTTATTTTTTGACAGAGACATAGCGAGAGAGGGAACACAAGCAGGGGGGGTGGGAGAGGGAGAAGCAGGCTCCCCGCGGAGCAGGGAGCCAGATGCGGGGCTCGATCCCAGGACCCTGGGATCATGACCTGAGCCAAAGGCAGACGCTTAACGACTGAGTCACCCAGGTGCCCCATTAATAGTTTTATTTTTTATATTAATCTATTTTGGAATTTATTTCAGACTAACATGAGGAACCAAATTTTTAAGCTAATAGGTTTTTGTGTTTATTAAAAATAGTGATGATATTAGTTAATCCAGTTTTATTGGACAAAGACATGGTAGGAGTCCTCCAAAACACCTGCATCTGTAACTCTGTCTTGAGGAACAAGTCAACGTGCATGGCTAGAGCAAGGCGACCAGAAAGTGCTCCATATGTCCTTTTATTAATTAACCACAAAGGATTAATCCCAATATGTGAACATAACAGCTTTGATGATAGCTTGGGCTCAGAGCACTTCTGTCCACATGCAGATCAGATGTTGGAATCGTCATATTTGTTCACTGGTGATGAGTCAGTTACAGAACAAGTTTCAGCCCACGAAATATTAACACTGCTGCTTGGTCCCTTTCTAATTTTATACATGATTGTTCCCCGAATGTGTGAACCTCCCAGACAACGTCACCCCACCTTTCTGTTAAGACAGGAAAAGACCCAGTGGAGCTTAGTAGAAAGATTTTCCTTGAACACCCACTGTTCTTGGAAACAGAAGCGTAACACCTAAGGTAATTTATTTATTTTTTTTTTGAAAAGTACTTTCTGTAAATAGAGGTAAAGACATTCGTCAAGGTTTGCATGTTAACCTTACTTCTCATTAACATCAACAAACTGGAAACTGAGTGGAAACTAAGCAAGTGCTTAGAATGGCCAATAGGCTCGTTGGAGAGAAGACATGATTTCCTCTAAGTCATACCTAACGAGATCATGACTGACAAGGAAAAAATGGTTAGGAATTTAGCAACACTATTAGTAAGTAGGAGTCCTTGAGAGGTTTTTTCTCACATGACATTCTGTGACACCAACTGGCTGTCCAAAAATTCAGTTCAATTTTGTACACTAGCTACCCAGAGTTAGTGCAGACGTGACAAGTTGAAGAGCTTAGCCCCACCAGACTCCTCCCTGAAGTGGGGATGCTAGCTGCAAATGGGGTGCCCAGGAGACTTCTCTTTCTGCCCAGATTACTACAAATTGGAAGTTCACATGACCAACCCCTACATTCAATAATTTGACAGAATGTCTCACAGAACTCAGGAAGGCACTTACAGTTACTGGTTTCTTATAAGGGATGTCACTGCATAGGGCAATGTATGTGGGGAGGGGCACAGAATTTTCTGGGCACGCCACCGTCCCAAGCACTTTCATGTGTTTGTCAACCTGGAAGCTCTCCAAACCCCATTGTTTAGGGATTTCTATGTAAGTCCGACTGATTCATCATTGGCTTCATTACTGAACTCAATCTGTAGCACCTCTCCTTTCCCCAGAGGTCAGAGGGTGGAGCTGAGACTTCCTATCCTCTACTTGCCTGTTTTAGGAGCTCTGTGCTGGGAACTGGGAATGACGACTACTATTTTTTTTATTATGCTCCACCCCAAATGAAACTAATTTACTAGGAAGCCTGAAAAAGAATAGAATGACTGGTTATGAGTCAACTGCTGAGTGACATCTGCTAGATGTTGGAGAGCAGAGGAAGGGGTCACAAAAGTGTACAATAAAATGCCATCTTTAAGGACCTTAAAATTCAGCCATGAAACAAGATGGCAAATGGGCTGATCGTTGTAGGATTGAGCCTCTCTGCAACAGGCTGCCCCTCTCTCCATCTGTGCCTGGCTGGTTGTCGGGGTTAATGTAGAGCATGAAATCGGCCATAATACCTGGCTTGCTAAAATGTCACACGGAGGCCGCTGGGGACGAGGGACAGTTTCTGAGAAGGGCATAGACCTTTGGAATGCCAGGGCCCACGTGACCAATCTGCCGTTGGAATGCCTTGGGGAGTTGCCTTCTCCGAAGCTCTCTTAGCCCAAACAGCTGCCCTGTGATCTAAGAGATGTGTGCATTGTCCCTTAGGCTGTGTTTAGCAGAACACGCAGATTAGCATATCTTTTCTTTCCCGTAAATCCTCCCAGTTCCAGTAAGACCCTTTGTCACACATCATGTGCTTGAGAGACAGTGATAAGGATTTGTGATTATCCTGAAGGACCAATAAAAGCGGGAGCAAAGATGAGCAAAGGGTCTTCATCTCTGAGTGTGGACCGCCCTGTCTCCTCTTCTGTGTCATGGCGGAGTTTGGAGTCATCATTCATCCATCGGTGCAGGGTTTGCTGGCCATTCCCAGCAGCTGGTCAGTTACAGATCTCACTCTCTGTCCTCTGCCATGTAGTCCTGTATACATGGCCCCCTGGGGTTGTTGGGAGGAAGCTATCTCATCAGCATAATTTTTAGGATTTTCTTTTTTTTTTCTTTTTTTTTTTAAAGATTTTATTTATTTGACAGAGAGAGACACAGCGAGAGAGGGAACACAAGCAGGGGGAGTGGGAGAGGGATAAGCAGGCTTCCCACAGAGCAGGGAGCCCGATGTGGGACTCGATCCCAGGACCCTGGGATCATGACCTGAGCCAAAGGCAGTCGCTTAACCAACTGAGCCACCCAGGCACCCAGGATTTTCATTTCTCAGAAAAGTTACTGGATATTTAGCAATGAGAAGAATTTAATTCTGGAATTTCCAGTAGGACTTTATCTTGCCAGCAGTGTTATGAGGCAGAACCAGAGGGGCTGACCTTTGCTGGGGCTGTCAGCGTATCCAGGCAACACACTGGCATGCCTGGGGGGCGGGGGGCCCACAAAGCACCTAAGGGGAGAGCTTGAATCGTTGTGGTCTTACTAGGATTTTCCATGGATATTTCTGCTACGTATAAATGGGTAACATTTTTACATTAAGGAAAAGTGCTCTACTTTTAATTATTCCGGAAGACTTATAAAAACAAACTTCATCACAATAGTCATCAGCAAATAATTTGTCCCTTTAGTTATCTCTGCACTTGGCACTCGAGCTACGGTATACCTCATAGCTCAGTAATGTGCTCATGGCAGCCAAAAAATGCAAGGTATCCGAGGCAGCTTCCTTTGGTTTGGCTTTGTTTAAGGAACACATATGAATGCTGACTTTGGCCCAGAAGCTGCGGAAACAACAGAGCACCCCTCCCCCCCAAACCCCACCTTGCCTGTGGGCTTTGGCATTACGAGTGGGAATGATTCCTGCATTCCTCAGCTCAACCCTACCTTCCATCGGGTGCCCTGCGAAGTCCCATTACTCTTAGCGTCCTGTGGGGGTCACGTTAGGACCTTCCTCCCAGGGATTATGCTGTGAGGATGAACCACTTTTATGTTTCTCATGTCCTTGGGGCAATGCCTGGGACGTGATCGGTCCCAGTGAGGACGCCGGTGTCTCATCCCAGACACCCCCCTTCCACCACCGGCCACACTGCCATTCCAGTCAGACAAGGTATGTTTTCCTCATGCCGCCCTCCAATCCCACTCTGGATTTCTCCACACCCAGAGCAGCAGGATTCCCTTCACTCTCTCAGTTCTTCTTTCTTCATAAAGCCAGATACAGCTACAACTTCACTATCTTCAATCTGCTCATTTATTTTAGAACCATATCTCTGTTTATAAACGACTCAATATTGCTCTTCTGTTTCTTCCTCACGCCTTAAGAGAATTATAATTTGCCCTCTGGCAGAGACAACAGTCAGCGCAAACTCTCTGCACTCCATTTTGTCCGGAATAGTTTCAGACACCGTGTGAAAAGTGCAGATTACTGTTTGATTAATTTGATTTCTAGGCATGATAACCATAACGCAGTTTGAGAAGTTGGTCCTCAGCTCATGATATATCCTTTATGTGCGTTATCATAGCATTACTTAGACCTGTCGTCTTCCTTTTTAAAAAAGACAAAATTGTAGACATATTGCCTGCCAATTCAACTGGTTTATTGACAAAACTGGCCCCTAATCAGTGCTGCATACTTCAAAGGAAAGCAGTCTTAGGCAGTTTGATGAAAAAATACACAGAAGAAACCTTTTTAAAATTAGCACGCTAAGCCTACGTCTACCTGTGCAGAAACTTGTCTGGAAACATTGGGATATTGCTACGAGTGGAATTGTGTCCCCTTGAATTCACGTGTTGAAGTCTTACCCCCCAACACCTGAGAGTATGTACTATATTTGGAGGTGGGATTTAGAGAGACCTTTCGAGAGGAATTAAATGAGGTCACGTGGGTGGGCCCTAACTCAGTAGGAAATTTGGCCACAGACACCGTGGGAAGATGATGTGTAGGCACGTGTACAAGTCAAGAAGAGGCAAAACTACTGACACCTTGATATTGGGCTTCCCGCCTGCGGCACTGGGAACTGATAAACTTCGGTTGTGTAAGCCCCCTCATCTATAGTAGTGGATTAAAGCAGCCACAAGAAAGTAATTCAGATTTTAAGAATCACTACGATTTCTTTTGGGTTGTTAAATGCAAATAAGTGCCTAAACGCCAGAGGTGGTTTTCTTTTGGTCTACGGTCATGTGAGTATTCTGAGTCAGTTTTTATGTTGAGTAAGACCTTTGGCCTTCCCCTTCAGTCCCCTGGTTGTGATTACCTAGTTAACACCTGCTTTGTTTTAGAATGAGAACAGATGGGGCACAGGATGGACCAGCTGCTGGAGCTGCCCCACGTCCCTGGGGGGCTGAGCATGGCCATTCTGCTCCCTGATGTCAATGTCAACGGGGATCTAAATGCCGTGAGTCTTTGCTTGTTGTTGTGCTCTCTACACCCACTTCTAAAATATACCCTTTCCAGCACTGGTTCTTGGGTAAGAAATGGTTTAAAAATATCAATGCAACTTAAATTGTGGCAGAGCAAGGACAACTCATTTTCTGAGATGTTAGGATCCTCTCCTGGTTGGGGGTGGGGAGGGGAAGGGCCTCATTTGTTTGCAAAGCTCCAGAGCAAGGCATCCATGTTGAGTGTGACAGGTATGTTATCCCTGGAGCTGGGCAACCCTGTGGCCTGGACCTCTGGCAGAGGGCTGAAGCATTGTTGAAATGTGCTAGAAACTGTGAGAAACCTGGAGAGAATTCTGACATGGTCCTGTTCTGCAAGGGGTTAACCACATATGAAAGAAAAGCAAGTCTACATGTAATACAAGGTAGCACGTGATAATAGGATAGGTGTAGAGTACTTTAACAATTTAGACAACACTTTCGATCTATTTGTGTATTCGATTTTTACAACAGCTCTAGGCCACAGGCAAAGCCAGAAGCGAATGAAGAATTTAGGACAAAAAGGTTTAGAAACTTGGCTAAGATCTCACAGACAGTCAGTGGCAGAACTGGGACAGAGAGAGACAAACAAGAGAGGAGGAAAACCACAGGCCCCAGTGTCATCACTTAGCCTGAGTCCCCAAATTGAGGCTTAATACCTAATTTAGTTGCGGTCTCAACCTTCACCAGAAGTCTTACCAGGCTGGTCAGAAATTTTCCATCACCAGTGAGTCTGGCACAGGGGGCTCTCCATCCCCAAAGGAGGATGAGGTCATCTGCATGATAAAGACTTCTTGCTTTTCCCTCGAAGGGAAAGAGGCCTTGCCCAGAACAACCTTTTTCTTTTGCTAGTACTTTCTTGCCCCACCCTCTTTCTATAAAGACCTTCCATTTTGTAGAACTTCTCAGAGCACCTCTCTACATGCTAAATGGGGTGCTACTGATTCAGGAATTGTTTCATAAGGCCAATTAGATCTTCAAATTTCCTTGGTTGAATTTTTGTTATTTGACAAAGTTAAACTCAAAAACTCAAGGAAAAGGCTGATGAGCTGAACAGATAGGGCATTCTAAGCTACTTGATCAGCAGGGACAAAGGTGAGGAGAGAGAAAACCCATCCAATGGTCACAGAAGGGACGGACAGAGAAGAGACAGGGAATAGAGCGGTAAGGGCTGGAGCCATCTTTAACCTGTGCTTAATTCCAGGCCCTTGTTTAGGATCAGTGGAGTAACATAATCTTGAAGGCTTCTTCAAGTCTTCAAGTCTATGGACTCTGAGAAACAAACTGAAGGTTCTAGAGGGGAGGGGGGAGGGGGATGGGTTAGCCTGGTGATGGGTATTAAAGAGGGCATGTATTGAATGGAGCACTGGGTGTTACACGCAAACAATCATGGATCACTACATCAAAAACTAACTATGTAATGTATGGTGATTAACATAATAAAATAAAATAAAATAAAATTAGGTTCTTTCTTCCCTTCTAACCTGATCCCTGGCACTTTACTCAAAACTGCACTGTAAACCTTTATGGTAAAAATAACTGAAGGCCTAGGTCAGAGGATGATCTGGCAGCCAGACAGTGGCTAGTTGGGTTGTGGGAGGAGAGGCGGGGAGGCCTGAACCAGAGGTGGGCATGAGAAAGGGGGACTCCTGACAGGGAGCTGGACTGGGCTCTGTTTGTTCAAGAAGACAGTGTATTTTGATGTGTATTTTGAAGGTGCCTGCCGTCAATTGGAGAAAATGAAATGAAACCAAACTATTTTTTGCATACCTTGAGTGAGAACTCTCTCTTTTTCTAGCTGCATAATAAAAGAAAGGGAGGGAGGGAGAGTATACAGTTTGGTATCATTGAATACATCCACCCTGTTGTGCAACCATTACCACTATCCACCCATAGAACTTTCTCATTTTCCCAGAGACTCATTAAGCATTGTCCCCATTGAACACTCACTCTCCCTCCCCCACTGGCCCAGCCCCTGGCAGCCCCCATCCCACTTTCATTTCTCCATTCTACTGTTAATATGAATTTGACTACTCTAGGTCCCTCATATAAGTGGAATCATGCAGTCTTTGTCCTTTTGTGACTGGCTTTTTTCACTTATCATAATGTCCTCAAGGTCCAATCCATGTGATAGCATCTGTCAGAACTTCCTTCCTTTTTAAGCCTGAATAATATTCCACGGTTTATACACACCATATTTTGTCCAGTCCAAGGACACATGGGGTGCTTCCACTTTTTGGCTGGTGTGAATAATGCTGCTGTGAACATGGGTGTACAAATACCTTTTCAAGAGTCTGTTTTCAATTCTTGGGGTATGTACACAGATGTGAAATTCCTGGATCATAGGATAATTCTATATTGAATTTTTTGAGGAACCATCATACTGTTCCTCACAGTGTTGTACCAAAAGTGTACAAGGGTTCAACTTTCTCCACATCCTCACTCAGGAACCTTTTTTGAAAAGGCATTTGTGCTTCTCCTTTGCTCATTTTTTCAGTGATCACGGGTCCCTCCAGTCTGACTCAGGCTGCCTATCAGCAGACCCTCTCCATACCACCTTCCAGTCTCCTGCTTCCAGCAAGACAGTTCCTCTCTTCTGCCTCCCCAAACATACCTCAGAGCCTGCAATCCTCTCCCTTTGGTCAAATCATGGAGGCAGCACAACCCATGCCCTTTTCAGTGACATCCTGGGACCTGCCTTATGCCTCCTCTAGCCTGTCTTCCTCTGGTCCCACTGTCTGAGTTCTTTGAAGTACCTCTGTGCCCCAAGGGGGATTTCTTGCTTTCTGTCACAGGCTAATAGACACTGCTCAAGAACATCCTACTGCTTGTATTTTTTTGGTTTTAAAGTAGGCTCCATGCCCAGCATGGAGCCCAATTGCAGGGCTTGAACTCACGACCCTGAGATCAAAACCTGAGCTGAGATCAAGAGTTGATGCTTAACCTACTGAGCCACCCAGATGTCCCTCCTACTGCTTGTTTTATCCAAACCAGCTGGCCTCCCCACTAAGAGTACCCATGTAAGTAAAGTGAAAATAAGGCTTCTTACCCCTACTTCCATGGAAATGCCTTATGGGTTTAATTCATAACGGTTGGTTGCTCTTTTTCTGAAAATCCAATAGTACACAATTAGCTCTCTCCTTGTGGAAATTATTTGACTATTTTATCAAAGTACAAACTTTCTGGATCAAGTTTCATTTGCATTTTGAGATGAAAGAAAACAATACTTAGAACAAAATCTCTTAGCACTTCAAAATTACTCAAATAGACGCAAAACTGCAGACAGGTTCAAAGGGTTCAAAGGAATATATGCACCCTTTGCACGCTTATGCTTATTGCAGCATTATTTACAATAGCCAAACTACGGAAGCAACCCAAGTGTCCATCCATAGATGAGTGGATAAAGAGGAGGTGGCGTGTATATATATATATATATATATATATTACACACACACATATTTACATTTATATTTATATATATTATATATATAAAGTGGCATTTTATTAAACCATAAAAAGAATGAAATCTTGCCATTTGCAACAACATGGATGGATCTAGAGAGTATAATGCTAAGTGAAATAAGCCAGTCAGAGAAAGACAAATACCATATGATTTTACTAATATATCAATTTAAAAAACAAATGAATAAAGGAGAAAAAAAGAAGAGACAAACCAAAACAGACTCCTAACTTTAGAGAACAAAGTGATGGTTCCTAGAGGGGAGATGGGTAGGGGGATGGTCGAAATAGGTGATGGGGATTAAGGACTGCGCTTGTCTTCGTCATGAGCACTGGGTGACATATAGAAATGTTGAATCACTATATTGTACACCTGAAGCTAATACTATTTTAACTATACTAGAACTAAAATTAAAAAAAAATAACTGCAGGGGCGCCTGCGTGGCACAGCTGGTTAAGCGTCAGACTCTTGGTTTTGGCTCAGGTCATGATCGCGGGGTCCTGGGATTGAGCCCTGCTCAGCAGGGAGCCTACTTCTCCTTCTCCCTCTGCTGCTCCCCCTGCTTGTGCGCACACACTCTCTTTCTCCCTCTCTGTCAAATAAATAAATAAAATACTTAAAAAAAAAAACAACAACAACTGCAGATAGGCTCAAAGATGTAGGCTAAATTCTTTGCCAAGGAGATGAGAAACTCTTTACTGTCAGCTCTATAGCAATTCATGAATAGATTCGGAGTAGCCAATAAAACATAAAAATACAACCAATTAGTAATTAGTAACTAATCAGTCATTTGAAATCAACTTGACCAGCATCTTAAACCAGCTGTCGGGGATGGGAAACTCAAATATTTTTGAACTTTAACTCCAGTTTGACCTGTTGCACACAAACACCTCCCTCCAGGGCCCAGGTGACCGATCAGAGCTAATGTCAGGGTACTTGGGGATCTGGTACAGTTTCCAGGCCTTGGGATGCCAGGCAGCAGAGCCTGTGACTTACCTCAAAGTTCAACTGTTGACATTATTTTCTAATGTCAATTTATGTAGAGTCTAGAGATAGATACTGAAAAGATGGACAGACAATACTTTAATTATAAAATTTAGGCTCATGTCCCATAAAAGAAACCATGTAACAGTATCTTATTTATAAATCCTATAGTTAACTTGGGGATAGCACAACTATATTGCATTGCATTTTTAAAAACATCCATTTGTTAAATACAAAATTTTAAAACATACCATAATGCTTGCATTTCTTAATTTTTTTTTTTATTAAACTAGGAGACTCAAATCAAAAAGTGATACTGGTCTGGGCCTTGTCTGAATCTCCATGAAGCCCTACCTCATGGACAGAGGGCTTTGTGATGCCATGGTCCTGGGTAATTCCACGGGAAAGCAGTGTAGACCCAAGTGACTGGCCCACCATCTGAACCTTAGGGCTCTTTCCTCTTTTCTTCCAGGTGAAAAACGAGCTTACACATGGCCAACTCAGTGAGTGGACAAAGCCAGTAGCAATGGACAACAAAAAAAACTGCAGTGTGGAGTTTGTTCTTGGCAGTTAGGGAATTACCAATGCTTTTGATGATACCAAACCTGACTTTTCTGGAATGTTCTCCAAGACAGAGCTGTCTCTATCCAAGTTTGTGCACAGGTCCCCTGTGGAGGCCAATCAGGGAGGCACAGGAGTGGCTGTTGTGAGCACTGTTGTGGTTGAGGTGGCAAAATGCACAAACCCCAAACGTTGAATACAGATCACCCATTCTTTTCTTCATCTAGCACCACAGAACAAAGAGCATTCTGTGGAAGGTTCTCCTCTCCCTAAGCTGATTCCTGCTGGCTGCTGTGCTGCATGCTTTTCTTTCCCATTACAATATCTGTGTAGCTGACCTCAACCCCAGAGCAGGGAGAACACCCTAATAAAGGAGCTCATTTGAAATTCTGAGCTCAGAGCTTAATGATATGTGCACTTAAGCTTTATGCTGTGATTTTCAAACAACTTTAGAATGTCCTGAAGCTACATTGGAAATTAGAGCAGGAGTGGAATGAATGTTAATTTGGGTTTAGAAAGAAAATGCTTATCCTTGATTTAGAGGAGCAAATAGCTATTTGCAGTTTTCTCCACAAAGGGTACATCTCCAATCCCTGGATGTCTGTCTGTCTGTCCGCATTCACACCTTGACCCTTACAAAGGCTTCCAGTGCTTCAAGCCACCTACTCTCGTCTCAGTAGTGACAAATTTCTGTCCTCCGCTTTCAGGATAAAGATCCCAGATAAAGATGCCTCTGTTGTTCGACGCTTTTAAATAGCTTGAAAGTGCACTTGAAACATCTCTCCTTCTGAGAGATGATGTGGAAAGATAAAAGGGCTGATCTACTTGTGTTTTTTTTTTTTAAGATTTTATTTATTCATTCATGAGAGACAGAGAGAGAGAGAGGGGCAGAGGGAGAAGCAAGCTCCTCAAGGAGTAGGGAGCCCGATGCGGGACTCGATCCCAGGATGCCAGGATCATGACCTGAGCCAAAGGCAGACGCTCAACCATCTGAGCCACCCAGGCGCCCCTGATTTACTTGTTTTTGAGAATACTCTTACCTAAGAGAACTGTAAGAGCTAACAGAACTTCCTGACCTGTTGGTTCACTTGACTGGGCTCAGATTCTTCTCTCAGGAGTAGTTGTTAGAATCTGTCCCATGGGTATGCCTTATTTACCATCCTGGTTGGCAATGTGGTCATGCTGCATTACATTCTCAAGAGGGAAGCCCTTGGCCAAGATTCCTGTTTGGCATTGGTTATCTGTTCTGGTTCTCTTTAAGGCACAGGATCTTCAAACACAGCCTTACACAGAATAAGAAATAAGGGAATTTTAGGCCGTTTGGACACCCACATAAACACAATTGACTGTAAGTTTTAAGGAGAAACCACAAAGGTGATTTTACCCAGGGAGAGTAGCAGTTTGATTTCTTTTTTTTTTCTTTTTAAAGATTTTATTTATTTATTTGAGACAGAGAGAATGAGAGACAGAGAGCATGAGAGGGAGGAGGGTCAGAGGGAGAAGCAGACTCTCTGCCGAGCAGGGAGCCCGATGCGGGACTCGATCCCGGGACTCCAGGATCATGACCTGAGCCGAAGGCAGTCGCTTAACCAACTGAGCCCCAGGTGCCCGCAGTTTGATTTCTTTAGAGTAAGTTTCAGACCAACTTTTATAACTGAACAGGAAATTGTGTGAATTTTTTGGAAATGTCAAAAATTTTTAATGTTGACCTCCACACAAACTTTCCAATTTCAACATTAGCTGTAAGTATGCTTACTCCCAAGGTTACTAAGCAGCCTCAGTTATTAGGCAGATTGAAGATAAAGAAATGAAACTGTGAGAAAATCAAGGGGGTTTCATTTGAGGAATTGTAACTAGACATTTCTTGCCTGGTTTTGTATCAAGGGGTCTGAGGGACTTTCTCCATGCTTCTCTTGATTAAAAATAATATTACTAATGAACAATTAAGTAGATGGATGGTGGGAACAGGTTTCTCATTGTTGGAGTGGGAGAGTTACAGCACAGTAACCTGACAAACATTACCTCGGTCAGGTGACCAAGGTCAACAACAACAGTAAATAATCATGTTGATATAGCCTGTATCTTTGATATGATTTGATGAGAATGGCAATTTACCTCTGTGATCTTTCTTCCAAAGCCCACAACCCCTGTTTAACCATGAGAAAAATGTCATACAAATCCCAATTGAGAGGTGTTCTACAAAATACCTGAACAGTACTCTTCCAGACTCTTATGGTCATCAAAAGCAAAGAAAGTCTGAAAAACTGTCACAGCTAAGATAAACCTGAGGACTACATGTGAGGACTGAATATAATGTTTTGTCCTGACTGGGATCCTGGAATAGAAAGAGAACGCTGGGTAAAAACTAAGAAAACATGAATCAATTATGGACTTTAATGATGTATCAGTATCGATTCATTAGTTGTGACAAATGTACCACATTAATGTAAGATGTTAACAATAGGGGAAACTGTACTATCTCTGCAACTTTTCTTTAAATCTAAAACTATGCTAAAAAAAGTTTACTTTTCAAAAAAAAAGAGATGTAGGAGACATATCAACTACAAACAGTGATACTAGTTCTAGCTAGTGTAATAAGGAAAGAAAAAATAAAAGGCATATAGATTCGACTTGAGGGAATAAAACTGTTCTTTTTCAAAGATGACATGATTGTCTATGTAATAACTCTAAAGGAATCCACAAAAGAAAGCCCTCTTTGAATTAATAAATGAATTCAGTCACTTAAAGGTGAGTTAGAATCACTCCAAAGAAAATAATATATTTAGGTACAAGTGTAGTAAAACATGTACAGGATCTGTATGTTGAAAATTACAAAATGCTGATGAAAGAAAGAAGATCTAAATAGAGAGACATACCATGTTCATGAATTGGAAGACTCAACATAGTAAAGACTGAGTTCTCCTCAATGATCTATAGGTTTTGGATGATTCCTATCAAAATCCCAGCAGGGTTTTTTGTAGACACAGACAAGCTTATTTTAAAATTTGTATGGAAAGGCAAAGGACAGAGAATAACTTAAAAAGTTTTTGAAAAAGATTAAACTGGGAGGAATTACTCTATCCAGTGTTGAGGCTTACTGTCTAGCTACAATAATCAAGACAGCATGGTATCAGTGGGGGGTTAGATACATAGATCAATGGCACAGAATAGAGAACTAGAGAACTCAGAAATAGACCCACACAAATATGCCCAGATGATTTTTGACAAATATGCAAGAGCAATTTAATGGAGGAAGGATAGCCTTTTCAAGAAATGGTGCTGGAACAACCAGACATCCACAGTAAAAAAGAAAAAAAGGAACTTTGACTTAACTCTCACATCTCATACAAAAATTAACTCAAAATGGATTATGGACTAACACGTAAAATATAAAACTATAAAACTTTAGACCAAAAAAAAAAAAAAAAAGGAAAAATCTTAAGGACCTAGGGTTAGATGAAGAGTTCTTAGACTTGACACTAAAAGCACAATCCATAAAAGGAAAACAATTGATAAATTGGATTTCACCAAAGGTAAAATGTTTTTCTCTGCAAAAGACTCTGGGAAAAGAATGAAAAGACAAGATACAGACTGGGAGAAAATATTTGCAAACTGTATATCTGAAATATGACTTGTATCTAGAATGTATAAAGAGCTCTGAAAATCCCACGCAAAACAAAAAGTCTAGTTAGAAAATGGGCAAAAGTCATGCTCAGCATTACAGTGGAGAGGATTAATAGATGGCAAATAAACACATGAAAAGATATTTAGTATCATTAGCCATTAGGAAAATGCTACCTAAAATCACAATGTGGTATCACTCCACACCTATTGGAATGACTAAAACAAAAAATTGTGGTAGCACCAAATGCTGGCAAGGATTTGGAGAAACTGGATCACTCAGACTTCATCGCTGGTAGGGTACAGACACTCTGGAAATAGTTGGTAGTTTCTTTAAAAAACGAGACCTGTACTTAGTATATGCCCCAACAACTGTGTCTTGGACATTTGTCCCAGAGTAAAGAAAACTTTTGTTCACAAATAAACATGAATACAAATGTTTATAGTGGCTGTATTCATTATAGTCCCAGACTGGAAACCACCCAAATGTCCTCAATATATGAATTGTTTAAAAAGCCATTTACGGGCACCTGGGTGGCTCAGTTGTTAAGCATCTGCCTTCGGCTCCGGTCATGATCCCAGGGTCCTGGGATCGAGCCCCTCATCGGGCTCCTTGCTCAGCGGGAAGCCTGTTTCTCCCTCTCCCTCAACTTGCCGAACCCCCTGCTTGTGCTCTCTCTGTCTGTCAAATAAATAAAATCTTAAAAAAAAATAAAATAAAAAGCCATTTACCATGGGATACTTCTCAGCAATAAAAAGGAATGAACAATTGATACAATTTGGATGGATCTCAGAAGTATGCTGAGTGAGAAAAAGCCAATCTCTAAATGTTACATACTTTATAATATAATTCTATTTATATAATTTTCTTGAAATTATTTTCTTGAATATATTGGTGGTTGCCAGGGACTGGGGGAAGGGGACGGGTAGATTGGTGTAGCTAGAAAGGGGTGGCAAGAGGGAACTTTGTGGTGAAGGAGTGGTCACGTATCTTGATTGTGGTGATTAAACAAATCTGCACATGTGATCAAATTGCACAGAACCATACATTGTTAAAATCTCCTGTCAACACAGAAAACCTCTCTACAAAGGTAGAAGAGAAAACAGTTTATGATTGAACCAGAATGTGATGTGCATCCCAGGCAATGCACTAAAACATTGCAAAGATAGAAAGAACTGTTAGCCTTTTATATCACCAGGCAGGTACAATCCATTACACACATGTTCTTGAGATAAACAATAACCAGCACTCAAATAAAAGGACCTGACAGTGCCATTTATTACACATAGTTCATTCTAAATTCATCTGATAGTTGAGGTGACCATCTGTGTTAGCTACAACCAGAGATAGGTTTGCAACTTGGAAGGAGATGCCCACTGAAGTTAGGCTTCTACTCTCCCATAGGGACTAGGAGACAGGAATGCTGTCTTCCTTGATGATTGCATTTCAAAGAGATGGTTCCCAAGTCCTTGAGAGAAATTTCATTTAGATTTCAAAAAGGTTTACAAGTGACTCAAAGGGATAGTGAAAGAATGTATAATTACATCTTTTCTTAAAAAGTGCTCTGAAAGAGAAGGGGGTGGGGGAAGAGTTTCTTTTCCTTTTTGTACCATGCAAAATTAATGTTTTGATTCTATTTGTATTTGCCCTTACAACAACAATAACAGCAAATGCATGCATGCATGAAATGGGTGAAATATGAATAAATCCTGAAGATTGTACCAATGTCAATTTCCTGGCCTTCCTATTGTACCTCAGTTGTGCAAGATGGGACCACAGTACCAGGAAGAAGCCTGGTGAAGGGTGGACAGGACATTCTTGTACATTTCTTACAACTTCCTATACATCTGTAGTCATTTCAAATAAAAGGCTTTTCAAAAACATGGTATTAGACTGGCATTGAGAGAACTGGACAGCAACATGCAAAAGAATGAAACTGGACCACTGGCTTACACCATACACAGAGAAAATAAAAATGGATTAAGCACCTAAATGTAAGACCTGAAACTATAAGAATCTTAGGAGAGAGCACAGGCAGTAATTTCTCCCACACTGGGTGTAGGAACTTCTTTCTAGGTATGTCTCCTGAGGCAAGGGAAACAAAAGCAAAAATAAACTATTGAGGCTACATCAAAATAAAAAGCTAATGCACAACGAGGAAACAATCAAAACTAAAAGACAACTTGGTGAATGGGAGAAGATATTTGCAAATAACATCTCTGATAAAGAGTATCTAAAATATATAAAGAACTTAAAAAACTCAACACCCCAAAAACAAATGATCCAGTTAAAAAATGAGCAGAAGACATGAACAGACATTTCTCCAAAGAAGACATACAAATGGCCAACAGACACATGAAAAGATGCTCAGCATCACTCATCATCAGGGAAATGTAAATCAAAACTACAATGAGATATCACCTAACACCTGTCAAATGGCTAAGATAAAAAACATAAACAATAAGTATTGGAGAAGATATTCTCCACATCCTCATGCACTGTTGGTGGGAGTGCAGACTGGTGCAGCCATTGTGAAAAACAGTATGAAGTTTCTTCAAAAAGTTAAAAATGGAACTACCCTATGATCCAGTAATCGCACTACTGGGTATTTACCCAAAGAATACAAAAACACTAATTCAAAGGGATACATCTACCCCTATGTTATATATATAACAAGATATTATTCAGCCATAAAAAAAGAATGAAATCTTGTCATTTGCAACAACAGGGATGGAGCTAGAGAGTATAATGCTAAGCAAAATAAGCCAATCAAAGACAAAAACCATATGATTTCACTCATATGTAGAATTTAAGAAACAAAACAAATGAAAAAGGGGGAAAAAGGAGAGAAAGACAAACCAAGAAACAGACTCTTAAGAGAACGAACTGATGATTACCAAGAGAACAAACTGAGGTGGTTGGGGGTTGGGTGAAATAGGTGATGGAGATTAAAGAGTACACTCATCATGATAAGCACTGAGTAATGTATAGAATTGTTGAATAATAAATAAAATCTTTAAAAAAATGTCAGCAATGTAGATGGAGATTTTTAAAATTATGTTCAATTAGCCACTGTATAGTACATCATTAGTTTTTTGTTTGTTTGTTTTTAAGATTTTATTTATTTATTTGTCAGAGAGAGACAGAGCACAAGCAGGGAGAGAGGCAGGCAGAGGGAGAAGCAGGCTTCCCACTGAGCAGGGAGCCCGATGTGGGACTCGATCCCAGGACCCTGGGATCATGACCTGAGCCGAAGGCAGACGCTTAACCGACTGAGCCACCCAGGCATCCACATCATTAGTTTTTGATGTAGTGTTCAGTGATTCATTAGTTGCATATAACACCAAGTGCTCATCACAACATGTGCCCTCCTTAAGCACAGCAGTGGATTGAATCACCTAAGGAAGATAATAAAATGAGAAAATGCAAAGTCTAGGACAGAACCAGGAGAGACAAAGCATAAAATTAACTCTCAAAGACCTCTGACACCATTGGTTTACACTACCCTGTATTTAATGACCTCAACACAAAACTACCATAGATAAGATGAAATCTATCAGCAGTAGTTGAGCCATACACAAGATGAAAGTAGTATGCCAACAAAGATTTCTCAGAATGTGAAATGCAGATTTCAAGTCAGAATCACTGCCATTCTAAGATATATTACAATTAATATTCATGTATCTGTGTTCATGATATCTACTCAGCCAATGTAATGTCATTCATTCACATCTTTCGAGAAGATTACTCTTGTGTTAAATATGATATGCTGCAATTTGTTCTGTATAAACCGCGTGATTGGAAATAAACTACAAGGTTATGTATTTAAAAAAATTATTTACTTTTTGCACCTTAATAATAATATATATGAAAAAAAAAAAACTATGCCAAGCCCACTGAAATATGCTGAGATGCTTGCTACAGGGCATATAGCCATTCCACCAAAATTAACCCAAAACTCTGTTAAGGTGAATGTGACAGCATGAAAGCCTCAGGGCAGAACTTCTACCTGATCTGGGGGAAATACAAGGGATAGTTTTATTCCAGAAAATGTGCTTATGTTCCAATATGTACGAGTTGATAGGTAATTCTACATTCTTTGTAACCTGACTTCATTTGTAAAATAATTTCAAAGTCAATAACATCTCATGTGCAGACAACATTATTGCAAAGGTATTCTTCAGGAGGATGATCGTCTTATTTACCTTCTGTTTGTAATTTAGTTGAGGATATTTTACTTCCATATATTTTCTTGTGGTTATCATTTGCTTTATATATCCTTGAACTTTTTATTGAAATATAAATTACATGCAGAAAATAATAGCATTCATAAGTATACAGTGCAATGAATTTTCACTTATTGAACTAACTCATATAAAAAAATACGCAGATCAAGTAATAGAACATTAACCACACCACAGAATTATCCTTCCAATCATTGTTACTCTTCCTTTCAGGGTTATGCTGATTTTGAACATTGTAAGTTAGCTTAGTCTGTTTGGGGACTTTTTATTTAAATGTAATCTTACTTTTTCACAAATTCATGGTTGGCTTTTCCCCTAAATATATTACACAAGAAATTCCTCTGTATTTTTTAGTTCAGTTGTAGTTTATTCTCATTGCAGCATGCCATTGTATTGTGTAAATATACCATTGTATTTGTCCATTCTACTGCTGATAGAAATTTGCATTGTTTCCCTTTGGGTCCATTATGAACAGGGATGTTACAAACACTCATTTAGTGAAACTATGAGAGGATTTTTATTAGAGACATCACCATTAAACATCCTGTAATTTCAAGGAATTACAGTACCCCCTCTGTGGCACATGAGGGCTTGCATTATCTTCAGGTGGTAGATTAAGAACCTGAGATTGCCTTTTGGTTTCACTGATTGTTTCCTTTGCTGTGCAGAAGCTTTTTATCCTGATGAAGTCCCAATAGTTCATTTTTGCTTTTGTTTCCCTTGCCTCCAGAGACATGTCTAGTAAGAAGTTGCTGTGGCCGATGTCAAAGAGGTTGCTGCCTGTGTTCTCCTCTAGGATTTTGATGGTTTCCTGTCTCACATTTAGCTCTTTCATCCATTTTGAATTTATTTTTATGTATGGTGTAGGAAAGTGGTCCAGTTTCATTCTTCTGTGTGTGGCTGTCCAGTTTTCCAGCACAATTTGTTGAAGAGACTGTTTTTTTTTTTTTTCCATTGGACATTCTTTCCTGCTTTGTGGAAGATTAGTGGACCATAGAGTTGAGGGTCCATTTCTGGGTTCTCTGTTGTGTTCCATTGATCTATGTCTGTTTTTGTGCCAGTACCATGCTGTCTTGATGATGACAGCTTTGTAATACAGCTTGAAGTCCGGCATTCTGATGCCTCCAGCTTTGGTTTTCTTTTTCAAGATTACTTTGGCTATTTGGGGTCTTTTCTGGTTCCAAACAAATTTTAGAATTGTTTCTTCCAGCTCTGTGAAAAATGCTGGTGGTATTTTGATAGGGATTGCTCTTACACTGTTGGTGGGAATGCAAGCTGGTGCAACCACTCTGGAAAAGAGTATGGAGGTTCCTCAAAATGTTGAAAATAGAGCTACCCTATGACCCAGCAGTTACACTACTGGGTATTTACCCCAAAGATACGAATGTAGTTATCTGAAGGGGCACCTGCACCCCAATGTTTATAGCAGCAATGTCCACAATAGCCAAACTATGAAAAGAGCCCAGATGTCCACTGACAGATGAATGGATAAAGAAGATGTGGTATATATATATATATACACACAGTGGAAGAACTGTGAAACTGTGACCAACTGTGGACAGAGTTCCTATGCTGTGTTATTATGCTGTGTTATTAGCCAACTTGGCAACTTTGGGCAAGAGTCTCTGAGCTTCTCTGTTCACCTGGTGTCTCAAAAAAATGAGCTGAACTGGATGATGGGGAAGGACCTCTGCAATTCTATGATGGACCTGCAAGTCTCTGCTTTCCTGAGTTCTCAGCCCCTTCCCCAGACAGCGCCAGTCTGACACAGAAGATTAGTGCCTGGAAGAGCTATCTGTGAGTTTAGGTGTGATATAGCAAAACATATTTGGCCTACGTCCAGTTCCTGCCATAGAACTTCAAAAACCTGTGGAATTTCCTGGGTGTTAGGGGGTGTCTTTGGTTATTCATAAATAGTGTCTTTTTTATTCTAATGAGGTGATTCCTAATGGACTCTGGGTTGTTACTGTCAGAATGAAGTGAGGTGCAGGACCCCAGCTGGTGTTGGAGAGTTGTGTTGGAAGTTAATAGGTGGCAGGATGCCTCCATAGCTGGAAGAAGACGGAAGAAGCTTCCTCTGTGTAGATGACCTGTGGGCTGCAAAAAACTTTAAAATGATATCTTTCCTTTTTTTTGTTTTAAAGATTTATCTACTTATTTTAGAGAGAGAGAGAGAGAGAGTGGGAGGGGCAGAGGGGGAGGGAGAGAGAATTTCAAGCAGACTCCATGCTAAGTACAGAACCCCACTTGGGGCTCCATCCCAGGACCCTGAGATCATGACCTGAGCTGAATTCAAGAGTCTTAATCAACTGAGTCACCCAGATGCCCCTAAAATGATATCTTTCTGAGCACTGTAGGAAATACGGAAGTATGCTAAAAAGAGAGTGCTTAAGAAGATGAAAGGAGTTACATACTTTCCTCTACTTTTCCTGTGAAGGAAATGTCAGGAGAGGTGGGGGGAAGGGTGCCAAGGGCGTCAAGCTACAGGAAGGCAGGGAAGCCACCCTTCCAAGGCAACTCTCACAGAGAGCCCTACATGGCTGCTGATGTGGGAAACAAAGGAAAAAGAAAAATTAAATTTCCTTACTACTTAGAGCCCTCTGACAAGTCCTTGAAACTGGTGGAGTGACATTCCTCTAGGGATTCAGCTGCTTCCATGTAAATACTTCCCTAAGGGCAAAAGGCAGTCTTAGCCCGACCCCCAGGACCCTGTAAGTCAACTTTCACATATAAAAATTCCTTTGGAAACTTCCTTTATCTCTACCCCACAAGATACATGTTGGCAATCAACCCGCAAGCATATGACCCACCGATATACATCTGAAGGGTCTCATGACTGAGTTTTTGCTAAACAGTAATAAACAACTTTTTTCTAACAATAACTGGCCCCCTCAGGATCCTGGAAACCTTGTTTCCAAAAGACCTTGGAGGTTGTGATTCCTGGGACAGGCTCTCATCAGTGTTAAACTTCCTGTCAACACACCCTAAACACCCGTACACAGTCTTAGGTATCCTAACTCTTTTTTTTTTTTTTTTAGATTTATTTATTTTATAGAGCGAGCGAGAGAGCACATGAGCGAGGGGGTGGGGGGGGGGGGGGAGGGGCAGAGGGAGAATTTTCAAGCAGATTCCACTCCGAGCCTGGAGCCTGATGCGGGGCTCGATCTATGAACCCTAAGATCATGACCTGAGCCGAAATCAAGAGCCAACCAGCTGAGCCACCGAGGCACCCCAGGTGTCCTAACTCTTAACAGTGATATCCAGTTATTATGCTGGCACAGTGGCACCACTCAGCCACCTTCCAGACCGTATCTGAATTGCTTCTAACATTTAGAGATGTTTCCCTGAATCCACCCCAAAACCTTAGGAGGTTGCAATGATTAACCTCAGTGTGTAGATGGCGCAGCTGGGACCCGGACAGTATGAGATATTGGCCTCAAGGACTCAGCCACAAAGGGGCAGTGTTGGCCCTCTTACCAGCGGGCTTCCTTCAAAGATGTCCTACTGAATTGCCTACAACACCATAATGGTTTCCTTCCTGCCCATTTCCTCTTTGAATTAAGCAAATCTAATTCCTTCCAAAATTCCTAGCAGAGCATCACCCTCGCCTTCCTCTGGATATCTGTGGCACCCACATCTGAAGGCTATTCTCTAGATAGATCAGGCCAGAGCATGAGGCAGGGGAGCTCCCCCCGACCCCCGGGCTGTGGACTATATGCTTCTACTAAGGCCCTCCTAACCATGTTGGTGAATACGGAGTTTGTGGTCAGTTCCAATTTCAGAATTTTCTTTCACATGAACTGCTACCACAACAGGCCTCCCACCTCTGGTATTTGCAAAAATTGTTTCTTAAAATCTAAATTTAAAACATCTATGTTCTCCTTATTACACTTTCATATTGGTTTGGGATGACTTATCAGTCATGGGAGTTCCTTTGAACCCACAATAGGTTTGTGCTTTTTTTAAAACAATTTTTATTGTTATGTTAATCCCCATACATTACATCATTAGTTTTAGATGTAGTGTTCCATAATTCATTGTTTGTGCATAACACCCAGTGCTCCATGCAGAATGTGCTCTCCTCAATACCCATCAGCAGGCTAACCCATCCTCCCACCCCCTCCCCTCTAGAACCCTCAGTTTGTTTTTCAGAGTCCATCATCTCTCAGAGGGGGTTCGTCTCCCCCTCCGATTTCCCCCCTTCATTCTTCCCCTCCTGCTATCTTCTTTTTTTTTTTTTCTTAACATATATTGCATTATTTGTTTCAGAGGTACAGATCTGAAATTCAACAGTCTCGCACAATTCACAGCGCTTACCAGAGCACATACCCTCCCCAGTGTCTATCACCCAGTCACCCCATCCCTCCCACCACAGCCCCCAACCAGCAACCCTCAGTTTGTTTCCTGAGATGAAGAATTCCTCATATCAGTGAGGTCATATGATACATGTCTTTCTCTGTTTGACTTATTTCGCTCAGCATAATATTCTCCAGTTCCATCCATGTCGTTGCAAATGGCAAGATCTCATTCCTTTTGATGGCTGCATAACATTCCATTGTAAATATATACCACATATCTTTATCCATTCATCTGTCGATGGACATCTTGGCTCTTTCCACAGTTTGGCTATTGCGGACATTGCTGCTATAAACATCGGGGTGCATGTACCCCTTCGGATCCCTACATTTGTATCTTTGGGGTAAATACCCAGTAGTGCAATTGCTGGATTGTATGGTAGCTCTATTTTCAACTTTTTGAGGAACCTCCATACTGTTTTCCAGAGTGGCTGCACCAGCTTGCATTCCCATCAACAGTGGAGGAGGGTTCCCCTTTCTCCGCATCCCCGCCAACATCTGTCATTTCCTGACTTGTGAATTCTAGCCATTCTGACTGGTGTGAGGTGGTAACTCATCGAGGTATTGATTTGGATTTCCCTGATGCCGAGTGATGTTGAGCACTTTTTCATGTGTCTGTTGGCCATTTGGATGTCTTCTTTGGAAAAATGTCTGTTCATGTCTTCTGTCCATTTCTTGATTGGATTCTTTGTTCTTTGGGTGTTGAGTTTGATGAGTTCTTTATAGATTTTGGATACTAGCCCTTTATCTGATATGTCATTTGCAAATATCTTCTCCCATTCTGTCGGTTGTCTTTTGGTTTTGTTGACTGTTTCCTTTGCTGTGCAAAAGCTTTTTATCTTGATGAAGTCCCAATAGTTCATTTTTGCCCTTGCTTCCCTTGCCTTTGGCGATGTTTCTAGGAAGAAGTTGCTGCGGCTGAGGTCGAAGAGGTTGCTGCCTGTGTTCTCCTTTAGGAGTTTGATGGACTCCTGTCTCACATTGAAGTCTTTCAACCATTTGGAGTCTATTTTTGTGTGTGGTGTAAGGAAATGGTCCAGTTTCATTCTTCTGCATGTGGCTGTCCAATTTTCCCAACACCATTTGTTGAAGAGACTGTCTTTTTTCCATTGGACATTCTTTCCTGCTTTGTCAAAGATGAGTTGACCATAGAGTTGAAGGTCCATTTCTGGGCTCTCTATTCTGTTCCACTGATCTATGTGTCTGTTTTTGTGCCAGTACCATACTGTCTTGATGATGACAGCTTTGTAATAGAGCTGGAAGTCCGGAATTGTGATGCCACCAGCTTTGCTTTTCTTTTTCAACATTCCTCTGGCTATGCGGGGTCTTTTCTGGTTCCATACAAATTTTAGGATTATTTGTTCCATTTCTTTGAAAAAAGTGGATGGTATTTTGATGGGGATTGCATTGAATGTGTAGATTGCTCTAGGTAGCATTGACATCTTCACAATATTTGTTCTTCCAATCCATGAGCATGGAACATTTTTCCATTTCTTTGTGTCTTCCTCAATTTCTTTCATGAATATTTTATAGTTTTCTGAGTACAGATCCTTTGCCTCTTTGGTTAGATTTATTCCTAGGTATCTTATGGTTTTGGATGCGATTGTAAATGGGATCGACTCCTTAATTTCTCTTTCTTCTGTCTTGTTGTTGGTGTATAGGAAAGCCACTAATTACTGTGCATTGATTTTATATCCTGCCACTTTACTGAATTCCTGTATGAGTTCTAGCAGTTTTGGGGTGGAGTCTTTTGGGTTTTCCACATAAAGTATCATATCATCTGCAAAGAGTGAGAGTTTGACTTCTTCTTTTCCAATTTGGATGCCTTTTATTTCTTTTTGTTGTCTGATTGCTGTGGCTAGGACTTCTAATACTATGTTGAATAGTAGTGGTGATAGTGGACGTCCCTCCTGCGTTCCTGACCTTAGGGGGAAAGCTCTCACTTTTTCCCCATTGAGAATGATATTCGCTGTGGGTTTTTCATAGATGGCTTTTATGATATTGAGGTATGTACCCTGTATCCTTATACTCTGAAGAGTTTTGATCAAGAAAGTTGTTGTACTTTGTCAAATGCTTTTTCTGCATCTATTGAGAGGATCATATGGTTCTTGTTCTTTCTTTTGTTAATGCATTGTATCACGTTGATTGATTTGCAGATGTTGAACCAACCTTGCAGCCCAGGGATAAATCGCACTTGGTCATGGTGAGTAATCCTTTTAATGTACTGTTGGATCCTATTGGCTAGTATTTTGGTGAGAATTTTTGCATCCATGTTCATCAGGGATATTGGTCTGTAATTCTCCTTTTTGATGGGGTCTTTGTCTGGTTTTGGGATCAAGGTAATGCTGGCCTCATAAAATGAGTTTGGAAGTTTTCCTTCCATTTCTATTTTTTGGAACAGTTTCAGAAGAATGGGTATTAATTCTTCTTGAAATGTTTGGTAGAATTCCCCTGGGAAGCCATCTGGCCCTGGGCAGTTGT
This sequence comes from Mirounga leonina, assembly GCF_011800145.1. Classification (NCBI taxonomy): domain Eukaryota; kingdom Metazoa; phylum Chordata; class Mammalia; order Carnivora; family Phocidae; genus Mirounga; species Mirounga leonina. The sequence continues at coordinate 5,209,443 of NW_023270709.1, read as the reverse complement.
TTTTTGGGAGATTTTTGATGACTGCTTCAATTTCCTTAGTGGTTATAGGTCTGTTCAGGTTTTCTATTTCTTCCTGGTTCAGTTTTGGTAGTTGATACATCTCTAGGAATGCATCCATTTCTCCCAGATTATCAAATTTGTTGGCATATATTTGCTCATAATATGTTCTTAGAATTGTTTGTATTTCTTTGGTGTTGGTTGTGATCTCTCCTCTTTCATTCATGATTTTATTTATTTAGGTTCTTTCTCTTTTCTTTTTAATAAGTCTGGCCAGGGGTTTATCAATCTTGTTAATTCTTTCGAAGAACCAGTCCTAGTTTCGTTGATCTGTTCTACTGTTCTTTTGGTTTCTATTTCATTGACTTCTGCTCTGATCTTTATTATTTCTCTTCTCCTGATGGGCTTAGGCTTTATTTGCTGTTCTTTCTCCAGCTCCTTTAGGTGTAGGGTTAGGTTGTGTATTTGAGACCTTTCTTGTTTCTTGAGAAAGGCTTGTATTGCTCTATACTTTCCTCTTAGGACTGCCTTTGCTGCATCCCAAAGATTTTGAACAGTTGTGTTTTCATTTTCATTGGTTTCCATGAATTTTTTAAATTCTTCTTTAATTTCCTGGTTGATCCATTCATTCTTTAGTAGGATGGTCTTTAGCCTCCATGTATTTGAGTTCTTTCTGACTTTCCTCTTGTGACTGACTTCTAGTTTCAAAGCATTGTGGTCTGAAACTATGCAGGGAATGATCCCAATCTTTTGGTACCAGTTGAGACCTGATTTGTGACCTAGGATGTGATCTATTCTGGAGAATGCTCCATGGACACTAGAGAAGAATGTGTATTCTGTTGCTTTGGGATGGAATGTTCTGAATATATCTGTGAAGTCCATTTGGTCCAGTGTGTCATTTAAAGTCTTTATTTCCTTGTTGATCTTTTGCTTAGATGATCTGTCCATTTCTGTGAGGGGGGTGTTAAAGTCCCCCATTATTATTATATTGTTGTCGATGTGTTTCTTTGCTTTTGTTATTAACTGCCTTATATAATTGGCTGCTCCCATATTAGGGGCATAGATATTTACAATTGTTAGATCTTCTTGTTGGATAGACCCTTTAAGTAGGATATAGTGTCCTTCTTCATCTCTTATTACAGTCTTTGGTTTAAAATCTAATTTATCTGATATAAGGATTGCCACCCCAGCTTTCTTTTAGTGTCCATTAACATGGTAAATGGTTTTCCAACCCCTCACTTTCAATCTGGGGGTGTCTTTAGGTCTAAAATGAGTCTCTTGCAGACAGCATATCGATGGGTCTTGTTTTTTAATCCAATCTGATAGCCTTTGTCTTTTGATTGGGGCATTGAGCCCATTTACATTCAGGGTAACGATTGAAAGATATGAATTTAGTGCCATTGTATTGCCTGTGAGGTGACTGTTACTGTATATTGTCTGTGTTCCTTTCTGGTCTATGTTGCTTTTAGGCTCTCTCTTTGCTTAGAGGACCCCTTTCAAGATTTCCTGTAGGGCTGGTTTCGTGTTTGCAAATTCCTTTAGTTTTTGTTTGTCCTGGAAGCTTTTTATCTCCCCTTCTATTTTCAATGACAGCCTAACTGGATATAGTATTCTTGGCTGCATATTTTTCTCATTTAGTGCTCTGAATATATCCTGCCAGTCCTTCCTGGCCTGCCAGGTCTCTGTGGATAGGTCTGTTGCCAATCTAATGTTTCTACCATTGTAGGTTACAGATCTCTTCTCCTGATCTGCTTTCAGGATTTTCTCTTTGTCTCTGAGACTCGTAAGTTTTACTATTAGATGTCGGGGTGTTGACCTATTTTTATTGGTTTTGAGAGGGGTTCTCTGTGCTTCCTGGATTTTGATGCCTGTTTCCTTCCCCAAATTAGGGAAGTTCTCTGCTATAATTTGCTCCATTATACCTTCTGCCCCTCTCTCTCTTTCTTCTTCTTCTGGGATCCCAATTATTCTAATGTTGTTTTGTCTTATGGTATCGCTTATCTCTCGAATTCTGCCCTCGTGATCCAGTAGTTGTTTATCTCTCTTTTTCTCAGCTTCTTTATTTTCCATCATTTGGTCTTCTGTATCACTGATTATCTCTTCTGCCTTATTTATCCTAGCAGTTAGTGCCCCCATATTTGATTGCACCTCATTAATAGCCTTTTTGATTTCGACTTGGTTAGATTTTAGTTCTTTTTTTTCTCCAGAAAGGGTTTCTCTAATAACTTCCATGCTTTTTTCAAGCCCACCTAGTATCTTTAAAGTGATGATTCTGAACTCTAGATCCGACATCATACTAATGTCCGTATTGAGTAGGTCCCTGGCAGTTGGTACTACCTCCTATTCTTTTTGTTGAGGTGATTTTTTCCATCTTGTCATTTTGTCCAGAGGAGAATAGGTGAATGAGAGAACAAAATGCTAACAGGGTAACAACGTCCCCAGAAAATATACTCTAAACAAATCAGAAAAGACCTTCCAGAAGTGGTCGCTTTTCTGTTCAGAGAGTTGTTGCTATTCTTTTCTTCGATCTCCTGTTGAGTTTGTAGGTGTTCAGAATGGTTTGATCCCTATCCAGCTGAATTCCTGAGACCAGACGAAATCCAGGTCTCCTACTCCTCCCAGGTTTGTGCTTTTTGTGAACTTATTCTTTGTGCTCTTTGATGACTCCATCTAAGTTGTTTGTGAGGAGGTAAGACAGGACCACACCAAAGGCAGAGCCCTGCAGCATGCCTCGGGAGACCTCTGACCTCAAGTGAGCCACACTTCAGTCATTTCCATAAACAGCTAGCACTCCTTCGCTGTGCTCTCATCTTGCCCTTGGTGTGACAATGACAGGCTTTGGTAAATGCCTCTTTCTCAGTTGTGAGTTCCCAAGGCCAACTTCCTTGCACCATCCTATAGGCCATGTATATCATTTCCCTTCTGTGTTCCAGTTCATTGAGCTGGGACTTTAACTCCTTTGGTTTGGGCTCTGCTTCCACTTAAATTAGAGTTCCTCTAACTTTCAGTGTGAAAAGACTTTTCTTCCACTTACCATTCACCAAGAAACTTTACTAAATATCACATCACCTGTTCACACAGCTCAATTTGTCCTGGGCTTTAACTTTCATTCATTTATTGAGGCATTTTTTAAAAAAGATTTATTCATTTGAGAGAGAGAGAGCACGTGCACTCACACGTGGTGGCAGAGGGGCGGAGGGAGAGAGAGAATCTCAAGCAGACTCCCCGCTGAGCGTGGGGCCCCACAGGACTCGATCTCATGACCCTGAGATCATGACCTGAGCCAAAACCAAGGGTGGGACGCTTAACCGACCTAGCCACCCAGGCACCCCCAGGCATTTTTCAACAATACTTACTAAACATCTACTATGTGTTAGGTGTTGTTCTGGATACTGGGGATATGGCAGTGAAAAGCCCCATTGTTGCGATGGGATAGTTTGTTGAAAGAGACAGACGACACATTCATAAGCAGGATAATTTCTGCTGGTGACAGGTGCTGGAAAGCAAATAGAAAGTAACTTGGAACAAGAACAGAGGCCTAGTGGCCAGGGTCGGTCTCAGCAGAGGCGGCATCGAGCAAAGGCCAGACTTGTAAGGAGTCAGTCATTCCAGGGCCAGACAGTAGCAGGGACAAAGATCTGGAAGAAAGTGGGCCTTCTAATTTGAGATACTGAAAAAAGACCTATCAAATCAGGGAGAAAGAGAAGGAGGTGAGGTCAAAGAAAAATCCTGATTGACATGTACATATGTAAGAAGAAATTAATTTTCTGGAAATTTCAGGTATCCTAGAAAGGGGACTGGTCTTTTTGAAGAACTACAGGAGGGTTCCTGGTATTTGGACATCAGATCCCTGGTTATTTTACAATGAAGACATTCGGCCCTCTAGTGGATGAAACTGTGTTACGCAGCTGAAATTTTAATACTGGGTTTGTCCCATTTTTTTTGGTAGAAAATAAAGGGACTAGAAGAAACTTTGAGGGGTTATTTTATCCATTTCTATAACCTCAGTCATTAAGCTGCCCAAGATATGAGAATGTAACTGGTTTAGAATTTACCAGGACTGTCTAGTCACCTGCAGCTACCGACCAGGGCCAAAATTATTCATTGTCATGAAATTACTGTGTCTCACCTTAAACTCTCACACTATTGATAGGAAAACATTATTTGCAGAGTGATTTGAGTCATTTTTCTTGTTTTAACAAGCTAAAAATAAGTTATTGAAATAAGTTGAACAATTATTTACATAAATAGCAAGTAATTGTCATATTTCTCTTTTAACTACAGGAAATACTGCTCTCGGTTTACAAAAATCACTTTTTAAGCTGAAAATATTTCCATGCTCATGGAATATTGTACATTTTGTTTATGTCTTGAGAGATTATCTAAAATAAAATATCTAGAGAGCACAATAACATGGAAATAAGTTACTCATAAGAACCACATTTAACATATTTACAAAACAGTATTGTGAAGCTTTTAACTCTGCCAAGCTTCAAGTTAATTAAAAGTATAACAGTTTGCTTAATAACAGTGTCTTAAACTGAATGGCAAAACAAACCAATTCAAAATGACTTTTGAAAAGAGAGGGAAGAAAAATGAAGATTTTTGTAGGGGTTCTGGATGATCAGTGATCAGCTTGTTTTGAAGGTCAAGGCAAATCTAAGAGTAACTCCCTCCTACCTTCAGGATGTAGGGCAGGAGGAATAATTCAAGTCCAGATGGAGGGTCACGAGGAAAACCCCGTGGAGGACTGATCCTCCTTATTGTTGGAGGTTGAGCTGGGCCAGGAAGACTAGGTGGGAAGTTACGTTGGTAGTGCCCAAGAAGAGAGGGATGAAGAGGAGGTCTTAGGAAGAGCTCTACCCACCAGCAATGAGTCCTCAGACTGGGAGAAAGGAGGGTGCACACAGCATTGCAGAGAGTCTGTGTGAACACGGGGGGAAGCTCTCCTTTCCAACCCAAACAAACCGATGAGGGAGTGGATGGGAATGTTCGCCGTCCCTTGCATTCTGTGTGGAAAAGGCACGTGTGGTTTGATGGACTTTGATTCCGTCTCAATGACGGTGTCCTTCTTACAATGCCTTTAATCAGTTCATATCATTTTGAGCATCTGATTTTCACTTTTTTCAGTTCCTTTTTTAGAACTGAACTGCACGAACTGAGATAAGTACAAACGGAGTTTGGCGGAGTTAAAAGCTTCACAATACTGTTTTGTAAATATGTTAAATGTGGTTCTTAGGAGTAACTTATTTCCATGTTATTGTGCTCTCTAGATATTTTATTTTAGATAATCTCTCAAGACATAAACAAAATGTACAATATTCCATGAGCATGGAAATATTTTCAGCTTAAAAAGTGGTTTTTGTAAACCGAGAGCAGTATTTCCTGTAGTTAAAAGAGAAATATGATGGCTTTGCTTCAGAGCATCAAGTTGGGCGCACTCAGCTTTTCATATAGTGACTTGGCCTTTCAGATGACTTGACTCTAGTCTGGCAGTCTTGACACATGAGTCTTCATACTCTTTATAAGAATGCCAAGTTTGGGGATTCGTTTGTACTTATCTCAGTTCGTGCAGTAAGTGCCTAGCAAGCTCTTTCCCCCTGCGTAAGCCTGGCTTTCATCTGACTGGAAACTTCTGAACAAAATCAAAAGGTTTGTAAAAAATTCAGCTACTGCTGCATAGTACTTACCAACCCTGGAAGACAGCTCAGAGGAAGGGTCTGGTCTTGTCTTCAGGCGACGTGGCCACAGCCTGGCAAAGCCCCTCCATGTCTTGTCCAGCAGGCTGGGGATGCACTCCTTACAGCCCTCTGTTGTCAGCGCCACATCCCTCACGGAGCATTCCAGCAGGGGGCCACGCAGCACTGAGCACAGGGAGGAATCTCACCAGAGGGCTGTCAAGGGAGGTAGGGTTGGTACAGGAACCAGCTCACCTGCTCACGCACCTGCCCAATACTCCTTTATCTCTGGCTCCTATGTTCTACTCATTTCTTTTTCTTTTTTTTTTAAAGATTTTATTTATTCATTTGAGAGACAATGAGATAGAGAGAGAGCAAGAGAGGGGGGAAGGTCAGAGGGAGAAGCAGACTCCCTGCCGAGGAGGGAGCCCGATGCGGGACTCGATCCAGGGACTCCAGGATCATGACCTGAGCTGAAGGCAGTCGCCCAACCAACTGAGCCACCCAGGCGCCCCTGTTCTACTCATTTCTTAATTTAACTTGACAAGGTGCTGTATCTGTAATTACAAAGTTAAATTAAGAAATGTTCTACTCATTTCTTAATTTAACTTTGTAATTACAGATACAGCACCTTGTCAGGCATTTGGTTCTATGTCAGTCTGTTAGATCACTTGGTATGATTTTATCTCATTTATCGTAAAATGTACTGCACAGGTCATAAAAGTAATGGAACAGCTAATTATAAAGCATGCACTCAAGTAACCCAAGTCAAAAAAATCAAATACTCTCCCCTCCACGTGACCCCTCCAGATCACAGCCCCCACATCCCCCAACGGGTAACAACTCTTCTGACTTTTGCAATCATTTCCTTGCTTTCTCTAAAGCAGTACAGTTTGCTTTAGCTTGATTTTGAGATCTGTATAAATGAAATAAAGTTGAAATGTAGTTGTTGGAATGTAGCTTCTTTTGCTCAACTTATGTTTTGGAATTTCATCCATGTTGTGAATGCAGCAATAATTTGTGTCTTTTCATTTCTACCTAGTATTCCACTGAATGGATATATCACAGTTCATGTATCCATTCTTCTACTATTGACCTTTGCAGTTCACCAATAAAGCTACCTTGAACATTCTTGTACATGTCTTTTTTTTTTTTAAAGATTTTATTTATTTATTTGGCAGAGAGAAAGAAGAGCACAAGCAGAGGGAGTGGCAGAGGGAGAGGGAGAAGCAGGCTCTGCACTGAGCAGGGAACCCGATGCGGGACTCGATCCCAGGACCCTGAGATCATGACCTGAGCCGAAGGCAGACGCTTAACCATCTGAGCCACCCAGGCGCCCACATGTCTTTTTTTTTTTTTTTTAAGATTTTATTTATGCCAGAGAGAGAGAGAGAGAGAGTGAGAGCTCACCAGCAGGGGAAGAGGGAGAAGCAGGCTCCCCACTGAGCTGGGAACCCAATGCAGGGCTCAATCCCAGGATCTCAAGATCATGACCTGAGCCACCCAGGCGCCCCTCTTGTCTTTGTCTTTGATGTAAATGTGAACATATTTCTCTAGGAGAAGGAAGAATTGCTGGGCAACATTCTTAAATAACACTGAACTATTTTCCAAAGTGGTTTTACCAGTTCATAATCCTCCCAAGGAGTGAGAGAATGCCAGCGGCTCTGCATCTTTGTCCACACTTGGAATTGCCAGAATTTTAAGTTTTTGCCGGTGTGAGTATAAGGTATCTCATTAAAATTTGTACTTAACACCTTTTCATACATTATAAGCCATTTGGATTTTCTCTTTTGAAGTGTTTATTCAAATTGTTTGCCCTTTTTTAAGTTTTTAATGTGATGTGTGTAAGTTATATACATGCACGTACATGTGATAACAGTCTTTGTCCATCATATGCCATTCAGTTCTCATCTAACTGTGTGACTCATGTTTTTAACTCTTAATGGTGTCTTTGTAATAAACAGAAATTCTTATTTTTAAAGTAATCAGATTTATTAATTGCTTCCTTTATACCAAATGCTTTCTTTGTCTTCTTTGAAAACTCATGGAAATAGCTCCTACATTTTCTTCTAAAAGTTTATTTAGCTTTATTTTTCACATTGCTTTTCATAGATCTTAAATATCCATGGAATTGCTATTTTGGTATAATGTAAGGTAAGGATTTTTTCATCTTTCTCTCTCCCTTTTAAGATTTTTATTTTTATGTAATCTTGATACCCAACATGGGGCTTGAATTCACAACCCCAAGATCAAGAATTTCATGCTCTACTGACTGAGCCAGCCAGGCACCCTGCTCCCCCACCTCTCTCGTTACTTTTTGCATATAGATATTCAATTGTCTCTACCACTTATTAAGTATTCTATCCTCTCTCCGTTGGCATCTTGCCACTTTTGTCATATATCAAGGGTCAGTATATGCAAAGGTCTGTTCCTGGACCCTCCATTCTATTTCATTGACTTGTCGTCTCTCCCTGCACCAACACCATGCTATTTTAATTACTGCAGCTTTATAAGTTTTGATAGATAGCAGAACATGTCCTTTTGCTTTGTTCTCCTTTAAGAGTGTTTTGATCAATAATAAATAACAACAATAAAAAAGAGTGTTTTGATCATTTTCAACACCATGTAAATTCTATAATCAGCTTGCCTAGTTTCATGTGCGCGCGTGCACACACACACACATCCTTTGCAATACTGATTGGGATTGGGATTGATTTAAAAAATCAATTAGAGGTAAACAGCCATCTTTACAATAGTGACTTCCACTCAATGAACATGATATATTCCTTCATTTAGTTAGATTTCTAAAAAATTCTCTTGATGTTTAAGAGCTTGCTGTAGAGAGGTTTTTTTATTTATCTTGCTGGATATATTTCCACTTGCTTGATTTTCTTGATGCTCCTTTAAGTGGCATCTTTCTTTTCATTTTCCATCTGTTGCTAGTCAATGGAAATACTGATGTTTAGTTATTGTCTTGCTACATATGCTTGGTAGATCTAAGCAGAGAGCTGAGTAAAATGATTAATTGCCCTTATCCGAATGGCCACATATATAGAACACTGCCCCTAATGGATTTCGGATATATCTTTTCTTCTGATACACAGGAGTATTTACAAAAATTGACCATAAGGTGGACCATAAAGCAAATCTGAAAACACTTCTAAAGATGACAGCAATATAGAGTTCACGTTCTCTAACCACAGTACAGTTAACCCAGAAATCAATAACAAACGCAATTATTTCTCAAACACCTACTGGTGCTGCTTTGAGATTTTTCTCCTGGGTTTTATAAATCTGGCTGTGGGTCTTTGAAAAAATTATACTGCATCTCCTTTATTGTGCCCCTTGAGCCAGTGGTTGGTGTGTGCTCACATGCAGGGATAGATGGGAAGGGCTTCTCGCCTGGATTCGGAGTTGTGAGTTGCTGGATGTGGGGGAGCAGGAAGGGCATGGGACTCACCAGCTCATCTGGGTCCCTTGGGCACAAGCTGCTGACACGGTTAGGGGGTGGACATGCTGGATGACATGCCAGCCGGCTTCAAGCTGATTGATCCTGTGGCAGGAGAGAAAGGGGAGACAGGAAAAAAGATAATCACTAGCATTCAACATTTTTTTTGCTACTTTTTAATAACTTTTATTAATTTTTTTCAAAGATCCACAGCCAGATTTATAAAACCCAGGAGAAAAATCTCAAAGCAGCACCAGTAGGTGTTTGAGAACTAATTGTGTTTGTTAACATAACATAACATACACACAGAAAAGTACAAAAGTTATGTGTACAACTCAGTGCATTATCACAAAATGAATACATCTGTGTAACCACTACCCATGTCAAGAAATGCCACATTATCAGTACCCCAGAGCCCTCCCCACCCCATGCTGCTCCCACTTACGCCCCCTGTGTTAAAAATGAAACAGGGATGTGTTTTTGTCAGTTATGGTAGGACTGCTGACATGGACATGATAGTCATGAAGGCGGTTTATACTCACAGATCCCTAGAAGTAAAAGGCAAACCACGCCACACCATGCCAGACCATGCAGAACCTGGGGAGCACCCCAGGCAGAAGGCAAGAGGGCGGAGCATGGCCCAGAGCCTTTACTGGGGTTCTTGCAGGAAGACATGGGCAAGGCAAGGTAGGCACACTAAGAAAACTTACGATTGGGTAGTTGAAATAATTTTGCTGGGCTCTTCAGGTGGTCTCTAGCTGTTTGGTACCTGGCCCTGGGGTGATTTAGGGCAGGGGGAGTACTGGCTTGAGGTGTGAGAGTTTGATAAAAAAGATAGTCGAGAGTACAGTCACCGAGCTGGTTGGTTTGTATGCCACAGTTTCGTTATCAGGGGAATCACTATCTCTAGGAATTAGCTAGCCCTGGTAGGGGCAGTCTCTCCAGGATCAGGGCCCCAAATGCCAGAGCACCAAGAATACAGAAAACAAGAAAATTGAGTCAGTACAGTACTCCTTCCTCCCCAGAGAGAATGTCTTTCCTGACTTCAAACACCATGAATTAATTTTGTTTTTGAACTTTCCATAACTAGAACACTCTTTTGTGTCTGTGTTCTTTTGTTCAGCAGTGTGTTGGTGAGATTCAGCCATGTTGTTGCGTGTTGCCGTAGTGAGTTCATCTCCGCTGTTGTATATTATTCTGTTGTATTAATTTATCTGTTCTTCTGTTGATGCGCATTTAGGTGGTTTCCAGTTTGGGTCTCATATAAATAACGTTGTTGGAAACATTCTTGTACATATTTCCAGGTGCACAATTCCTTGGGTGAAATTGCTGGATCACAGTGAGGGTAAGCATGCGTTTGAGTTCAGTAGATATGCCAAACATTGTCCAAGCTGGCCGTGCGGTCACCAGTGTAAGAGGGTATCTCTGTATGACCTTTGATGTGGCCATGCACAGTTTAAAGCCACAAGTAGGACACTCCAGTGTCATTCAGCAGAACAGTTACTTTGTCTTGACAGTAAATGTATTGATTTAAGAAATGGTTTCATTTTATATTCGACTCAGATTACTAACTCCAGGTAAGCACAAATGCAAAATGTCAGGAGAAAAAAAGAAAAAGTCAGAACACTTTTCTTTTTTCGGTTTATGTGTCTCAGATTTTAACTTAACACATTTTCAGCGCAGCTTTGTACCCTTGACTTTCTCACGTTGACCTCTTAGCAGAAGCTACCAAATAGTTCTCTAGCTCTATGAGAAGTGGTGGAGAGTTTACCAGATTTGATCAAACCGCTTCAAGTTAATTGTGATTGGCTTTCCGTAAGTGTTGATTTCTTTATTTTAATAAACTGTAAAGCCCTCTACAATCCTAGTTATTAAAACCTTGCTGCCTTTTTTTATAACTATGGAGAGTATTTTTATTACTCATTACTGTGATCTTTTTTGCTCCTTTTCATTATAAATAAGTAATCACAGTTGAAAGAAATCTACTAATCTATTCACACTATATTATCCATACTAATAAAACAATAGGATTTTTTCCTTTGTCCCCCTTGCATGTTGAGATTTAAAAAAAAAACAAACAGGGGAGAAGTTTCATGGACTAAGAATTATTTCATACCCTTGAACACCATAAATTTTGGTGAAATTACATACCTGGACCTTTAAAGGGAGAAACAGACAAAAACCCCACAGAAATAGTTATTGCCTTTATTATTCAACCACAGTCATCCTATTTCAAGAGTACAGGAAGAAAAACTGGTGAGTCTACATTTTTGTCTAGTGGGTAAGCAATCCTTCCTGGCTCACAGATGTGAGTTATCATGGTGTGTGGTGCGTGATTCGACTCAGCTGGTGGGGTCATCACCTGTGAGGGAGGTACTGGAGCGGAGTCCACTTTGGCACCTGAAAGACAGTGACGGCAAGGATGTGGTTTGGGACGGACTTTGTTTTCTCTTATTCTGGAGGCCCCTTTTGTGCCCTATGCAAGAGGTCCCAAATTAGTTTCCCCCACCAAAAGATAAACAAATAACCTCCGAGTTTGGAGTATATCATACATAGATGGGACTCGAAGGGGCTAGTTTGCCCTGTAAGAGGTGACACTATAATCATCGCAGTCATTCACATCTTAGTAAGAAATATTCCATCAGATCCTTGCCAGGGATCTGACTTTGCCTAGAACTCAAAAAGGGGCTGAAAGGAGGACGCTGCGCGGAGCCCCCATTCACCTCGGCTTCTACGAGGCCAAGCCTCCAAGCCCAGACTCCCAGGAAGTCCTGGGGGGAAGGGCCAAGGCCCTGCCTGGGCGACACTCCCCTTTCGCAGCTATAAGGGCCTCGGGCCGCAGCGCTTCTTCCCACACCTCGCGCCGCCCGGAGCCCGTCCAAGCGCGGAGCCGGTAAGGCGGGGCCCGGGCGCCGTGGGGAGGTGGGCCGGGCGGGACAGGCCAGCCGGGGCTCCATCGGCGGCGCCGAGCCCCGGGTGCCGAGAGATCACCGCAGCCCCGGCCGGTGCGCGCGGACTGCTGCCTGCGCGGCCCCCCTACCCTGCACAGCGCCCCCGCCGCCCCGCCCCGCGCCCCGGACGCCGCCGCCCCCGCCGTGCGCCCCGCGCCCCTGGGAGCCCCGGATCCCCCGGCGCGGCGTCCGGGGCGCTAGGCCGGGCGGGCCTGCGCGGGAGCTAGGTTCCTCGGGGCGTGGAGCCTGGAATCGGTATGGCCCGGGATCAGAATGTTTTTCTTCCTGTTCTCCCTTCTTGCCTGAGCTGTTCGTGGCAGTTTCCAGGCATCCCAGGCCCGGGCCGGAGGAGCCCGCTTCTCCTTTCTGCGATTGGAGGAAGGGAAAGGAGGCCAGATGAGAGAGAGATTTATCAGCAACAATAATGTAGCTTATTCCTTACCCACTAGGCAGCCAGCCCAGCTAGTCGTCTTCCTGGCCTCTCTGTGGGGACATTAATTAAGGCTCTGGGAGAAGTCACGAGGGGTAAGTGGGTGGCTAAGCTGAGATCGAAGGCCAGGTGCACCCAACTGTTGCAGGGGTGACCGAGAGGATGCTGTCACCTTCTCCCTGTCGGGCTGCCCGGGCCTAACCCTGGGACCTGCGGTGGGTTCTTAAGCTCTCACATCCAACACTAGCTAGAGAGACTTGGGACTCTCAACCTCGGGAAGCGTTAGACTGAATCTCAATAATGAGGACAACTGCATTTACTTAAGTGGAATTTGCTTTAGTGCCTAGGTAGGTAGTTAGGATTTTCTAGTAGCAACATTTTTTTTAAATTTTTTTTAAAGATTTTATTTATTTATTTGAGAGAGAGAATGAGAGAGAGAGAGCACATGAGAGGGGAGAGGGTCAGAGGGAGAAGCAGACCCCCCGCCAAGCAAGGAGCCGGATATGGGACTCGATCCCGGGACTCCAGGATCATGACCTGAGCTGAAGGCAGTCGCTTAACCAACTGAGCCACCTAGGCGCCCCTAGAAACATTATTATTTCAGGTAAATATGGACAATGGATTCATTGCCCAGATGAATCAGAGACTTGAACCCAAGGCACACAGAAAGTCGTGTGCCCCTAAATTTAGCAGGAGAGGCTCAGTGTGGACTCCTCCTCAGACTCACCTGTCTGCGAGGTCAGAGCCCTTTAGGATGCCCTAGGTCCTGTGTCCCTGCTAAACCCCTGGCTGGTCATTCCCAGTCCCACATTCGTGTGCATGGGAAGTGTCTTGGCCCCCTGAAAAGAGAGAGAGAGAGAGAGACAGTACAAGTTCTAGGATGTTTCAGGGTGTTCCAGGGTGGCTGGCACCAGCTGAGGAAGAGATGGGGACATGCGGGTTGCCTCATTTGCTGGTGCGGGCGGTGGGCAGCTCAGGGCCTCTGTTCTGTGTTGTAGCCTTCACCATGGAGCAGCTGAGCACAGCCAACACCCATTTCGCCTTGGACCTGTTCCGCGCTTTGAGTAAGGACAATCCTACTGGGAACATCTTCATCTCTCCCTTCAGCATTTCATCAGCGCTGGCCATGATCTTTCTGGGGACTCGAGGCAATACTGCAGCGCAGGTGTCCAGGGTCAGTAGAAACGAACAAAAACAGCCTGCCTTCCCTTGCGTCTCCTTGCTAATGTCAAGTCTGTACTGAGAACTTGTGCCTTTGAGATTACAGTGTGTGTGTGTGTTTAAGATTTTATTTGAGAGAGAGTGAGTGAGGTTTGGGGGAGGGCAGAGGGAGAAGCAGGCTCCCCGCTGAGCAGGGAGCCGATGAACAATCCATTGGTATGCAGGCTTTCCTTCATGATCAAGTCTTTACTGAGCACCTGCTATGTGCCAGGCAGTTTTTTGTGTGGCTGAGGGTAGGGCAGTGAGGAAAGCTGACGAAACCCCTGGGTGTGCCTGTCGCTTGACAGCTTTCCTGTAAGCCATAGCATCTCCTTCCTGGACGAGGATTTTCCAGTATCTGCTTTGCATGTGATGACCCGCCGCTGGTAAATAAAGCCTGTCTATGGAATGCTACTTTTGAGCATAATGACACATAGGAAACGCACCACCGCGGAGAAGTTGGCGATGGCGCCCTTTGGAGGGGACAAAGCGGGTGTGTGATTGCGAATTGCCTCCGCCTAGCCCTGGGCCTGGCACTGAGTGTGGTTGTGAGGGCTGTGACACGGCGTGCCAGTGTGAGCGGGAGGGCCCCGCCAGGAGGGAGGGGTGAAGCCCGGCCGCTGCGGGGGCGGGGCCAGGCCCTTGGGGGTGTGGCGGCAGGAGGAGAAGCGCGATGCCCAGCCTTCCTCCTGTCCTTAGCGGGGGTGCAGGGCACTTCTGTGCTAGGTATTCTTTCCTTCTGAGAGGAGAACTCTGGCTTTCCTTGGAATCTAGGGAAAAGGAGTGCCAAGAGTGAAGGGCTTCCTAAGGTGCCAGTCATAAAGTACATGGCACCTGCCGCTAGGGAAGATCCAGCCCTGGATTCTAGTTTATGGACTGTTCCAGCTGCAGAGCTTCTATTACTGTACTTGGTGGAGAACCAGCCCTCTTCATCATTGCAGATATGAAAGCATTTTAAAATTTTCAAAAATCTACATTTTTTTTTTTTTTTTTTTACCCCCTGGTACTAATTGTTAGTTGCTCCCTGCAGGGTAATACCAGCTTTTATTTATTTATTTATTTATTTATTTATTTATTTATTTATTTATTT